>NC_132801.1:10971008-11271008 GCF_048594095.1 Paramormyrops kingsleyae
TGACCTAATGTTTTCATCCAAAGCGGCTTGCAGGTTTTCTCTCAATTTTATACATCCAGCCGTCCTCCAAATGCCTGTCCTGTCCGGTCAGGGTTGGGGGCAGGGGCAGGGGCAGGGGCAGGGGCGGGGGGGGGGGGGGGGGGCGGGTGTACTGGAACCTATCCCAGGCAGCGTGGGCCAGAAGGCGGGGGCCTGAACCTGGACGCTGGTTCATCGCAGGACACATTCAGACACTATTAATCCACGCTATTAGCAAGATGGAAATGCCAGATCATCCCAGCTATATGTCTTTGGACTGTGGGGGGACACCGGAGTACCCAGAGAACACCCACATAACATGCACAAAGTGTAAGAGGGATTCGAACCCTATCTCTGGGGTGATTCACATTGAGTGTGTCGCTCAAGGGTACAATAGCAATGGACCTAACCAGCAGACTTCTGCCCTTGTCCTGATCCGCTGGGCTATTTTGCTGCCCTCGCTTGTTTTCGACAGCGAGGGGGGTTGAGCTGCTGGAATATTCCAGAATATTCCGCTCGTATGGAAACGAGCGAGGGGGCTGCTGGTACGCCCTGTCCTCTGCGTTTGCTCTTGATCCGTGTGTCCCAGCAGTGCTGCAGGAAGGGGGCGAATGTGCCCAAACTGAGGGGTCCCCGAGGAGCCCCGTGCAGGAAGTGCGGCGGAATGTCATTATTCCCGCCGTATTGTCTCGCTACGGCCGCTCTGATCTTGCGCGGCGTCCAGCCGGGGCCTGGCGACTCATTGTGTACTGTGTCCTTCCCCCCCTAAACGCTGCTTTTGCAATCGCTTCCTCTCAAACTTCCGGCTCCGTTCTCATTCTGCACCGCAGCTGCCTGCATATGTAGCTGAAATGGTTTTCCTTCCCAAGCCCGTTTCTGCAGGGCCGCCCGTCATGCGACAGCCAGCTGGGCCCGTGCCCCGTCGGAACCCCCTTCCTGCTAGGCCGTGTCCTCCAAAGCAATCGATTTCCTCGCCGGCGACGGTTCCGAATGTCGTCCTGTCAGCAGATGCGCGTCCTGCCTCTCGGAGACGACGTCCTGAACATCCCTGCCGTGTTCCTCGTGTTTATGAGCCATGTGCTCCTCACATTTATAAACGCCGGCATTGGGGGTATCTGCGACTTTGTCTTCCCTGGCAAAAGCAGACTCCTCAAGCCCATGATGACAAGCCCATCGCCGAGAGGTTAAGCCCAGTCACAGTCTCTGTCACAGTCACAGTCTCTGTCACAGTCTCTCTCTCGCTCTCTCTCTCTCCGTCTTCCCCCATGATGTCTGAATCAGAGCAGAGCGCTCCCGGAACAGGGAGCCCAAAAATAGCACCGTCGTTAGGATCCGGATTTGCTATCCTGAGGCTTCGGCTTCCTGAGTCGGACGCCTTTCGGATCTTAGACGAGCCGTTCATGCAGAGGCCAGGCGATTCCCCGCATTTCACGTTATTGCTTTCCCTCCCAGACAGAATTGCGTGCAGGAAATGAGCACGGCTCCTTTACAAGGCCTCGCCGCCGTTTATCTTATTCGGGGAGAGGAAATGATCGCGGCACATCGTACTGCGGCTGGCGGGCTGAGGATTTGCCCGGGCAGATGTAGGACAGTCTGGGAGTAACGCTGCTCTGAAAATCTACCCCGCGGTCTGTGGTCACTGGTTACGGGGTGCAGTTGCATAAAACCAGCCTCTCGTGTAGTTTTTCCTGTTTCATATGGGAACACAGCTGTGGACGTCGAAACCAGTTATCGCTTCTTTTAAGTGCTGCATCTCATGTTAGCTGAATGGTTTTAGTTCCCTTGTAATATCGTGCTTTTTCTCCCTCGTCAACATCTGTTTGCGCCGAAACCGGCAAAATCCTTCACTAATTGCTGTCCCAGAACTGACAAATCTGTGCTACTTTCTAATTGGCCGGGGGGGGGACGTTTCTGCCCCAGATGGGGCGGGAGTGGTGGCACAGATGCGCCGTGGGCTCGTTTGGCGTGACCTTGCTGGCTGGAGCCGCCTGGGGGGGGGGGGGGGATCACACAAGGGGCGAGAGCTGGAGCTGATGTGTTCTTGGAACATCTCTGCACTGGCGGGCTCCCAGCCCCAGTCCTCAGCGGTGATGGATTAACACCGCGCTTTCTATTTGTGTGTGTGTGTGTGTGTGTGTGTGTGTGTGTGTGTGTTTAATGCCTTTCACAGATAAGGCAGCAGTTACCATGGCCTGCTGCACACACTACGCCGGCTATGAGACCTTTATAAGTGTCCAGATGAAGGTCAAAGTTCGAACTCCAATCAGGCTTTGGGCAAAGGTGTTAGAGTAGGTTTGTTTACATATTCAGCCCTACAAAGAGGCTGGCTGTACGGCTGTCAGCGGCCATCTCCGAGACCTTATGTTTACCCTCCTCTTTAATGCTCAGGTTTGCCTTGTGTCCAGCTTTCTCTGTAGAGTTGTTCCTGGGGCAAAAACAAGTAGCCCTGATCGGACGGGACCGGTTTGACACACGCGCTGGGCCTCAGTGTCTCCACGGAAACGCCGACGGGCCAGGGGTCGTGGGGGTGTCAGTGCTGCCTGACATCTGAGATTTAACTGAGCCAAAACAATACGAGAGCTCTGTTTCCACTGAGAGCAACCCCCCCCCGCCCCACCCCTGCCGCCTGGCTGGCTGAAGCCCCCTTCAATCGTGTGCGAGTCTCAGTAGGCAGCCTGCGTTACTCAGCATTCGGCTGATGCTTGGTGAGTCTTTATTGCCTTTCTTATGAAGGCAAACGCAGGTACAGAGAGAACAGTGAAAGAACATGAGCACTGAAACACGTTTCCGTTTAACGTCGCAGCTTGGAAGTTCCTCCCTGCTCTGCTCCTTCCAGGCAGCTGAGGTGGGCCATTGGGGGGGGGGGGGGTGCTGTGGCCTCTCCGGGCTCCCGGGTTCGACTGCCCCTCCCACTCTGTGTGTTTAGAGTTTCCTGTCCTGGACCAGAGCTTCAGGATCATTTGTTCCTTTTGCCTTTTCTGTGTGTGTGTGTGTGTGTGTGTGTGTGTGAGAGAGAGAGAGAGAGAGAATACTCTGCGATAAGCTGCCTTTTCATTCATGGCGCTCCATGCATTGGGGCCTGTGCTTCCTGGCATAGACATGAAGCTCCCTCTCTCCAGCTCTGCAGGAGATGGATCAACTGATTTATGATGGACGCCTTGGCAGCCGAACGCTGATTAAAACACTTGCTGATTTTTAAGTAGGTATTAGAACAGAAACTGAATCATTATCTGCAGCAGCTCTGTTTTTCATCCAGGTGCCTCCATACCAGCTCCCTGGGCCTCAGTGGACTGATGTTCTGAGCGGTTTGATTTTTCAGATCTACCAGACGCACCTGACAGCTTCAGAGTTTGAACGTTGTTTTGAACGTGTCATTGATGTGGGGGAATTTAAATGTCTGTCCCAGTTCAATGAGCAGATGTTTGACAGTGACCTTCTCGAGTGACACTTCACTGGTATGGTTTGTATACAACTTAGAAAATAGTTTCTCAGATTACTTCACTCCGCTGTAAAAATTTTGTTGATTATAAGTGCGGTTTAGGGGAGAAATTTTACTTCTGTACTGGTTTCTTGCTGTAGGGAATGGGAAGTACGGATGGTCTGGAGGGGACTTGTGCGGACAGTCTGTAGAGGAATGTAACCCTGGTCCTACAAGCGCGTCTCGGGCTGTCAGTTTGAGCCAGTGTATCTGGTCGTAGAGAGAGATTCTGAGTGCACATTTCCTCTTATGGCCCATCATCCTGTGTGACTCTGTACATTCAATCTTATACGTCGGCGGGTTTAATGCTGTACTGAAATATCGCTGTGATGGCTCTGTTCCCTCGTGTCTGTCTGTGCACATGTGCGGGTTTGCATTTACCGCATTGTGGGGAACCTGATTTGTTAAAACCTCTTAATTTTTTGCTGGTGGAGACATTTTTCAGCTCCCTACGATATAAACCTCAATTCTTGAAAAATCTGTGAATGCACTTAAACTAAAAATGCCAAAAGGGCAGGATAGGGGTTAAGGTCGTCGTGTTGGGATTAGAGTTTTTACCCATAGAAATGAATGGACGGTTCCCATAAAGATGTGAATACAAACGTGTGTGTGTGTGTGTGTGTGTGTGTGTGTTCTGACAGCAGTCCTATCCCCGATGTAGCACTGTGTCATCTCCATGAAAGTAGAAGCCGATTTTTCGATCACAGACAGGAGGCCACGCCCCCACGCCCTGATTGGCTGGCCTCTGTGCCAGGCAGTGTCGAGCACGGACCGAAGCACAGCTGCTTCACCTCTGGCTCGTTCGCCGTTTTCTTTGTGTTTTGCTCCCCTTTGCGGTCGTGTTTGTGGCCTGATGTACTTCTCACTCTGGGTGACCCCGGCCTGTGGCCCAGCGTTCAGTGTCTCCCAGTTTCTCAGTAACTGCTTGCAACTCAAGTCATTTGGCCGGCGTCCTACTAAATAGGAAAGGAGCTTTGATGACTGACTCTTACCTGATCTTTGATTCCATCCATCCATCCGTAACCACTTATCAAGTGGCGGGTTGCAGTTATCGTGATGGGATATAATCTCGGCCCCCAGTCATCAAATCACTGGCTCACATCCTGCCACAAACTGATTTGCCAAACCTTGTGATTTTTGTACTGGGGGGGGGACCCGTATACCTGGAGGAAACCCACACAGAAGCAGGGAGGGCATGTCAATCACACATCGCCCCACCCAGCACCCGCCAGGGTTTATAATTGTAGCTGTAACAATCTGCCATGCTGAGGTTGGCTTAACACTGGAGAATTTTTTTTATCTGAATGGATTTGAGGAGCTGTTGAGTTTGTAAATGAAATGTGTGGAAGTTTTCTGCCTGTATAACAGACCGCAGGGACGGACAGAGCCTCTGTACTGATAAAGCAGGGTTTTTAAATGTTGGTTTATGCTCACTTTTGGTTTTGGGAATTAATTTTGTTTAGACTGTGGATAAACTTAAATCCAGATGAATTTAATTTGACCGCTTGCTGGCTAGAACATGATTGGTCCCCTTGGGTTTTGCCTTCAGTCGTCCATGAATGTTTGACCACCCTATTGAAAATTCTGCCTGCTTTTTTTGTTTGTTTTTGGCCTGCTGCCTCGTCCTCCTTCATCCTGGCTGCCCACTTTAACCTGAGAGTGAAACTACTTTGAAGTCTTTTGTTTAATTCCGCTTTGATGTGCGATGGGGCTTCCCGGCCATTATCGGTTTCTGTGCTCTGCGCTTTCTTCTCGCCGAACTCGCTCCCTCGCTCTGAAGCCCGCCGCGTCTCCGTAGCCCTGATCTGACAGGACGGGCAAATTACCCCGCTAACGGCTCCCTTTATCTAACCTCCAGCACCCTGCCAAATAAGCACCAGCGCCGCCTTATTGACCTTCCGCCGTCCCTGCTAATTGTCCGCCCGTTTTTTAAATCCCTGGGACGTTGGCGTGGATTCGGCCGTTTGACAGCTAGGTTTTTCGAGCTCTGCTGATAGGGACGAACGGCTGAAATGACAGCGAGGGATGAGGCTGGCATCCCCGAGTCCTGGGTTGACATCATCTTCGCCAGAAGATGCATTAATCAAAATCCAGAAGGCCGACCTGAATTATTTATTCCTGTCATCCTTTAAAACTTGACACCTGCTAATTAAGAGCCTCGTCGACGTTAAATTGAAGTCCGTTCCTCTGCAGGCGTCTTCTGCTTTATGTAATTGCTGAAACACGCTGCGCTCCACCCTAGCAGGCTGGGCCAAGTCTCTGGAAGGTTCTGGTGCACATGCTTCCCACCTGTTGTCCTTACAGTACTGACACACCCTGGATCGCGCACTTCCAGGGTGACATCCCACCCCGGCCGGGGGTTCTGGCTCCCCGTCGCCTGGATGCATGGATCCATATGGCCGATCGCTGCCCCCCCCCCGCTGACAGGCCTTCATCTTTTGGTTAAATAATAAGGCAGCCTTGGTCGGGGTCGGGATGGCATGTGGGTTTGAGCTAATCCTCATTTCTCTTGGGGTTTAGCCACAGTTTGTTAACGAGCGCTTCCCTGATTATGGATGTGTTTACGGATGTTCTCCGGTCCTGCCGGGTCACGTCCCGCTGTTTGCTTTATTTTTTTTATTTCTTATTTGCATCGGTTGGCTACACCTTTCCTCTCCTGAGCTGTCTTTCCTGAGTGACCTTTCTGTTGGAGTTATTTATATTCCTGACGGGGTAATGGATCGCGGCGCCCTCACGGGGAGCCTGGCACGGTGGCGGTGGCTGGCTGGCACTGGTCGATAGCTCCACGTGGGGGGGGGGCCTTTGTTCCGGGGCCTGGGGCCCCTCCCTCGACGCGCCGTGCCCTGTCTCTCGCTGCCTCCGCCGTGAATGCCTTCGGAGTCGGTTTCCGAGCCCTCAGAGATTACAGCGTCTGCTTTCCTATCACCCGACAGCAGATGGGGGGGGGGGGGCGGTATCCCTTCCTCGTTTCACCTTAGGAGCCCTGCAGCTATTCTGGGAATTAGGGAAATTATAGAATAATGCAGCAGAGATGCAGCATTCCCCGCTTTGTCCATGTGGCCTGGCTCTTTGGTAGGATAGTGATATTTCGTGCTCTGTTTCAGTTGCTGTACTGTAATAGTTTCTGTGATGGATGCCACCGGCACCTTGGGACAGAGCACAGTGGATGGATTGTACCGTGTCGCGCTCATGCTGGAGTTGGCAGCCATCTTGAAATGAGTTGCCTTGATCTAGGAGGCCCATGTGAGACTGAGACTCTACAGTTTGTGTCTTTTTCCGCATCCCCTGATATGGAGACTCGCCACCTCCTCAGGTGAAGATTCGTGAAGTTTGAGTGGCCATCTCAAGGTCCCCCGGCCCCCTGACTGATGTAACTCCCCACACCTGCCACATGGGGCATCATCTTCTAGCTTTTTGTCCGGAAACGGAGGCTGCGTTACCACATCTGACCGCTTTGATCTCTAGCTGTGCCACCTGCCCCCTTGCAATTGGCTTCCCCAACCACTGTACTCTCACATCAGCTGTCCCTCCCCCGGTCCCACCCCTCCCCGCCTCTATTCCATGCCTGTCTGGCTGTGTCTCATATGATGTAAAGCCTTTTAACCAGTTTCCCATTGGTGGGAGGCCGGCCTACAGGGAGGGGCTGCCACATAGACTCCCTTTAGAAAAATATATAATAAAAAATGCCAGGTGAGTGACAGGACAGCCTTGCACTTGCTGTGCTTGTAATTGTGCAAGGGAATATGGGGTTGAAGCTTAACCCCTAACTAGTGAATAAGCACATCCACTTCTGTTATGCTGTGTAGCTGATGAGAGAAACTTCATTGATCCTAGGGGGATATTCTGCAAAACAGGCCGAGTCACAGGGGCAGCATGTGGTTCAGTAGGCTGAGCCTCTGTGCCTGGTATCAGAAAGTTGCTGGTTCAAGCCCCAGCCTGGACTGTGGGTCTTTCAGCAAGGCCCTTAACCCCCAGCTCCTGGGGCGTTGATTGGCATTGGGCTCACAGTGTCTTAGAAATCCAGCAGACGACGTCAGATATCCATGTGGCATCAGCTCGTGAACACACGTCTGCAAGACCTTGAGCTTGACACACGTGTGTCTACTGTTTGTGGAATGGCTTGACAAGGGGACGGTTTGCATACAGATGTGGCAGAGGCCGCAGGCAGCACTCAAACCGTACAGCGTTTAATGAGGCTGATGGCTTTAGTGGACTTTGGCTAGGGATGATTTTCTCAAGGGGGGGGAAAGGGAGGCATGTTCTGTGGATGTGAGCCACGGAGAATGTGGGCTACCAGGTGATGGGGCTCGGCGATTTACGTGGATGACGGGTGCGGCAAAGCCAAAGCGGTTATTAAATAAATCCCGGCTTCAACTCGTCCTTCACATGATTTATGACCAGAATGATTAATCTAATTTTAAATCTTTTTTTCTTTTAAGTCTTCTGAGGTATCCTCCTTCATCACTGAGTGCAACAGTGGGTTGTTGGATCCTTGGCCATTTAGAACCAAAGCACATCTCCTGTTGGCATTAGATCGGCTCCATGTCTCTGTTCTGCTACCAGGGAACATGCACTAACGGCTGCGCTGCTCGGCACGTGACAGCACGGCCGTCTCTGCGACACACGCTCACTTCAGGGATTTACGCTTGTTTAAACAACATGTGTGTACGCACTGCTTCAGGCTGGGTATCTCACGTGAACGCTGCCGTTTCGTCTCGTGCCGTTCAAAGGGGTTTTAACGTTTTGTTAATTGCAGAGACGTGATATGTTGGCGGCGTGGGGGTCTGCAGTGAGCAGGATCATCGCTTCACATCTCCAGGGTTGTGGGTGGGGATTGCATGCTGTCCCTGTGCCTGTTTGGGTTTCATCCTGCACAGCAAAATCACAAGGTTGAATTATTGCCTTTGAATTACCCATTGTTTGGTTATGGGTGTGTGTGTGTGTGTATGTGTGTGTGTGTCTGCTTCCTGGACTCTATACTAGGTTTACAATTATGGAAGACAAATGAAGTTGTATCTTTTTTACATTTCAGATTATCTGTTATCGCACAATTTTTTTTGTATGCATTTTTCACACTGCATGACCACCGTTCACCGCCATACAGGCAGATGAAATTCAAGATAGATGTAATATTATCTTAGCACTTATTTTTGCTACAATCTAATTTAGGGACGCATACTTCTGTAATCGCATATCTTGTTTAGGTCAGCCTCATTGAGATGACATGTCTGTTACCACTTGCGTTTGTTGTTAAGCTATAATCAAAATTAAAGCATTTTTTAAAATGAGATTTCAGAAATCAGACTCCGCCCACCTGCAGCTGAAGTGAGTGTGTGTGCGCTTCTTTCGTGTTTTCCCTGTTTGCCTTCCGTCATGAAAAGGGAGTTGCACGTGTGATGCTACGTTAACATGCTAAAAGATGGATCCTAGTGTTTCCAGCTGCGTGCTGCTGACACTGTGAGGACCCTGATGTTCCGTGAGGGACAGTCCATCTCCTGTTTGTTGGGGGGGAGGGGGGACTGTCAGTCACGCCCCGCCTCCCCACCCAGGTGACTCAGTTGGCACCGGCTCTTTGGGATCACTATCTCATCCGCTGTCTCACCTGCTGTGTCACCCGCCGTGTCACCTGCCGATGATGTCATAGCTTTGCATGGGTGTGGCATGCTGCTTTCAGCATCACCCCCACCCCCTCCCTCCCAGGTGCTTGGAAGAGCCCAGGAATTGGCGTGACTGCATGTTAGATGCAGAAAACTCGCCAGGGGGCCACTGTTGAGTGACAGGGGCTCTGCGTCCTTGGGGGGGGGGGCGGAGTGATTCAGAGACTTCCGGAACTGAGCTGCGGACGTGAAGAAATCTAGCCGGATTCTGGGAGGGGGCACCTCAGGGGGAGGCAGGAATCCCCCCCCATGCTGACGATGAGTCAGTCAGAAATAAAAGCAGACCAGCTGGAGCAGGTGCCGATTTCCTCCACCGCCCCCACCCATTTCCCCTGTACATCCCCCCCAAGTCCGGCCGGGTAGTGAGGCCCCCCCCAGCCCTTTCTGGAGGCCATCACACCTCTCAGGTCTCTGTAACCTGTTTTTGTTTATGCCGAGCGCTTCTGACTGTTTTTGCTTGTTTGTAAAGTGCAGTTATGTGACGAAGCTGCTCTTCCCACATTAAATCCTTTTCTTCCCCCCCCCCCATCCCCTCTCTCTCTGAAGGTCCTCCCTGACCTGCCCGCATTGCCTTAAACAGAGCAACACCTTTGATCCCTTCCTCTGCATCTCCCTGCCCATCCCGCTGCGTCAGACCAGGTGAGTTGGGCCCCTCCCATCAAAGATAAAACCAGCTACATCCAAGTCCACCATAATCATCACTCACAGCACCAGTTCCTGTTGAATGGGTTTTAGTGCTGGGGCCTTGTTCACATGTTGCGGTGCTGTCTGGTACAAATGTGGCAAAGTTACCTTAGCAACACAGGGTCCAACAGGTGACCCTGGATCAGTGAGGGGAGGTAGAGGTGAAATTCTGTGTGTGGCTGGAATCAGTCTCAGAATCAGTCCTGAATCAGTGGTTGGTCTGAGATCTGTTTTAAAGTTTTAAAAATGTAATTTTTGCCCATTTACCCACAAAATAACCGCACGACTCGACGTTCCGCCCCTGAGCAGTTGTGCACGTCTGTCTCATCCTGCGGGGGGTCTTGGATTGTGGGGGAGGGCTAGAAAAACAAAGCCAATGACAGAGAACGGCTTGTCGCCCAAAAAGCGTGAATTTGCGGGATCGCTGATGTGTTTGCCTTTGTGGAGATGGAGCAGGACTCTCAGAAGGAAAGGTGGTGTTTTTGAGGAGGTCATTCATCTCGTTCCGGCTTCCTGGGACCCCAGAGTGGCATGTTCACCCAAGCTGAGACCCCGTCAGCCAGTGTGGGCATGCCCCGCCCTTTCCGTAGAGCCCCCCCCCCCCCGCTGCACTGTCGGGGTATGTCAGGCGCACGTGTCACCTTTCAAACAGTATTGATGATTTTGACCTGACCGGCGTCCCTGGGGAGTTGCAGCGCCTGCCGGCCACCGGGGACCGGGCCTGTCTGCCGACAAAGGCAATACGGTGCCGTCATTAGATGCCTTCGCCTGAATCCGTCTCTCCGCTGTATCTCACCTCCTTCAGGTTGAGTTCCCCTGAAGCTGCAGCTTTTTTTCTGCAAAGAGGAAAACTGTAAATTCCTTACAGCGCCGGACCAGAGGTGAATGAAAAGCCTGGCAGATTGATGACCAGGAAGATCCTAGACAGTCTTTTTACAGCAGTATGCAGAAAGAGAACATTGGTGTGGAAACGTTACTGCGAATCAGTTTTTGGATTAAAAAGTGATTTTGGATGCATGACAGGTTACCTTAAGGAATGAAGAACCTTTTTTCAGTGTTTTTAAAACTGAGTGTCCATTTGCTTGATGGTGACAGTTAAGAGGGTCCCATTATGCTCACAGATGGGTCAGAAAGAATGAGCCAGATGTGTGAATGACCCCCCCCCCCGTACACTCCTGACAGCACGGCTCAGGCAACCCTCTAGGGGGCGCTGTTGTGGGTGCGGTGCGTGGAGGTCTCACCCACGTGGCGCTCCTCTGCCGACAGGGAGACAGGGAGGTGCTGGGGAGGGCAGCCGGTGTGGCTGTCTCTGCGTGTCATTGTCACGTCCCAGGATGCAGCCTCTGCCACCGTCACCTGAAACCAGGACGAGAGCTGCGGGTAAAGAAAAGGGAGAGAGAGAGAGAGTGTCAGCATAAGGAGGACACATCCGCACGGAAGCGAGGGGGGGGGGTGAGCTGTGTCAGGGCACCGTGGGCTGGGGTCTCGCGTCACCAGTCTTGCTGTGCTGTCCCTGTATGCCGGGGGTCCTGGTGACCCCGCCCACCCTACCGCCGATATACGCTCTCAAGTTGAAACATGGCCCTAACCATGTTTTCTCAGGGAGTGAGGAGCAATGAGGATCTGTAGCCGGAGGGGGGGGTGCCTGGGGTTCTGCGGACCTGCGTGCTGACCCAGATTACGGCATGGAAGCTGGCCTGTCTGGTTGTCTGGGCAACGGGTGCGGCGTGGCGGACACTAGCCGTGTGTTGTTAACTCGCCGGCTGCTGCGTGGCGACGGTTTAAGTCGATGATGCGGCTCCATTGTTTCCTATAAAACTCGTGGCAGTTTGTGACGGGATAAGGCTGAACTGTGAGGCTGCCAGACAGAGCCAAGAATTCTGGGTAATGGCCTATCTGGCAGAGCAGGGCATTCTGGGTAATGTTCACCTGGGATACACTTGTGTTGTTGAATCGCATGTGTCTCTCACTCTGGTAAAAACAGGCTTGTGACTGATCCATGTATCCTGTGTCGTGTCCCCCCCCCCCCCATTGAGCAGGCCTCTCTATGTCACTCTCGCCTTCAACACCAAAGGCCAGAGGTATGTCCGCATCGGGTTGGCGGTGCCGCTGTTCGGCACGGTGGCTGCGCTGCGAGGGATGGTAGCTGAGGAGGGAAAGCTTCCGCCAGATCAGGTTGGTGTCCACACCCAGACATGTATGTGCACACGCACACGCACACGCACAGTAACGTCCTCCATACACGACCCTAGTCCTGCTCAATAATGGATGCCTGTCGATTTTCATGCTTTGTCTGTGCAGGTTGGCCTCGTGTCAGTGGTGAGGCTGGGGGGGTGTTGCCTTGGAGACTAATGAATATTTGAAGGCCTCTTGCGAGCCTCGTGGGCTCCCCCTTGTGGCCCCTCTCGGCTCCCCCCTTGTGGCCCTTCTCAGGCCCCTCCCTTGTGGCCCCTCTCAGTCCCCCCCCTTGTGGTCCCTCTATGCATCAGCAAAGCTCCCTTGACAGATTGACCCTGCGTGCCCCCCCCGTGTGTGTCTGTGCCGCTGACCTCCCTCTGCCTCCGTGTCTTTTGTGCAATGTCTCTGCAGCTGCCGTCTCCCTCGCTCTCCGTCCTCTGTGCGGGATCCAGGGAGCCACTGAGTTTCTTATCATGCATCGTCTTTATTTGAATTTTTGTTATGGAAGTAGCGTTTAAATGAACCCCGCACATGTTCTGTGCTTGTTGTGTGATGCCTGACATTGTCTGTAATCTGACTTTGAAGTATCACCTAACAGGGTTAGAGTTTCTAATCTCTCTCAAGATTTGCTGCTTGCAATAACCTGGAAAGGCTGTTTATTGCCTTGGCGTTAATTGATAAATAGCCTTTGCTGGGATGTTCGGGGCAGGTTGTATTGGTAAAACCAGCATGATTCCTTTGTCCATCAACCTCAATGGGGTGTAGACTAATTTAAATGCTCACCGGGGCTCATAAAACCGCTTCGCCATCAGCATTACGAGCAGCCAGTAAAGGGGGGAGAGGGGGGGGGGGTGCGTGTTTGGTGGGGGACTCGTAAAAGTCCACAGGGGACTGATGTCTTCAGGTGAGCAGATCTGTAAACCCCTCCTGCACTGGTTTTAATGTTCCACACTCAATGTTAGCTTTTCTGTTTAGGTTTAATGTTTATTTTCTGTTTTGGGGTTATTTTTAGGGGTGATTCCTGACAGTAAAGGACTGTGCTCACACTTGTCCAGCCGAACAAGTTACGGATCTGTACCCATAGCTGGGAGATTGTAGGTTCAAATTCCAATGGCTGGCGGGGTAATGAATCTCTTCCCAATCCTGGGCTGATCGACCAATGGTACCTCAACTGCCCTCGTCCCACGTTTAAAAACGGCAATGGGGAGGTTAAAAATAGACCGCAGAAGCGGGCGGCCGTAGACAGTGACAGGATGCGTTTCATTTGCCCCTCCAGCCCATCTGTTAAGCATGGGGACTGTCCCCCTGGTGTCAACAGATGGAACTGCAAGTGCCAAGTCCGCCGCTGTCAGTCAGGATGAAACGGGCCGAGAGACGCTTGTGTCAGAGCAGCCGCTGGGCCTGATGGTTCGTCATGCTGGTTGGAAGAATAGAACGGGCTCCGTCTGCGTCTTTTGTGTTTTTTTTTAAATATTTTATTTTTTTACCTCTGTACAAATGAGGGAGGGTGGATGGAAAAATCTCTAAATTATGCATGCGAAAACAGACTCCGAAGTGGTACATATCTGCCAAGATGAAAAATTTGGGGATTAGGGGGGAGTTATTTTTTTCTCCTGCCCTTCCAAGAATGCAGGTGGTTCAGCTTTGTTTCCTTTCCGATACTGCGGCTGGTCGCCGCCCCCAAAGAGATCCTACGTGGAAGGACACACCACTCTCTGTCTCAGAGATATTTGGGAGCAGAGCCTGGTTTTCCAGCCAGAATGATGGCTGCATTTCCAGTTTCTATAATTACATCTCGGTAAGATCAGCTGGTAAAAAATGTTGACGGTGCGTCGCGGACATAAATAGACACTCGTCTCTCCTGGTTCCATCCGTGTTCTCGGCTCTGTGTTCTAGACCTTTGCTTGGGTGTTGTTGCCCTAGCAACAGTCAAGCCGCAGTGATGAAGCTCTTTTGATTTACGACTCGCAGTCATTTGGGTTCTGTTGGCACGTGGGAATCTGTTTTTCAGGTCGCGTCTGTGTCAGCCGCCCTAGGGCAGAGAGGAGCTCGTCATTCCCAGTCTCGGTGACCTCCCAGTGACTCAATCACTTGTTGAACGCCAGTGTTTTTCCCCTCAGGGGTTTCTGTGTTTGTCATGTCTTATGTTAACAGTTGTAAGAATCTGAGCCAGTAACAGCTTCCCCATGATTCTTCCATATACTCTTCTGTGGCTGTCAATCCTTTGTGGATCGCGGTTAATCCTTGTGCCTGTACTTCATGTGATTCTTTTTTCGCTGAGCTGTCATTTGGCACCCGGGACCCTTTGACTCAGTTGAGTCGTCTCTCCCGGTCGCCTTAGGTGATCCTGTCGGAGGTCTATACCACTGGATTCCAGCGCTCCTTCTTCGACGAGGACGACCTGACCACCATCGCGGAGAGCGATGTCATCTACGCCTTCCAGGCCCCGCCCCTCTATGGGAGGGGGGGCTCCATGCGAATCTCAGGTAATTGGGCCGGCGTGTCCGAGCTGCTGTGAGTCACAACTCCCAATTGTTGTACACTTTACCCAAGATGCAGTGCTGCAGGGCCCTAAACCGTGTCATCACAAGCACCATTGTGTTCAATATGGAATATGGAGTACCTTGTGTAAAACATGGACTAAGAGAAATGTATGCAGGCCGGATGTCAGCCCCCCCCCCCTCCTCTGGCAGATGTCTCCGGGCAGATGGCTGGCATATAAATGCACGGGGGCAAGCGCCTTGCACAAACGCACTGACTGCAAGCGGAGGAGTTACACGTCTTATGTGGCTCCCGGGAATGACAAGTGGCAGCATTTGACCGTTAAAGCAGAACGTTATGCAGATTTGAGCCGATCGCATGGCCTGAGTGTGACCGAATCTTTAGTTAATCACTCCTGAGTCCCTGTTACAGGGCAGCGCATCCTTAAATCGTATAGCTGGTGAGACCTGGTGCTTGGGCATGGAGGGCGGGCGGGTCTAGCTGTTTCTAGGCCCCCGTCTGCGCCGTCCCAAGAAGACTTGGCCAGGGATCCACGGAAGAGGATCCATACAGGTGTGGTGGATGTGACCGCGGGCCGCGGTCTGCCAGGGATTCCCGCGGGGGTGCTGCTGGGCAGGGGCTCGTCCTCCACTGATGCCTGGAACTAAGTTGGCTTATTTTGGTGCTGGTGTGTAGCTCAGTGGGTTAGGATACTGTGCAATCAGAAGGTTGCTGGCTCAAATCCCAGGCTGGGCTGAGCGATCCCACCATTGGGCCCTTGAGCAAGGCCCGTAACCCCAGTTGTACCAGGAACTGGCTGATTCTACTGTCTCACTTGTGTGCTGCTTTGGATAAATGTGTCGGCTAAATAAATAAAGCATGAAAGTAAAACGTGCGCTAGAGAGACAGCCGTGGGCAGCGGGGCACAGACAGCCGTGGGCAGCGGGGCACAGACAGCCGTGGGCAGCGGGGCACAGACAGCCGTGGGCAGCGGGGCACAGACAGGCGTGGGCAGCGGGGCACAGACAGCTGTGTCTTACATGGAGTTAAGTGGAGGAAGAGATACGGAGAGCAGCCGTCAGTTACGGAGAGCAGCCGGAGAGGCAGATCGTACCGCACGCCCAGTTTCAGGTGGCGTCGGGTTGCCCGCCTCGGCCGGGCGTGCCCCAGCGTCCTTCCTCTTGGCCGCGCTCCAATCAGCTGTGTCATGTGGGCGGTGGCCCGGTGTGGAGCCAGTGGGGATTTGCTTTCGATGAGCCGCCTTTCAGGAAAGTACACACACACACATACATGGAAACAGGCCAGCAGTGTAGCAGTGTGACTGTTCCTGCTTTGATAATGCCCCTGAGGGATAATAGCCCACCATTCGAAGGCAGCCAGAGGTGCGTCTGATTGGCTGGAGTTCCCTCAGCACTCGCCCCCTAGTGTTAATCCTGTGTCATTATACTAGCAGCTTAATCATCAAATAGTGTGCGATGACATCGTTGTGAAAGAACTGAGTTGCCGTGCGGTTCGTGGGCTCCAAAGCTGGGTGGGGGGGGTAGCTGGGAGGGGGGGTGGTCCTGAGGCACATCCCTGGCACTGCAGGGGGAACAGGGACAGTTTGTTTGCTTTTGAATGCGTCACTTTGAAAGCCTCTGAGCTTTTTTGTCTGTCGTTAGGTCTGCGTAATCGGGCCCTGTAGCTCACGCACCGTGAACTTTAATGCCGACATGAATCGGATACCGTTTTGCGCCCTGGCCCCCGGTTTATAAATTCGGCAGGTATGAATGGGTTTCCTGCAGCAGGAATGGCACCGGGTGATAACAGGAAAGCGATACTCCCTTCCCGGTGACAGCCGCGTCATGCGACCGATGACTCATCTCTCGGTAGAGTTACGGGAGCCTTTGTTTGCATGCTTGTGTAGCCGAACGTGCCCAAAATGGACCAACCATCTGTTCCTCGGCTGCAAGATGTCTGCATAACATTAATTATAATTCACTTGCATGACAGATGCCTTTATACAAATTGTCTTACAATTTAATATAACTGGGTGCTCACTGAGGCAGCAAGTTAAGTACTTTCCAGCTGTTATTCATCTTTGAATTTAGCTTTGCATTTGTAACTCTGGTTCCTCAACTGCTACTCCCCCTGCTGTTCACTTTTGTAATAAATTATGGAAGGGGTAAGACCAATGTGAGGTGAGCCAGTTACACGGTATTTAGTAGTGATGTGATGGATTTCCCTCACTTCCCCACCGTGTCACCATGAGCCCAGATCAATGCTTGCACGCTTATTTATTGGTGCCATTAAGCCTGTCCATCTGCTCACCTCGAGCAGCCAGAGAAAATGTCGTGCTGAGTCATAGGTTCACCATTAAAAAGCCTTCGCCTAAATGTAGTTAGCGGGGGGTGTGAGGCGGCGAGTTTTCCACTCTCTGTCTGCGTGACGAGATGGCGGCCAAGCTTACATGGGAATCAGCCTGGCCCTGTGGAGGAGACATCCCAAAAATCATAGTGCTTACCCAACCGCCGCTGGCCTGTGTGTCTCAGGATGGATGGATGGATGTGTCGATAGATGGGTGGATGGATGGATGGATGGATGGATGAATGGGTCGATAGGTGGATGGATGGATGGGTCGATAGGTGGGTGGATGGATGGATGGAGAACTGCATGTTAAAGAAGAGTTTGGGTTCCATCTGCTGGACACAGATGATGTTCTCTTAAACTACTTTGGTAATATTTACTCAAATTACACCATTCACAGCAGAAATCTTCATGCTGCCGCTCACCAGTTCATCAACATTCAAAATCTCCATGTATCTGCCTGTGCATGCGAGAGTGCATGTATTTTCTTTAATTTCCTTCCTTGGCAGGGGAATCAGGAAGTAAGATCACATGCACAGAGTACAAACAATTCGTCTTAGATGGAGCTAATTAGCATATAACCTCAGAAATCAGAAAATGCATGAAACAGCTGAGATATTTCATTCCCCTCAAAAACACGGAACTAGAAATTAGACCTGCACCTTGGTGTCCGTTTTTCTACCTTGGTTGTGTACATTTGGTCTTTTGAAATTACTAGCATTGTGAATTAAAGTGAATCAAAATCAAATGGTTGGTTTACTGCTCCACCACTTTGATCTACATGACAAATTGTCTAAAGATTCACACGAGATGGTCACACGGATCATATGTTCACATTAGCATTGTGAGAATGTAGATACTTGGTTACTGTAGTTATTGCTCATTTTGTCCTCATCTTGTAGGATCATGTCGCCCGGCAGATGTCGGGTCGGTTTGACAAACCTTACACGTCGTCTTTTTTGTTTTGTTTACACTCATATGTGCGTCAGATCGGTGTCAGAATTGGCGTCTGAGTGAGCCAGACTTCAGAATGCATTCAGCAAGTCCTGGGAGTACAGATCGTCTGCAGACCCATCCCGCAGCACGGCTGGCTCCGTAATATCGAGTAATAATTCGAGTAATGCTCCTAGAAATGTAATCTAATTCCATACTCTGTGTAGTATCGTCCGCCTTCGGCATGGCACTTTCCAGGTGGCTCCTCGGCGGTTCGGGCCGCTCGGCCTCAGGCCTAATAACCGGCGGAATTGAAATCCGGAATTTGGTTAGAGCTGGCTGCTTCTCCGGGGTTGGAGGATCTGAGTATCTTTCATGGAATGCTGCTGTAGGAAAGACCTGCTTTCTATATAGGATAGAGAGCAAACAAACGTAGAAAACGTTCCTGTCTCTAGGCAAATGAAGACATTTCACACTATTTTTTTTTTTTTTTGGGTCAGCTGGATGGCCTTTGAGAGTAGCTGGGGTAGACTTCTGTAATTTTGAGGCTCATCATATCAGGATAAATGTGCACTAATTTAAAAAAGTGCTGTTCAGCAAAGAGTAGTTTTGCTGTTTTTGTTTTGTTTTGTTTGTTTTTAAGTAAACAGTAAGATTGAGTCTGCCTGAGCTTCCGGCACTGCATTGTTGAGCAGAGCTCTCCACAAACCTCTGGGGTTGAAGCGAGGCCTTTGTCAAAGTGCAGTGTTGCTCAGAAATTCACGGCCTCTGCGTTCCCTCCTCCCTCACTCAGAAGATTCAATTGTAAAGTCAAAAGTTTAGATGATATATAGAGTGTGTCTGGCAGATCAGTCAGAGGTTTGTCGAGTGCAGGCTCTGGGGTGGGTCTCCCAGATTGCTCAGCGGGGGGCGGGGGCGGGTTCTGGAAATCAAAGGGCTTAGAAGACACCCTCAGGGCAGTGAAAGGCAGCGGGAGGGTTGCTGCAGAGCGGAAATTCTCAGTCCAAGTCCTTCAGAGCAGAAGACTGATTGATTGTTCTGGAAGGCCTGCAGTGTGCATGTCCTGAGGGCTGCCGCTCGTGCACCATGTCCTGAGGGCTGCCGCTCATGCACCATGTCCTGAGGGCTGCCGCTCATGCACCATGTCCTGAGGGCTGCCGCTCGTGCACCATGTCCTGAGGGCTGCCACTCGTGCACTGTCTACATGAGTGGGAACACCGTATGGATTCCTTTGAACTTTGAGAGATGCTCAGAGTTCAGTTTGATGGTCTGCTCCTTGGAAATCTTTTTCTGTTCGTTGTGTAAATCTCATGTCTCATGTCACGCTACACAGGCACAAAACACTACACGGACATACATATGTTACATGGGCACACATACACTACATGGACTCATGGTACAAGGGCACATGCACACACTGCACGGGCACATATACATGCTACACAGACATACACACAGTACATGGACACACGCTACACGGGCACACAGACACACGCTACATGAGCACACGCTACATGGGCATGCACACGCTTGCACTGTTTTATGTTGGGAATTTCCCAGTTGAAGCAAATGATTCTGAACTCACCATGAAACAAAGACAGATGAAAACTGATTTTTTGTAAAAAAAAAAGGTAGATAAGTTTATTCATAAATTTTTTTAATTACTTAATGCAGTGTTTCTTTACCCTGTCCTCCGACAGTCCACATTTTTGCTCCCTCCCAGATCTTTGCACTGTAACGCCAGTGCTACCATGAATGTGGGTCCAGGAGGGACGCCGTTCCGCTTCGCCGCGTGCTGCACATGGCTCAGATCACAATAAAGCTGTGCAGTGCTAATAGCCTAGCTGGCTGGCTCTTCCTAGCACCTTCTTAGCGGCACGTGTCCCGGCTCTTGGCTCCTGACGTGTTTCCCGCGGTGTGGCGTGTCGGCCGATCGCCGCGGCCCTCTCCGTCTTGTGAGGCGACGCCTGGCTGGGCGCCGTGACTCGGCACGCGACACGTGTGACGCTGCACGCCGGCAGGAGGGCAGCAGCCATACGGCAGAGGGTTCGGCTGCCCGGCGGCCCCGTCAGCCGCGGGACACCGAGGGCGGCTCGGCACAGAGCATGATGGGATACGTGCCCCGAGCTGAACTGTGCATCTGACACAAGGGGCTGTTAAACCCTTGCGGAAGCTCACAGAGAAGCAGGAATGGCGCCGGCTTCCTCAGGGTGCCACTCTGGAAATTTCCGTTCTGCCCTATGGACAAGTAATTTTTCTCCCAGACCAAAAATCAGTTGGAAAGTAACTTTTTCGTTCAGATTTCATCCAGTTTACAGCCTGACAAACAAGGAGGAGCCCAGATTTGGTACCACTGAAGCGGAACCTCATTTTCGGGTCTGCGGTATTGGGAGGAGCTCAGCGCCAGCGCTGATGCCGCCATCAATTGGAGGGAGGGGCTCAGCCCCTTAAAAAGCTCGTTCCGCTGTTCATGGAGGTGCGCGGGCAGCTGCTGGCCTGCGGACCTCTATCGCGTGTGGCGCTCATTAGAGAGCATAGGGCATCATGGGAAATATTACCCACAGCCATATAGGTGAATGTGCGTCCCTTCATTACCGCGTCACTATTAATGATGTTAAAGAAGCGGCCATTTTAACCTCACTGCTGTTCCTGGCTGCTGCCTTTTGTGCAGTTTCTTTAGCTGTGTGTTGTTGTTTTTTTTTCCAATTGAAATATTGAAGGTCTCCCCCCATAGCTCAACACATGCCATACAGTGAGACGAGGCAGGGGGGCATGCGGGGCCCTCTATAGGGGCCAAGCTGTTTAATTAAGGCTCTGTCGGGTCTTGGAGTTCAGCCTGACCCTGGTCGACTGGGGGGGGGGGGTGAGAATGAAACTCTGATTGAAAGCGTCTCTCTCCAGCCCAGCCTGGGAATAGCAGAGACAAGTGTGTGTGTGTGTGTGTGTGTTTGTTTTCTGAGGCTATTTTATCATGTAACATTGCAGTAATTAACAAACGGGGGGGGGGAGCCTAAACACACTGCATGGTGGGTATTCACACCGTGCTGTAAACAGTGACCTTTTTTGAGTCGCAATCTTCCGTTTTGGTCTGAATGAAACTGACTCTGGCCTTTCAAAACCTTTTAAGTTCCATATCTAGGAATTCAATATCCAGCCAGTGGTGGCTCCAATTTAAAGGCTAGACAAAGGGCACCCCACCCCGAAAGATTATTTAGACCTCTGTGGTCCTGATGATGCCCTGTGTTTTTTTGGGGGGGGGAGGGTTCAGTTTAATATCGGATGGGTAAAAGTTTAATTAAAAAAAAACCTTAGTTTCTGGTGACCTTTAGGTTAAACAGTGATTTAATGAAGCCACGTTCTGTCTGTAATAATTCTGGCCACACAGAATTTAATCTGCTGCGGCATGATGCTGAGTGATTCCTCACAGCTACACTTCATTGTACCAGATAAGCAGAGGTGGAAAGTTCAGGTCCAGAAAGTACAAATCCAGACCAAGGTTTTGTTTCTACCAACCAGATGAGTATAAAGAGTCACAGTCACAGGTTGAAACAAAACCTTGGTCTGGATTTGCACTTTCTGGACCTGAACTTTCCACCTCTGCAGCTAAGAGATTTCTTCCTCCATATTATTAAAACATATTTTGCATTCTGTGAAATTCGGTTGTTGATTGGCAGGGGATGCTGGGTTATTTACACGCTGGGGAGGGTTATGTCTAGTTCCTGCCTGTACTCATTGCTTTTCACCCACTGCTGTGCATCACCCTGTGAAATGGAGGTACGTCGGGGACGCGGCCGAAGTGGAACTTCGAACTGGACCTTCTGGCTCCGAGGTAGTTTCTCCAACCAGCACGTCCATCACCCTTCATCCCGAGGCCCTTTTGGGGAGGTGTGGGACGTGCCACTTGGGGGTGTCATGGCAGGCGTCTGAGGTGTGATGCTGTCGTGGCATATGTTGCCATGGAGATCCGCCTCCTCTTCGTTGGTGACCTTGGACATCCAAACACCAGGCTGTAATGAGTGTTGAGTTTTATGATGTCAGAGAGGGGCGGGGCCTCGGAGTGAATGTTCCATTCTGTGCTTGCAGTCCGTGACGGGCTCCGTGTAACGTGAGACCCATTGCCGCCCTGTATCCGTTTGCTTTCTCTCTCCCTCGAACGCCCATGTTGGGTCGGGTTGCTCACTCGCCAGTCTCACTGTCTCTATCCCTCTCCAGGGTACCACCACAGCCTCCCTTCCTCGCCCTATTTCTCCGGGCCCGAAGGTCAAAGGTTATCCCCACCTGGGACCCTGTCCTCGGAGTTCCTGAATCACAGCAGCTCCGGAAAGGTCCTCCTGCTTGTGTGCAACGTCGCAGGATCCGGACAACAAGCTGTCAGGTAACTGGCGGGGGTGTGGGCACCGTCGTAGCGGGATTTCCCAGGACACCACAGCTGGGAGGGAGCAAGGGGCGGGGCCTCGGGCAGCTGGAAATCGATGCACGTGACCCCTGGGGAGGGGTCTCTGTGTGCTGGGAGTCGATGTAACAAAGACTCCCCACACTGTGACATTTTCCTGCAACACTGCTCTGCCATCGCTGCAGCTGCCGCCCTTAGCTTTCGGGCTGCGTCTCTCACACGTTTGACAATTGACGCAATTGAGCCATAATCTGTTTAAAAGTCACCCTCGACCGCAGTAGCAGAGGAGCCGCGCGGGGGGAGGGGGGCAGAGGGTCGGCTCGTCACAGCAGGGAGCGGACTGCAAAATTTACCAAGTCCCCACCTGGCCTGCAAATTTCCCAGAGTGCTCCTTTTGACGACACACAAAATTTGCGACAATTTACTGATTTACTCCCCTTGCTTTGAGACCCCTGCTCCGTCCTAAGCACCATGAATTTCCAGAGAGGTCATGAGAATTTTACCCTCTGTGTTGTGCCCGGTAGATTTTTGCAGGCTTTGAAATCACCAGAGAGTCGCTGCAGGGAGGAGCTACCGGTGCTTCTGCGGATCCAGAGAGCAGGCGGCGTAACGAGGGAGCGGGGGCCGTCCGTAACCCTGCTCTGCGGGAAGCCCAGTCCTAGCTGGAGTCTCCTCATACGAACCGTGCTAGGCTAGCTGTGTAGCCTCCCTTCCCTCTGTCTGCACATTCCGATAAATATTTGGGTACAGCTCCGTCGCCCGAGGCTCCGCGCGCACAATGCGCTGAAACAGAAACAGAAAGTGAGTCAGCGCTGCTGTATTCACAGCCCTGGGTGGGGATCTCATCTGACTGGGCCTGCGAGTCTCTACCGTGGTGAACGATGAAGCCGGGGCGGGAATGTTAGCATGTTAGCGGTGCGGCTCGCATCCCAGCATGCAAAGCCTGTGGCTGTCCGGGGTGGGAACAGAAGGTGCTGCGGCGCCCAGGCGGGGCAGGTCTGCGTCAGAGAGGGATTCGGGGTGCAGGGGACAAGAGTGACAGGCCAAGACAAGGCAAGGTGATGTGGGAGCGGGACCAATTCAGAGGGGAGGGCTGGCTCAGTCATCGGGGATGACCTTAAACGCCGCCACACGCGTGTGCCTCTGAACCCAGACTGAACTTTACTGTTTGTTTTTTTAAAGACCCCGGTCATGTGCTCTTCCCAGACAATGCCAGTCTGTTCCTTGGTGATGTAGAAGAAATGTAGAGATGCCTAATGTAAGGAAGTTAGAGCCTCTTTAAGCTCAGGCATCTAACGCCTGACAAGCAGAAAGGCGCCAAGACCAGCTTGGGCTGCAGCTTGAGTGTTCGCTGCGACACCAGGGGCTGTGTGGCACCCGACCTTATCTGAGGTAGGTTTCTATGCCCTGGTGGCACATGTCAGGGAAACACAGAAGAGCACCCTGTGGCGGCGTGACCGCGGTCCAGAGACCACTTACGGCAGTGCGGAGGTGAAGCCTGAATCCAAGATGGCTGCTCCTCCGGATGGTGACTCTGCAGCTTGTGGTGTTTGTGGATCAGGCAGGATGAAGCGTCATTCGGCTAAAATCACGGGTTGATATATGCAATAGACAGAATATTACGTGATACGCAAAAATACTTTGTATAATAAGCAGTGTGGTACAGATGTCCTCGTCCTCACATCATTCCACTTGCGAGTTGCAATTGTTATCTGGGATGTCCTCCTCTTTAAGTATAACTTTTGGGAATAATGACACAAATGCTTTTCCTAATGATGCGTAGCTTGTTTGAATCTGTCCCTATAGCTCCGACAGTAAGTCAGTCCATATGCTATTTTCTGGATCCTGTTTGTGCACAGCACAGTGATTTCATACTTCAGCAAAACTGGCCGACTTGAAACGGGCTGAGGATTATGGGCCCTCTAATCCACTTGCTGTTCAGTGATATATTTTTTAAGTTGTGGCTACACTCTCCGAATTGAATAATTCATCACACCCTGACCCCTACCTCGATATCAGCTGCTTTTAAATCATTTAAAAGTGAGGTGTTCTCGGTGTTCCTTCTGCTCGTTGGAGATGGAGATGTTTCCCAAAATTCTCAAACTCCTACTGACTCTGTGAACCTGGCGTCCCCCCGGGCTGCTGCATTTTCATTGGCTCACACCAGCCAATCAGCTCACGTCAGGTAGTAGGCTCGGCTGCTCCCCGGGATTGAACCTGCATCGTGACCTGCACGGTTTCCAGCCTTGCGTGAGCACATGACTGCTGGTATACAAGCAGCCATGTGAACCACGAGATGTGCATAAGCCTCATTTTGGCCAGATGAAACGGTTCTGGCTGCATCCTGCCTGTAATCCCCTTTGCGGTAGGCTGTCTAATGCCTCTTCACTCTTTCCTTTTTTTAATCCACCCCCCAGGTTATATTTTCAGCTGTTCTTTTAATATGTTTAACCAACATGCATAGATTATAAATCATAATTCCCTGGAAAGTCAGCTGTAGGCCCAGAGCATGCAGATCCGGGAGTTTTCAGTCATAATCGCGGTGTGTGTACCGTTGACATTCCAAATGTTTCCCATAATCCTCTGCAGTCTTTCAGCCTTGAGTCGACACTGGCATTATCTGGTTAAGAGGAAGGCGGTGTAAGTAAAGGCTGTGTCTCTGTGTTGCCGGTCTTTGTTTTAATTGCATCCCTTAACAAGGAGACAAATGTACTGTAAAATCTCGTTAAACACATTTTGCTCCTTAATTAAACTGGACAGAAATAGACGGAAGCGGCAGCTTGCGCTGATCCCGGCTTCCCCCAGCTGAAACGTGTAGCTTTATCCGTGGTGTGTTTGTGGAGCTGTGACAGGCCTTGGGCTGTCGCTCGTCCCTTTCAGTACGCGGCGACACTGCAAGGTAGGAGGCGAGCAGAGGAGTTAGGCTGGGGAGAGTCTTAAAAGCATGAAGATGACTATATGGTTATGTCTGTCCCAGAATAAAAGCATCAAGGACAAGCTAGAGTAAGTTCAATTAGCAGTGTCCCTTTGGTACAGCTGCAACCCTAATTGGATAAGTGCTAGTAAAAATGGTTGAAGTATGAGTATGAGTCTTTGAGGTAGAATAATAATAATAATAATAATAATATTAAATACTATGAATAGTTTTTATGTTATACGCATAACAGCCTCTTGTCTGGGACTGTGCGGCTGCGCGTGCATGGGGTGGTACTTAAAGGTCTGATACGCTTGCCGTCATGTGCTGTATGGGCGTGTCGGCACGGCTCTCATCACGTAAACAACCCCCCCCCCCCCCAACAGGTTCGGGCCCCCGTTCCTCATGCGAGAAGACCGGACCATCTCCTGGGACCAGCTACAGCAGAGCATCCTCAGCAAGATGTATTACCTGATGATGGACAGGGCGCAGACGCAGGTGAGCCCATCACGTCAAAGTTGGCACTGTGCGCATGCAGAGCGAAATGAGGCGGCAGGCAAGAATCTCGCGTAGTGAGAGTGCAGCCGCTCCTCGTTTAGCCGCTACCTTGGTTAGCGACCATTTGCAAATACGACGGTAATAAAAAAAAAAGCTCATATTCCCACCGATGCACGCATTTATGACCAAATGTCGTACGCCTGACAACAACGCACGTTGGAGTGAGAGATATTTTTCAAGTAGAACGTACAAATATGTTAAAAATGTCCACGCCATGAAGGATAAAAGAAATCGGGTGTCGGAGGCCAAAGTAAAGTCGCAAGCACAGTCTTGGTCACGCCTAGGTTACTGAGATTTTCACTTGCGTCGCTTAACGACATGTTGGAATGTAGCTAAACAAGGAGTGTGACTGGTTTGTACTAAAAAAGACTGTAGAATTAAATAAATAACATTTAAAAGGAATGCGACAATTAGTTTCCTGAGTAAGGTACACAGGTCGTGCGTGCTGTCGGACTCCATGCAGATGTAAACTCCACGCCGACAGCGACGGGTCCGGGGGGGTATAAATCCGGCCAGCTGTTTGCTGTCTTCAGACAAATCGAATGGGTGATTTAGCCTGACGGCAGTCTTATCAGTATGCGGTGACAGAGCATTTGCTACAGACAGCCTCTGTTAACCCATGTGAACTGAGGCAAAGTGTCACCGACGTGCAAACTTTAGTCTTATTATTGATGCTCTGCGAATGAGAAGTGGGAGGTTTCAGCACGTTCTGTTTGTATGGGTCATTCTCCATCTGCGAGCTTCTCTGAGCCTCTGAAGGAGCCGTACGCCCCCATCTTCTTTTGAATCAGGACTAAATCTTTGAGATAATTATCGATATTGCGGTTCAGAGGTAGATAACCCATGCGGCAGTGTTGAGGTGCATCGTCACGGCGACGCTGTGGTCGGGCCCCAGTGTGGGCTCATTTCACATGCCAGTTAGCGGAGGAGGGCTTGTCGGATCAACGAGCAAGCAGTAATATAATTTTGTGGCATCGGGTAATTAAAAAAAAAAATTAAGGATGCCCCCCCCCCCCATTGGTCGGGTCCTGGGAGATGCCGGCACGGTCGTTCGTCACGTACGGCCGGGTCGAGGCGGTTTTCATCTGGATGTACCGATCTGCGGCGATAGCGACGGCGATAAAAGCTAACGTGAGGAGAATGGCGAGGCCTGACCGCAGCGGCCGGTCCTGTGCCGTCAGAAAGGAGAACAGATTAATATCGCGTGGAGTTCAGCGATACGCTGCAGCAGGGGACTCGGCGTGCGTGATAATATATCTGCTAGCGATCTATCACCCGCTTACAAAGGCGGCTCATTAATATTCCCGGTTTGTGGCCTTCCAGAAGAATGAGTCCGGCACACCCGTATAAAAAAGGGAGGCTTTAGTAAAAAGGTGATTGCTGAAAGATCCCATCCCATCTGTACCTGAATCTGATGTGGAAGCCATTAAACAGTGGGCAGACTCATGCGCGCCCCCTAGTGGACGAGGGTGGGATTTCCAGTGTTCTGACAGTTTAACCTCTCGACACAGGTGCTCGCTTGGTGGTCTCTCTTGCTTCCTCCCTGACCATTTGATATGCATCAAGGTCCACAGAAGTTTGATATGAACTCCCTCCATGCCCTTTCCTAGCTGCCTCCCCATGTGTGTCTAAAGGCCGTAATTGAGCCCCCCCACAGCTGATCCTCCATCAAAAAGTCAGAAGCAGGAGGTGGAAGAAAACATCCTGTTTCAAATTCAGGCCTAATTACCATTGATTATAATTTGTTGGCATTCAATTAACTCCAGGGACCGGTGGACGGGTGTCATGTCTATTATTGGAAGCAGAGGTTTTTATTTTTATCTCTAACCCCCCCCCCCCCCAAGAGACTCACTGTGCACCGCGGCTGCCAGTGTGCCGATAAGAGCCCACAGAGCCCCCTCTGCAGTGATTATCCCCCCCCCCCCCAGCCACAGCAGGCCTGTCTGTCCATGCAGACCAAACACAGAGTTTAATGAAAAATACAGGCTGCCCACGGACCCCGTGTCCGGCATTACGGTGTCTGTCAGGCGGTTTGGAGGGGGGGGGGGGGCGAGGCAAGTGATGCTGACCTTAAAAACTCAACACAAAGTCAGAGCTTACCTCCCCCCCCCCCCCCCCCCCCTTGCCGAGTCTGAAGTGCTCCTACAAGTCCTGGCACTTTCTCACAGTCACTGATAAGGTCTGTCAGTAATTGTGCCTTTTTCACCAGGCTGTTTGCACACGCTGCGATAATGTCAGCAGCATCTGGGAAGGCTGTGCGCTCAGGCCTGAGGCTGCCTGGGGGCTCTCTGTGTGTAGTAGCACATGGAGTCTTCCCCTCCACCTCACCCCCCGCCAACACGCAAGCGTTCCGTCACGCATGCTCCGTCACTGCTGCCGGTTTACTGAAGCTATAACCTCCAAGGATTCACGCAAAGATCACTCGTCGTATCAGTCACTGTGTCAAATCGCTTGACACTTCATAAGCGGAAGTGAGTCAGAAAGTCGTGCGCAAAGTCACACAGCAGCAGTGCAGCAATACAAGAAAACGTAAAACGAGACGAGAAAATAAATGCGATGGGGAGAATGCAGGAAACGGCATCATGCAGCACTGCACTAAAACATAGTGTACAAACTGGTAAATGTAATATACGCCAAACGGCCATGTGAACATGACTATATGCTGGATATAGGGGGCAAAATGGCTCATATTACCCCCCCCCCCCTGTCTGATACCCGCCCACCCAGCTCATGGGGTCACTGCAATAGAGCTGCGAGCTATTTGCGGAAGATAAATGACTGCAGAGGATTTGGGATCCCATCCCTCTGCCAGTGTCTGTGGTTCCGCCGGCTCATCCTGACGGAGCGGACGGGAGCAGGCGGGGAACTGGCGGAAAATGAAAAGGGGGGGATGAAGGGGGCGCACTTGGGTAGGGGGCCCACTGGATTATGCTGCTTTTTGAAGTGTCCCTACCAAGCCCCCCCCCCCCACTGCCGGCTCGCTGGGAGCTTTGGCACGCTCTCACGGCACACGCCTGCCAGCCGCGGAAAGCCGCCTTGGCGAGCCGCAGGTAAGGGGATGAGGGGAGACGGGGGAGTTTAATTTACCCATCTGGCGTGTGACTGCTGACCACCAGGCAGACGGAGACCCTGCGTTCAGGATGGAGCCGGCCTTGCGTTCAGAACCAGCAGCCAGAATGTTGTACTTTAGACTACATACAGTGGTGCCACTAGAGACTTTGGCTCCTATGAAAGCATCATATTGGGTCCCCAAACTAATACAAATCCAGCTGTATTCTACATTTTTTTACGGCCCCTGTCATTTAGGGCCCTTGGAATTGTCCTAACTTCACAGCCTTTACATGCCCCTGACTGGGAGCTGCACTTCCTGTATCGGAAAGCGCCCTGAACTCCGCACCCTGCTGAGAGTGAGCCCATTAATAAACCATGAAGGCTCTTGTCCCCCCCGTCCCCCGCTGCAACGCCAGGTTCAGGCTCTTGAGGGGGCCATGGCATCATTATGAGGGAACTGATCAGTGAGGTCACAGCCCGGGCCATGTGTTCCTCACCTCTGCCTCCCTTTCTGTTGTTCTTCTTTATTTGCGTGACGCATCGCTGTAGCCATGCGTGACCCCCAAGATCATGCGATTTCTGGCTCCCTCCACACTGGTCTGCTTCCTCCCTCCCGTAACGGAGGTGCGTGATCTGAGGTTTTCACACCACTGCCTGCTTCAAGATGGTCTGCCGGCAGCCACTTCTGCTTCGCGAGAAGATGAAGACGCGATGGCACGGGACGATGGATTTTTCTCGGGATCTGACTATTCTATCCGTGTCTTCGGGCAGCACTCAGACGGTGTGAATGACATTGTTAGCGGCTGAGTTATGGCCCCTTCATTCCAGCAGCCTCGTGTGCGAAGTCCAGAGGCCTGGTCTCCTCTGCAGAGCCCAGGAACACGGTGACGTCCACCCAGCAGCATCGCTCACCTCCCTGTGGCCGCAGCATCTTACCCGAGCAGAAACTCCCAGCCAGTGTCTCAAACTTCCCTGTTGAGTCTGTTTACTGACCTGATCCTTATCTTCATAAACCAAAATAAATATGTATTCAAGCTATTTACAGAGACTCATTATTCCACGCTTGAGGGCTGAGTTTAAGGACGTCAGGCTACCATTCTGTGACGACCTTAGTGAGTGTGCCTGTCACCTTACAGGTTTCTGTGAGAGACCCTGTCCCACTTTTCAGAGCATTCACAGGCACGTGCTGATCTCCCACAGCCCCGCTCTCCCACAGCCCCGCTCTCCCACAGCCCCGCTCTCCCACAGCCCCGCTCTCTCACAGCCCCGCTCTCTCACAGCGCGCCTTCACACCGTACGTCGACAGGCGTGCGTTAAGGCCCCGCCTGTTTCCGAATGCTCCTAAACACATCCGTCTCTTCAGGTTTAACTGGTTTGAGTGTTGTTGTCCAGGCTGTTCATCTGTGACCCACTTCCGACCAAATCATAGCGGCTCAGCTCTGGCTGGATTGTGGGGGGAGGGGTAGCCTTGCGTGTCAGTAATAACCTAGTTTGGGGGCCCCCTGTTAACCATAAACAACCACTACATGGGGGGGAGGCAAAAACGGCAAACCTGCGAGGCAAAAACGGCAAAACCAAAGCCTGGCTGTAGTATGTTTGAGGCCCTTAACTGGTATGGCCCCCAGTCCAGAAGTGCCTCACTGAGGGATAGCTATCGGGGATGAGGTGCATCACCACCGCATCTGAAACTCTTCAGCTGTGGAATTGGCACTTTTCTTTTCTATGGCAGCCATTAATGGTCCAGCATCTGTCTCCTCTCGCTCAGTTGAATCCCGTCGGGCCACCTGAGCCTCTGATACACAGTTTAGGGAGTCATCCCCCCCCCCGAGAGCCCATCGTCTCCTTTAAGAAGCTCATCCTGGTGTGTCTCCCTGACCTTGTGCTGTCTCTCCCCTTACAGAACACTGAGCGTGTGCTGTTTAAGATCCGTGTGGTGGGGGGATCGGCGTCCTACAGCTACCTGTCTCCCCAGGATGGACGGCCTTTGTGCCACCCTGCCGTGGACAGGTAAGCCCCCGGTGTGCCCTCTAGTGGTGTCTGCCTATCTGCCAAGATCCCAAGCCCTGTAGCATAACACTGCAGACGTTGTGTGGCTCAGCGGGTTTGGACGCTGCGGCAGTGATCGGAAGGTTGTTGGGTCAAATCTCAGCATCGGCAGAGGGATTTCAGCGTTGGGCCCTTGAGCAGAGCCTGTGATTGCCCCTAGCTGGCCCCACATTCTCAGAAGTGTACGTCTGCTGAACTGATCCTCTGTGGTTCCAACGCTCCTCACACCCCCACAAAACCTGACCCTCCAAACCGGTGACGCGTTGTGTCCAAAGCAAAAGTGCTGGGCGTGTGTTCTCCCGCACATCCGGCGAGGCGTCTCGCTGAAACAGCTCACTGGGGCTGAGGTCCGGGCCTCACAAACGCACACGGGTGGTACATGCAAGCTGCCCACACGTGTCAGAACTGCAAGGCTGCCGCTGTGTCATCCTGAGATGATCTCTTGCAGGTAAGACGAGGGATTATTTGTTAATAAGACACTTTCAGGAGCTGGGGGGGGGGGATTAGCACGAGTGTGCGTGCGAGTGAGTGGTCGTGCGTCATCGTGCTGCCACTGAAGCCTTGCGGACCGTCACTCTGGAGGTCTCTGCACGGTTTGGGGGGGGGGGGTGCCTTGGTTGGAGCTGCTATACCTGCTGTAATCATTCCTGTGTCTTTGGGAGCCTCGTGGACATTGCTGTGACTGGCAGATAGCTTCAGTGCCCCCCCCCCCCACTCCTGCTCTGTGGCCTGGGGTCAGCGTCTCTCTTTTCGTGTGTAAATGCAGCCCAAGATGTGATATTTATAACTTGTTCCTTTGTGCCACGTTTCCGCTCTGAGAGCTTCCTTGCCGCTCTTGAAAAAGGCCAGTTTGAGCTGAGCCAATGCTGCTTTGAATAACCCTGTATGGGGGGTGTCCATCAACCTTTGTGTTTGCTCTATTCCTGTGAGCCCCCCACCAATGAGAGAGGGGGCCCATCTTTTACATTTCTCCAGAAATCCACAGGGATCGGGTCAGTATGCATTTTTAGAGGTGCTCGATAAACGAAACATATTCTTCATCTAAGTGTTTTTGTTGTTCTTAGGTTTCTGGGGGGGGGTGGTGGTGGCGGGTATTCATGGTTGCTGTGTGGGGGAAATGGGTTCTAATCACAGAAGGTGCTGGGCGGCCCTGAAGATCTCAAGGTCCAAGCTCCAGAGATCTCAAGGTCCAAGCTCCAGAGTGATGATGTCGTACCTTTGAGGGAATTCCTGCCCTGCACTGCTCCAGTGAACTCCCCAGCTGCTTAAGCAGGATGTGCAGTAACTCAATATCTGCCAGCTTCACTGTGAAAATTCTGAGAATTGAGAGCTTTGGGGCTGAAGTTTCCTGCTTGGCTGTATGAAATCAGCGGGGCTCTGCCCTTGCACCCAAAGTCGCTGACGGCTGTCCATCGTTCATCTTTAACGGCTCTTCCCGTGAGCTGAAAGCACCCTCTCACCTCGTCACTGTCCATGACTCTCTTTTTAATGGTAAAATGGGCAGTATTAAAATGTGAGTCGTATTCACACCCCCCCCCACACACACACACACACACACACACACACACACACACTGGGAGAGTGGAGCGTCACGTCGTGAGGGACCCGCGATGACTCTGCCTTTCCGTGCGTCTGGCAGGACTGCAGGGAGGAAGCAGGTGTGAGGAAACGGCTTTCTCGCTCTGTACGGATTTGGAAGCGTGAGCTAAATTCCGTAGGAGGGCTTCTGAAATCGCACCCAACTCCCCCCCCCAATCATGTGGAGGGTCCGAAAGGCTGCATCTTGGCGTTGCTCAAATGACCTGCTGACTCCTGCAACCAGCTAAGAGCTGCTGTACCCAGGACTCCTCAAATGGGGATTAAAAAAAAAAAGATAGATGTATATCGATCTACCGGGGCTCCGTTTTGCCGTGGTTTGCCGGGAGTGGTATCATCTGGAGGGCTGACTCGCGCTATCAGTCCGTGAGGGATGGGGAATTAAACCCGTAGTATGCCACCCTTTTTAATTTCGTTTCCCGTTTCCCCGTTTCTGATGTAACGGACAGACAGGCATGTTGGCGAGGTGCCGATAATTCCCGTCAACTGTCACAGAAACAGCCAGGCAAGAATAACAAGCCTTGTGGACCTGATCCCCACGTGGCCTGGCCCCACCCCCAATGCTCCTCTCAGTATATGTCATACTTGGCTGCCGATGGCGGACTCCGCCCACCAAGCCCTAAACACACGTCATCTATCCAGCGTGTTGCCTTTTTCATTGACAAAAAGGCTTTGTCAAATTCAAAAATGTTACTGTTTATACTGAAGAAATACAGGTTTGATATCAAGTTGCTGCTTTATGTGGAATCTCATTTTGTTTTCTTTATTGGTCTTTCTCAAATGCAGATTGGAAACATTTGTTTTTTTGACACTGATGCCTGCTAAACTCTTGGATTTTTGTGCCTGACTAGGCATTTTCAAACACAACAAGAGTTGTGTTTACGATAGTAAGGAGTTTTATTTATTCATTGAAAATGTCTGAACTTACTGGGGGTTTTGGACTCTAATATAATTAAAATACTACAGTGAAATATTAGTTATTAGTTTTAAGAATTACCCTCTTTTAATCATCTTATCGATTAATTCCTGAATGGCAAACATCCATGTCCATTTACATCAAAAATACTTTTTCTGAACTGCCTAACTCTTCAGAAATACTTTTTTAAAAAATCAGCAATCGGTATGAAGGACAAGCAGTGGCTTCAAAACATCCATCCTCATTTCTTTAAAATGAATCATTCTGAATGCTACGACATGCTACCAATAGAAATATTATTACACGCAAAAGCATGATCACTTATAATAAACATAAATCTAAAATCGTTCACCTGATGAAGGGTTTCAGGAACTCTTTGTTGTAGTCAGCGTCAGATGTCGGTGGATTCGCCTTAATCTTAATCTAACGTCTATCGATCTGTTTACATCAGACACAAAGACGCACGCAATCTGCCCCCATGTACATATAAAACAGCGCTTAAGGACGCGGCCGCGTAACGTGGGAAACGTTTGGCTATGTGTATGCATACTATAGATGAGTTGGATAATCGGTAAACACGTCAAAAAAGGGCAAGAACACGACCACCCCCCGTTTACTATGTCCTCACTTGCCCTTTTATTAGAGCGTCTCGTTCTCATTTCGTACTATTGCAGGTGTAAGACTGACACCCTGTGGTTGTGTTGAGTAATACAGTCGGAATATGAAGAACGTTTTCACACCAATGGTACAAGTAGAGATTAGGTAGGCGGCATGCCGTTTGACAGATTGCCGTCTTCTCTCTGCATTTTTGATGAGCCATGAGGGATTATGTCTGGGAGTATAGATCTCATTCTTTCTGGCATTCACGACACATGCGGCACGCGTTTAAAGGGCCACTGCCCTTCAATGTGTTAGCTTGAGGGATACCACAGCTGACCAAAATGGCCGTGAAGGCATCGATGGGTCTACCAGTGCCATGACAGTAGAGCCAGGTAATTACACTCCTGCTAAATTCGGGGGGTGGCTGTTTTTGTTTGAGCTGAGATCGATTTGTCCCCACGGATTGAGGACCTTGTTTACATGGAATCCTGCTGGCTGATTTGACGTGCGCAACCTCGGGGGTTGGGGTGGCTATCAGGACACGCTGAAATGTACAGCTGGGTCCCAGATGAGATACCTTCAGAATGCACCAGAAGATAATACTGCATGTTCCTCAGCTGTGTACCTCTATGATCGCTGCCCGCTCTCACTCCCTCCACATTGTTAAACAGGCCATTCCTCTACGGTCAATCGCGCACTTTCTGTTCCTCAAAAGGCTCTGATGGACGTCCAGGAGCCACTGCCTCGTTCCATTTTCTCCCCCTTCGTTGTAGACGATTCATGTCGTCGGGAAGTCTGGAGAACAGAGTGTCACTGTGAGAACCCTGTCGCTTTACACTGTCACTCCATATAAATGGCAGCATTAATCATGGACGGCGGCCCTTAGTTTGTTCAGGGCTGTGGAGATGTGGGGGGGGGGGGTGTGGGTCCAGGTGAAACTGAGCCCTTAACTTGCTATGCAGAGTTTGAGGTAGGACCATAGACTGGCCCCACCAGAGCTTCCGCTAAATCCTGTCAACCCCTGTTGGCGGTGCACGGTGACACTGACTTGCTATGGCTAGAGAAAGCCAAGCGGGGTGTTCAGGACTCTGATTGGCTGCAGTGTGGGGTCACATGGGCGCATTACCTTTGTGTCCCAAGCTGGGAACAGTGAGATGAGCAGGAGCCTGACAGACACATGTCACAATCAAATCAGACAGTAAAACATCTCCAATAGCCTGCGACTACAGGTTACATAACATTGAGTTATTTTGTATAGCTTTCAGATGGTTAAAGTAAATCAGATCCTCGCAAAGCATGCAGGGTAGCTAAATATTGGGTGATTTACATTGCATATCTGTGTGTGTGTGTGTCCTTTTTGTCAGTTTTATAGCTCTGAGTATCTGGTTAGTAGCAGCAAATCAAAATATTTCCTATTTCAACAGATGGCAGAAGTGTAATAATAATTAACATCATTCTTATGGTGGACTGTTGGTGTCGTAATGCTTAACTGTATTGTCGAGTGAAAAAATGAAAGCTGTATTTTAGCATGATATTTTAAGCACCATGAATAAATCGATATCATTATTAAACAGCGGTGTAGTATTTAGTTCTGTCAAATTTAGGCCTGATGTAAATCTTTCACTTAAAATTAGTGTTAAGCCCCAGGCCATGCAGACTGTGCAGTCGGCACACGTGTGTTCAGTGGCATACTGTATGTGACTTTATTATAGCCAGCAGCTTTCCTGCTGGGTAGGATTCCATATCGCCTCATCCTGATACGTTACTTAGTAACTATAAAGAATCTTGGAGTCCCTAATGTAGCATGTAAGCTGCACTTAGACAGTATCACAGGCATCATAACGTCATTAATTTCCAGGGCAGGAGGGTAATGGCAGATGGGCCAGACTGAGTCCTATCTCTCTAGGGACCCCACAGCGATGCGCAGAGCAGAGTCATGCTGAGTCATAGACCCCGCTAAGTCATGTGATCTGAGCCTGGTCATCCGCCACAGTGACATGTTGGAGAATCTGCCCCTGAAATGATGGTGGGGATGCACTGAGGCTTCCCCTAAAACTGTGAACTAATAGCTCAGCTGGGGGTATCCCCTAAAACTATGAGGTATTGGGTCAGCTAGGGGGTATCCCCTAAAACCCTAAAAGAATCAGAACTTGAGTCAGCTGGGGGGTGTCCCCTAAAACAGTGAGGTATTGGGTCAACTGGGGGGCATCCCCAATAACAGTGAGGTATTGGGTCAGCTGGGGGGCATCCCCAATAACAGTGAGGTATTGGGTCAGCTGGGGGGCATCCCCAAAAACAGTGAGGTATTGGGTCAGCTGGGGGGCATCCCCAAAAACAGTGAGGTATTGGGTCAGCTGGGGGGCATCCCCAAAAACAGTGAGGTATGGGTCAGCTGGGGGTGTCCCCTAAAAAGATCAGGTATTGGGTCAGCTAGGGGCATCCCCAAAAACAGTGAGGTATTGGGTCAGCTGGGGGGCATCTCCAAAAACAGTGAGGTATGGGTCAGCTGGGCGTGTCCCCTAAAAAGATCAGGTATTGGGTCAGCTGGGGGGCATCCCCAAACACAGTAAGGTATTGGGTCAGCTGGGGGGCATCCCCAAAAACAGTGAGGTATGGGTCAGCTGGGGGGCATCCCCAAAAACAGTGAGGTACGGGTCAGCTGGGGGTGTCCCCTAAAAAGATCAGGTATTGGGTCAGCTAGGGGCATCCCCAAAAACAGTAAGGTATTGGGTCAGCTGGAGGGCATCCCCAAAAACAGTGAGGTATGGGCCAGCTGGGCTTCCCCAAAGTGACAGCGTGCACCGTGCCCTTTATCTCCCCAGAGCCCTAAAATTCTGCACCACGGGAGGGTCTCCCCATGTGAAGCTCCTTGTCGAGTGGGACCACAAGGTCAAAGAATGGTGAGTGCCCACCCCCCGCCCCCTGCCTGACTCTCAAGCTTCATGTAATCCCGGTGCGGAGCTTCGATGTGGGCAGACGTCTGTCTCAGCAGTCTGTCTGTGTCCTGCAGCCTCTTTGGCAGCATCCAGGACGAGGTGGTGACGGATGCGGAGAGCGTGCGCAGTCAGCAGCAGCAGCATCTCCAGCAGCACAGCTGCACGCTGGATGAGTGCTTCCAGCTCTACACCAAAGAGGAGCAGGTGACCTACTGCCCCTCCGCCTTCCATCTGCCCCCATCATTCAGAAGCCCCCTTCCCAGCACACACCCTTGCTAAACATTAATCAAAACCTATTTTTAGCATTTTTATTATAGCATTAATTGAATGTGACCAACTGCTGGCGGTGCAAGTTTTTGCATTTTTAAAAATGACTTTTGAATGACACAGCACTTTCCCTTCTGCCATTTAAACATTCTTAGGTCACGCTTCTGTAACTACTGTTCCACCTACTGGCCCTCTTTGGTATGACATATCATGCACGTGAAGCCCTTGTTCTCTGTACCTCTGCTGATATGCACTGCTTGTTCGTGGCCTTTGGACAGCAAACTTCAGAGCATAACGGGCTTGTATCAAAATTATTTTGGGGTTGTTTCTGGAACGCACTGCCAGTGGAGTTGTGAGGGGTGACAATATGCCAGAAGGTGACTGAGTCGCATCCAGCAGAACAGCGAATTCCTGGCCCTATGATGATAGGCTTCTGATAGGACAGTGGATATTTGTCAGGTTAAAAGCCCCCCCAGGGCTCTTCATTAGGTTAGAGCCTGGGGCTCTGCCGTTGGCCGGAATGGGGAAGGACTCCAAACGGCATGGCAGAACTTACTAGGCAGGTGTTTAATAGCCAAACCCCATCCTCGAGTGGCATTTGAGGATCTTTGGAGGAAAGCAGAAGTCAGACAGTTCCCTGCTTTTGGGAATTCAGGGTCCGTTAACTCGGAGAGCGGAGACTGCGTGGCCTATTTCCGCGCTCCAATGCATAAGTAATAAACATTGCGAGTAACCCACTTACCATCAAATTATATCGCAGAAAGTTGGTCTTAGAAGGTATATCAGCATGTCCCTTTTTCAAAGCGACGTCTTCGGACTGCTTGTGCGTGGGAGTGCAGACAGGCAGTCACACGACTGAGGCACAGGAGTTCTGGGTAAATTATACCAGCTGGGGTGAGGCCCCCCCGGTGGTCTGTGAGTGTACTGCGCCTTACTGCACCATGATTGCTCTTGCTTCCTGTTGCTTCCTGGTTGCGGCAAACGTCATCACACCCTGTATATTCTTATGTGTGTTAGTCACTGGTCTGAGCACCCTGATGCCTCCCAGAGTAATAAAGTTCATCCAACATCAGACATTGTTGACATTGCCGTTGTAAGCCATGTTTGTTTTTGCCCACATATTTTGTCTTTTTCCAGCCTTTTCTGAACAGCCTTCCGGGACTCGTTTTGCGTCTGGTGTTGAAACCTCCCTCTGCGCCTCTATTTGCCTCCCAAGTCCTGGGAGGGTGCCTCATTAAGGCTGTAATCAGAGATCAGCAGAAAAGCATGAGCTGGCTCATGAATATGCATGAGCCGGCACAGATGGGGGCGGGGCTAACCGTGTGTCACACACAGAAATCCCACCAATGATAATAGCAGCAGTAGCATCAGCAACATTGTTTTTATCAGTAATAATGAATTTGTCATCATTACTTTGTCATGATGATCAAAACATATGATTGCTTATGCACTGCTTATCCTCTTTTTACAGCTGTGTAGTTCATTGAAAAGATTCAAGATTTAAAGCTTTATTGACATATGTACAAAGTGCAATGGAATTCTTGAAATTCTGAATGCCTCCTCTATAGATGCAATGCATACTAAGTCCATGTTAAATATTAGGTTATAGAAATAAATGCCATTTGCAAAAGTATAAGTACAGGTATATTGGACAGATTTCACCAGTGTCCTTAAGCAGTACAGTAACCTGAAGGACAGTGGGCGTGTGTGTGTGTGTGTGTGTGTGTGTGTGTGTGTGTGTGTGTGTGTGTGTGTGTGTGTGTGTGTGGGGGGGGGGGGGGCAGTAAGAGCACAAGGTGTCGATAGCTGGACATGGGCTTAATCATTATACTCCACCACCCCCCCTCAGCTGGCCCCCGACGACGCCTGGAAGTGTCCGCACTGCAGGCAGCTGCAGCAGGGCATGGTGAAGATGAGCTTGTGGACGCTGCCCGACATCCTCATCCTGCACCTGAAGCGCTTCCGGCAGGTGGGCGAGCGCCGCAACAAGCTCTCCACGCTGGTGCGCTTCCCGCTGGCCGGCCTCGACATGGCCCCCCACATGGTGAAGCGCAGCCAGAGCATGCGCAGCCTGGGCCCCTGGCCACCTTCCTGGAAGCAGCCGCCCGACGGTGGGCCGCCTGCCGACTTCCTGTACGACCTGTACGCCGTGTGCAACCACCACGGCGGCATGCACGGGGGCCACTACACAGGTAGGCCCCGAGGGTGTCTGCATGACACAGGTCATGATGCTGTGTGTGTGGATTATGTTAATATTACATTGTGGGGACCAAATGTCCCATACAATGTGATAAAAAAACCTGTTGTCTTGACGTTGTGGGGACCCATGAAGATCTGTGAATGCAGTCCAAAAACTAAAAATGCCAGAAGTCTCATGTTTTGTTTGGTTACTCATAGTTAAGGTTTGGCCTGGGTAGGGGTTAAGGTCCTCATGTTTTCCCCATAGAAATGAGTGGAGAGTCCCCACAAAGATATAATTACAGCTCTGTGTGTGTGTGTGTGTGTGTGTGTGTGTGTGTGTGTGTGTGTGTCTGCGTACAGCATACTGCAGGAACTCTGTGGATGGACAGTGGTACGGCTATGACGACAGCAGCGTGGATCTGGTCCCAGAGGAAGAGATCTGCACACGGGGGGCCTACATCCTCTTCTACCAGAGACGCAATGCCATCCCACCCTGGTCTGCCAGCAGCTCGCTCCGCGGTGAGTCTCTCACCCCAGTGCCGACTGGAGCCGTGCTCGGTGGCCTGGTGTAACACTGACTCCACCCTGCAGGCTCCACCAGCTCCTCGCTCTCTGACCACTGGCTCATCCGGCTGACGGGCGACAGCAAGCGGGGCAGTCTGGTCTCCAGAGTCTCCACCACCTGCCCCTCCTCTGTGCCCGACCCACTGGAGTCACCCGTCTTTCAGGAGGAGCAGGAGGCGGGTAAGAGGCTGGGCCAACTTGCCGCAGGGCTGCTGGTTTGGGGTTCAGGATGTTACTCAGCCATGCAGGTTTACTGAAGTAGACTGAAAATGGGCCATGGTAACATAGTAACGGTGTAAGACTTTGTTTCTATGATCAAAAGGTTGTGGGTTCAAATCCTTGCTTAAGGGCCCAGAGGGACTGTGACTGTTCTGCCGAACCTTGAACCAGCAACCTTCTGATCACAGGCAGAGAGGTCAAACCCACCGAGCCCCGATGCAGTTTATGCAAATTTTTTATTTTTTGCTTTCCCCAGGCCCCCCAAGTGGCCCCGGGCCCCGGCCCTTCGTGCGAAGCCTTCCGGGCCGCAGCATGAGCATGCGCAACCCCAGCAAGACCAGAGAGGGCCTGAGCAAGATGCTGCCCCTGCGCTGGTCGTTCGGCTCCAAGGACCGGCAGAAGCGGGCCCCCGGGGAGCTGGTGGAGTACCTGGAGTCTGGCCGGCGTCCACGCTGCACCAAGGACTCCATCGTCAATTTCATGGCCACCACACCCGACAAAGAGCCGCCCGACTCGCCTGGCTCTGGCAGGGTCAGCTGCCTCGGCCGGCTCTCCATCGAGCACCACGACTCTCTCAGGGTGCCCGAGGGCCAGAGTCGGCCAGCTGCCGACGGCTCCGGGGTTCAGAGGCGGGGCAGCAAGCCTAGGGACGACGGCACGCTGAGTGGGAGAACCTCCAGGAAGGCCAGACCGGAGCAGGGCAGGCCCCCTGACCCCCAATCTCGGAGGAGCTCCGGTGCGGGATTGCCAAGTAGCTCTGGGTCCGGCGCTGCCCCCAACTGGGAAGCCACACTGAAAAGAGGAAAGGGCCATGTGGATGCTGCCCCAGGGGGCCAGGGGAGTCCAGCAGGGCAGGCCCAGGAAGGCAAGGCAAAGAGAGCCGGGGAGTCGGGCGGCCATGATGGCTTGTTGGCTTTCCTCAAGTCGAGTTTCATGAAGAAGGACTCGCAGAGGAAGGCGCGGCAGGCCGAGGCGGCCCCAAGGAGTTCGTCTCGAGTGTCTCTGTCCAACGGGGCGCCTGGTGTAGCCCTGGAGGAGAAGCCAAACGGCGCCCCTGGTGGCAGTGTCGGGCGGCGCAGTAATGAGATGGCCAATGGCAAGCCGGGCTACAGCAGCTCCACCACCAGCATCAAGCGCTCCCAGAGCTCTTCCAGCATCCACGGCCGGCCGGACCCTGCCCTGCGCCGCTCCACGTCCCTACACAGGAACGGCATGCCGGGGGCGCCGCCCCCACGCAGCCTTACCGCGGAGAAGCCCAGCTTCGCCACGCTGCAGCGGACACGCTACAGCACCAACTCCCTAGGCAGGAAGCGCACGGTGCCCGAGTCCAGCTTCTGAAACGACAGAGGGTGCCAGCTGGGGCCTCCCACCCCCACCAGCACTGCGACCACAGAAAACTGTTCAGGGCGCCGTTTAAGCTGATTACCACCAGGGGGCGTCTATGTGGATCATCGAGCTGTGCGTGGGTGCGAGGAGTACCCCCGAGAAGCCGATATTGTGAGTGAATGAGTGTTCTTTTTACTGTTACAGTTTTGATAATTAACAGTAAGTGCCTGTCGCCCCAACACGGTTCACATCATTGCACCTCGTGTGCAGTGGCTTAACGCTGGAAATGCATGTTTGATTGTCACACGTTCCAGGGACACGTCCATGTCTGAAGTAGAGAAGAACACCTTCCCTACGCTGTTCTGTCAATTATTTTCCCCTTAAAAACAAAGCTAGGATGATTTGAAGGATCTGAGGATAGAAATAAAATTTCATTTTGCTTTTTAAAAGGGGAAAACGATTGCCATACTATTTATAATATTTTATAATACACTATGAGCAAATCACCTACATCTTGTACATACATAAACATAGAATAAAAATATATATCAGATGATTTATTTATTTAACCACTTCATTACAGTAGAAACTATTAATTAATAAATGATTGTGCTTGCACTGTAAACTTGCTGCTAGAATCTCACAGTTTTAACATCCCAGATAATACATGGAAATTACTTATTTTTGCACTTTCTATGTCGCACCAAATATTTGCTTTCTGTGCATTTAACCGCATTATTTAAGAAGCCTAATTAAATTAACCCACTTTAAATCCCCAGAAAGGAACATCTCTGCCTACCATGTAATTGCATAATTAACAACACTGAAACAAATTGGTTAAAAAAAATCTTTAATGCCAGTAACGCCAGTGGTCAGGAAGTGGTTGCGAAGCAGAATGTGTGTTTAACGGTATAAAAATATAAATCTTGCAAATCTGGTTTCATGGTTGATTTATCAGGTTACTGGTGTAGGGGGTGTTCCTGTACTCAATGAAGATGAAAGTCAGTCATCTAATCAGTACTACTTTTACTAATCGCTAGCGGTAAAAATCCACTCCTGAAGGTTAACTCTCACCACAAGGGGTGTGCTCTTGCATTACAGATGTCCGTTTTCTTTTTCACGGGGCTGAAAACATTTGCCGTATTCATCTAAAAGAGTGAAAGAAAGCTGTCCCCTTATCAGTCCACCGTGATAATCCCGTTTACTCATGAAGTAGCAGCTGATACGACCCACTTTTCAGCACGAGGGAGGAATTAGTGAACTGTAGATAGGTCCGCTTGCCTAAGATCTTCACTGTCCCATTTGCTCTTCTTCTCCCCAAACACAAAAAGACTGATTCAACAAACATGCAGTACAATTTCTCTGTGCAGTTAATGAAGACACAATACTGTATCTTGCTAACGGACTGCACTGGTCATACTGGTTCCTGTACCTGCTATTAATAGAAGCAATAAGGTTAAATGAATGACACTGTTTAGGCTTGTATGTTTTAATCAGTGCTTGTATTACTGTAATGTGGGTGTGAAGTATGGATCCATTTTTAATTTTTATTTTTACTCACAAGAGCAAAATTCTGCAGTACGACTAATTTTCAGAATTTGTGCATGGGTTCTCCAGCTGTGATTTAAAACCGCATTGTGCCATGACACCGTGCATTGCCCACATCCAATTGGCCAGTGGCAGAATCCTCTCTTACCTCATTGGTGTTTGTCTGTAGACACATGACACAGCAAAATTCCACCTTTATTCAACCAAAATTCCATGCGTTGATTCATGACTTAACATGAAATTGACAAGATGCTGTAAGAAAACACTATCATTCAAACAGCACAATTAACAATGGAACAGGAGACTTGGTGCTTTAAATTTTTGTTACTCTATTTTAATACTGTTAACTGTTATAATTCTGATGCTTAAGATTTTTTTTTCCTGGAAGCTCATTTGTTTGAATTTTTAAGTGTTTGTTTCCCTTCTTTTTTTAAAGAATAGAAATGGTTTTAAATCAGGTCATCATCCCACCTCTTCACCTAATCTGTCCTTGGTCCATCATAAGCTCTGATGAATATGTTTAAACTCACCTCTACCAGGTCTCACACACATTTTATATATATTTTGTTTTGTTTACTTCTTCTCACTGTTTACTGTGTGCTATGGGATTTAGACGACATAAAGAAATGATGAACCTGGGCAAGACGTGATCTCTGTATTATTTAACCTCTCTGTTCCTGAATAGTCTGCATTCATACGTGTCGATCACCTACCACAATGTTTACCAAAATGAGCACTTGTACAAGGATGTGAACAAAGGACATTTCACAGTTCTTTTGTGAAACCTCTGTTGAAGATGTTTTATATGCAATTTTTGTAAAGGTCTACATTTTATAACTGCTTTGTAAATACTTAATGGTGAATGTGAAGAATTGTATCTTGGTAGCAGACTGTCCAGTCACATGGGCTCGGTTTTAGCTGGAAAGCACAAATAGAAGACATTAATCGAACCTTCTCTGCAAAATGGGTGCAAAATGGTACATTAGAGGTTTGTATCTGCTGAAGATGTCTGCTCTACACAATATACGGTTTTATTTTTTAATACAGTAAATAAACCACATTGTTTATCACGAATGGTGTCACAAGCGACTTGCTTAATGATTCCGTGTTAGCAATAGATTACATTTTCACACCTGTCAGATTCATACATTCGCACAGCTAACCAAAACTCTTTTTTCATGAACTTTTTCAATTATATTTTTAGGTACAGACATTTTTAAATGTTTGAGCTTATTAAACTGTTGGTTAGCTCTTCTAAAGTAACTTCATTATGAGATAAATCTGAATTTATCCTGTATTTACATTATTTATTGCTGCAGCTTATAAATGCATATGTGGAATATGTGAGCAATTTCACTGAATTTTTCTAGTTTTTTTTTTACCTACATTACAGTTTCGAGCAGTGAGTTGTAGGACTTGTGTGTTTTATGAGTGCTAATCGGATTCATCTCCCTCATAACCCCCCCCCCCCCTTTAAATTCCCCTAAATATGGGAGTGCATTGCCTTTACTGCGACTGTCAGCATAGCCCTGAGGTGCATAATAATATATTCATATAGTCATTAACACCCTGTCCAAACAGCTTGTTCTGAAGAACAGCTAGATTGTCCTTGAGATGAGGCTGCTTTCTCCAATAAGCACAACCATTCTTCTCTGTCATCAGAAAATGAACGGGAAGACACACCAAGTCATTTAGTGATTATTCATTTGCTGAGCGGTCATTTTGAAAGCTAGTGGAATAACTATGATACATCAAACCCACAGTTCAGCTTCTACATCAGCCATGCACTGATCCACTCTGATAACCGTTAAAATGATAGATAGTTATTGGTGGATTTTCCTCAAAAAACACACGATCCAGATTCTGACTTATAGCAAACTGTTAGAGTCCCCAAAGCAGTAACAATCCGTCACATCAGTTTAGTACGGTATTACACAGTAATACCTTATAGTAGCTTATGAATAAAGCAATTTAGATTCCTTTTCTTAAGAACCACAGTAGTTCTTTAGAACATATAAACTTAGTGATCCTAAATCAAGTTCCTTGGCCTGGCTAGTTGCTCCATCCATCCATAGCCATGCACACAGCCTTTTGTGAGAGAAGCAAGTTGAATAAAATTTGATATGCAGACCTGCTATGTATGTGTATGTGCGTATGTACCCTGAAATGGACTAGCAACCTGTCTAGGGCCCCCCAGCCTTGTGCCCTGTGCTGCCCAGGGCAGATTCCAGCTCCCCCCTTCACCCTGACCCAGTATAAGTGGTTGGATGGATGGATGGATGGATGTAATGCAGGAAGAGCATGCATTCATTCATAAACCATTTTTTTTTTATGCTCATGGGCGGAAGGAAGAACATTGACTGCTGTATGTTCCACAGCCCTGATTGGGCAGTAGGCAAACTACAGGGGGTCACGTGACTCTGGGATGATTTTGTTAACGTGGCTCAGCACAGCTTTGTCCAGGAATTTCATTGCTACTGCATGAGAGTGTGACAGGATGGCAGTCATTAATGCAGGCTGCCCTGGCTTCATTCGCAATCAAAACGATGGCGGTGCATTTTAAGTAGCGTGGACAACCGAGAAACATCCCCCCCACTGTGCAACAAGGTTTTTGGGCCCCTCGCTGAGACGCCATTGGACCCCGCTGCCTTGCCGAGGTTAAGTTTTTGGTTGATGTTCAGTGTATCACGTCGGAGCTAGAGCACTAAATTTGGGTATAATTAATAATGTCTCCAGGAATTATCGTCATGTTGGGAAAGTATTAGCTGTTCCCCAGTCAATAATGTTCCTGCACTTTTGGGACGATTAACTTATGATGTTCTGTAGTTATGCTCATATCCTTTTAAGTAAATAATAAATGTTTAAATTTGGATCCCTTTTCTCTGGTTTGTGCGGCAGATGCGGATCCTCTGGCTTTAGCAGTGATGCTAACCTGGCTCAGGTTTGCGTGTCGATAACAAGAAATCAGCAACATGAATACAGACGCTCCTCTACTTACGAACTTTCAACTTACGAATTTTCAGACATGCGAACGAAGAGGACCGTAAGTCAAAATTGTGTTCCTTGGGCTCCCACCGCAACATCAATTTTTTTTTCTGCCCGCCAATTCCGCCTGGCACGACTTCTGGCCGCTAATCGCGCCGCGCAGCAGCGTAGCGTGCGTACTCCCAGCGTCCTAGTTCTTAGTACTTGCATACACCCTTAAAATAATGTTGACTAACGACTTACGAGCGGCCGTTCGGAACGTAACTCTTTCGTAAGTAGAGGAGCGTCTGTATACACGTAACGTGGTTAGGTACCCTCTCCTCCACAGGTTGAAACTGTATTATTTATCTTGTTTCTATCACTGGTTGTTTCAGTGGTTTGTCGTGGTGACATTTAAACACAGATTGAGACCTACTTTCATTGATGTACTGTAATTATACTGGTTCAGAGAGTGGACTTTACGTCCTTGGCTCTGTGCTTAATGACAGAGGGAGGAGCTGTTTGTTGCTGTGAGGCTGTTTGTTGCCAACAAAAGCTGGACAACCTTGAGAATCTTTTTCAGAAACAGCGGATATATGTTTTCTTGTGGTGTTCTTTTTATCTAACCTACAAGTTATGTCAAAAATAATCTCCCAACGGTCTGTTGAACTGTTCTGAATGTTTTACATCTGTTGATTTATTCTGCAGTAAGAATATATAGCATGTTAAAATAAGTAACTCTTTAGACTAAGCTGAGAAAAAAAAAAGTCAACTGGGTCATTAATTCCCGATCGGTGGATTCTATTGTGTAAACATCAGCAGTAGGACTACTGTTAATTATTAAGACATACCATAGTAGCAGGACACCTTCAGAGGTCTTGTGGAGTCCATGCCTCGACAGATCAGAGATGTTCGGGCGGCAAGAGGGGGACATGTCACCCACACATAAGCCAGAGGGTTTTAATGGTTTGACGGATAAGTGTATGTATGCCTGATCAGTTTTGTGAAAAACTGCATTCACAATATTTTACTTAAATTGTGTTATGGCTGTCAGTGTAACTATCTGCCTCTACTAACTATCGCTCTGTTTTTTTATGATACATAATTTATTCCTCTGTTATGGTTTCCTGATTCCCGGCAGAGTCAAAGTTTTTCTTCTGAAAATAAAAGGGGTTTTCCTCGATACTCTTAAATTTACACTTAACTCTGACTGAATGACATGGTCACACTTAATTTTCCCTTGCAGGTTTACAACAAGTGATCATTCTTCTGGTCTTCTGCATTATTAATGAATTATCCATTTCGAGCACGAGTCCTTTGGGTTACGCACTCCTGTTAACCTTTGCTAATATGATGTCAGCTTTGTAGCACTTCACATATGAGCTGTACTGAAAAGAGTTTCCAAAAGGAGTCTAAGTGCTCTGTGCCTTACAATGTATTAAAAAACTGACTTGCTTCTCCCTCAGCCTTGGACCAGGGTCAGCTCTAGCTAAAGGCAGAAAACAATGGTGACATCTAGTGATGATGAAAAAAATGGCTGTATTTATACTGAGGTGTACACATTTTTTTATTATTACAACAATTAATAATATGATTATAATAGTTATACCAGTAAGAAATAAATATGAAGCACATTTACTTTAGCATTTAGATGCTAATCATTAGCAGGAGTGTCATAAAGTGGGATGAGTCGGGGCGATTCCAAAACACCTGGAACAGGATTAGACTGAACAACAGTTTGTACGTGTGCTCTGTGATGGGTTGGCGCCCCATCCTGGGTTGTTCCCTGCCTTGTGCTCATAGGCTCTGGGATAGGCTCCGGACCCCCACCAACCCTGAATAGGATAAGCGGCTACACAAGTTGGATGGATGGACAGTGTCACGCCCCGCTCCGTCCGATCCTAATGTGTGCCACGCCCACCTCATTACCTCGTGTTCAGCCCTGATTGTGATCGCCTGTGTCCTATTAAGTCTAGCTTGTCTTTTGTATTTAGTCCTCGTCTGAGTCAGTCTTCCCCAGACTTGTCATTGTAGTGTCACGTTGGATGTCCGTTGCCTGTCCGTCCCTCCCTAAATAAACCCCGTTACCTGAACTCCTGGCTGCTACTCGCCTGATTTCTGGTTCGTTGGATCCTGATGCTGACAGACAGTATGTACAAATGGAAAAAAAGCTAAATGTTAAGCAGAAAATAATGATTATTATATATGTTGTGTTTATGTTAAGACTTAAGGGGTGTATGGAATAATCAGGATTGGTCTCTCTCTTGCTCCATTTAGTCAGTCATTTCCCTGTTTGGCCATCAGGTGTTTTTTTTTTTTTTTTTTTAAATTTAGCAAACCAAACACAAAGGGGAAACCAAAAAACAAAGGGACCACAAGGGGTCAAAACAATCAGGTGAATGCCCAAACACTGACTCTAACATCTATGGAGCGCAGGCAGGAAACAACAGCGACAATACAAATGGGAACCAGGAGCAGAAGTACGTGTGCAGTGAAACAGCAACTCAGAACACGCCGACACAATCACAATGACCGACTGTGGAAGACAGTAAGGCACTTAAATACACATGAGGATAAAGGGCTTCAACAAGGGACAGCTGTGGATTATGACTAATCAACCACAAAACAAGAGACTAGGGGCAACGAGGGACAGGTGAGGGTAATTACAATCAAACGCTATGGACTAGGGCAGGATTGCTCAGTTCCAGTACTGAAGGGCCAGTCTGCAGATTTCACTGCTCAAACATGCCTTATTCAGCCCATTCATCCAACGCTGAGATTTAGTATCCATGTCTGAGCAGAGAAATTTGTAAACTGTGTTGCAGACTGGCCCTCCATGGCTGGAACTGGGGAACCCTGGCATTGGGCAACAGAGGAGATACAGGGAACATATGTGAAATAATTACCAAACTAGGTAGACACAAGGATAACCAGAAACAGGTACAAATATAAGAATTAATACATAAATAATATGAATGCAAGAACTAACGGGGGGGGGGGGAAACAAAAATATCTAACAATGGGGAACACTAATGACAGAACAGGTCTAGAAAATAATGGGAGATGGGATGAGCAGCGACACCTGCTGGGCAAACGGGGAGATGACAGGGACCAAACCTGACAGGCATATGCAAATAAGGACCAGGTATTAGTTTGGTTTTGTATTTTGTCTCATTTAAAAAAAGTTATGTACTACAGTGTTTTGGCGCAGGTAAAATCCTATCCCCTACCAAGTGTGCTCTGCAGCTGGGAAGCAAATTATCACGGAGTAAACTCGGAAAAAAGTGTGGGGAGGGGGAGTCCCACGAACCTAAAGGATGTTGCAGAAATTTTCCTTCTTGTCTTAATTGTTTTCTTGGCTGCGGTAATGTTTTGAACGGCTAATAAAACCAGATAATAGTTTGATGACTCACAACCATGTATTTGATTCACACACCCGTACAATCGAATATCTTGACATGTCTCGTTTAAATGAATAAATTCTATTTCTTTTTTCTGAGAGAGAAAAAAACGTCAAATTTCGCGCAGCTTACTCAGACCTGCGTTTAAATACGTGATCAGTACCTACCATGAGTGAGACAGCGCTCGTGGTTACGCAACGCCGAGTCCCTAAAAATCGCCGCATCTCACGGACTTGGGGAAAGTCACGCGAGACCTGCGCCGCCGAGCGAAGGACTGACAGCGGAGGATCGGAAAGGAAGCGGAAATTTACTGTTTTAGGGGAGAATACAGAGCAGCGCACCCGGGGCAGCGCTCCTATCCAATAAAGTGCTTCTCTTACGCCAAAAGGACGGAGTCCGTTTATTCATTTAGATTATCTGGCCCAAGATACGGTGAGTGATCGCCAGATTATCAATTTTACAACATGTTTAGAGAGGAGGATGTGTTTTTCATCATCTGTTGGGGCTAGTGTCATTCACAGTTCGATATGAAATTGTAAAAAAAATAATCTATGACTGCAACCTTTGTAATCCGGGAATACTTTTTAACGAAGAACCTTGAAATGGATGCGTGGTTGCTGTTTGTGAGCGAAACCAATATGATAGGTCTAATGTTAATTTCATAATTAATGTGCTGATAATTAGGAAAACAGTTAATTGGAAAATACTAAATTACACCCGTCATTTAAAAGTACCAAATTATAGCGCCTAAAATGAAATGAGTATGATTTTGTTACTGGTTACTTTAGTGACAACTGGGGAGCATCTTACACTGAAGATCCAGCACTGTACAGTTAGTACATTTGTCGAGCAGAATCTACGGATCCGGTTTATATTGAAAATACCTTCCCCGCAGGACTCATTTATTGTATCCAATGTTGTAACTTTTCGCTTTTTTTCCTCAGTAACTGACAAATGTAGGTCAGGGAAAGAATAAATGATTCCTCATTTTTCATAATATAATTATATGTGTAATCATCTGCTTTTAACGCAGAGATTAAATATACAAAGAAAATTGGACGATTTCCTGTTATTAGGCTTATACACCTCTGGTCGGACAGCTGTAGAAATGATGAATATCGCTTATTGGCTGTTTAAATTTGATAATTCTTAAGAATTCGATGCGAAGAAGCTATATCTGGAACCGTCAGGTATAAAATAAAATTCCAATAATTTATATATCTCGCAGTTAATGTTTATATGAATAATGAATGTGATTCATTTAGAATATACTGATCGATTTAATCATTTTACAGTTTTATCATCGTTATTAAGTGGCTTAAAAATATTTAAGGTAATAATTGTCTTTACATAATTTTGTGAATGCCTTTTCAGTTTTCTTATCGCCAGAAAAAAATTCTACAAATACTCAAGTCAACATACAGACGTGTAGTCGGAATGTTTATTTGGTGTGTCCTAAGATATAGCTTTTATTGTTCTTTTAAAGGATGGTGCCTACTAGGAAAGTATAGGCAGGCATTCTTTATATTCCTCTACCTGGTTGCACATCGCTGAGCCTGCATGCCAGTTCAGTACAACCAAGCGGCGGCACATGGGTATGAGACCGCTGTGAAACCGCTGTGGGAGACGCTGAGGTTGTCACATCGGCGCTGACCCGCCGCATGAGGGAGGCTTCGGGGACGGATTTGCTTTTTTTCATGGGTATGAGCGGGGCTACTGGGCGTTGTCATTTCCCAGCGTTTGATTGGACGCGTGTGACTGCGCTCGTCTGCCATTGGCTGCGCGAGGTGTCAAAAGGATGGTTTCCTTCCTCGCGCTGGGCTGGCTCGCTCCACAATGCTAGTTGCGGCGTAAGGGCGCGGCTCCATCAAACACTTTCTAAAGTGGCGCGTCGCGTGCAATTCTTCATTTTATCGTACGCAATTTTAGCAGGGGGCGCTAACTAATGTAACTTTGCACCTGCAGACCGGCGGCCGTGGCGTGAAGAGCTGCTGTAGTGCGGAGAGAGACACCCCGGGTTCGCACGGCTTGTTGTTTTTCCTCTGCGCTCCCTCCGCTCGCCGACAAAGAGCGCCTCGCCTCGCCGCTCCGCGACGCACCGCACCGCGGCCGCGTACCTGTTACTCCCGCAGCGCACAGGTGTCCAGCGACCCGGCACCATGGAAGCCGTCGCTAAGTACGACTTCAAAGCCACTGCGGATGACGAGCTAAGTTTTAAACGAGGGGAAATCCTAAAGGTAGGTACAGTTATCCATCTTCCCACAGTGCCCTACAGAGTTCACGCTCGTATACTAATAAAATTGTATACTGTATCGTATTTAACAAGCCTGTGTTTTAAAACCTTAATTATGTACCTGTATCATAACCCATTTCAAATCGAATTTAATTTACAAAGTATCAGGCACGGTAATAGGATGACGTCGGCATACACGAACCATGCGTTTAGTTTTCGCCTTTAAATTTCTAAATCTAGTGAAGTCACTGTCTAAGTTGACCGACTCGGAGACTTTGGTGGAAAATGTGGGAAATAAATGATAATTGGTGTGGTAGATCAAATGCTGCTTTTGCTGGTGAGAGAACGTGAGAAAATTCAGTTATCTGGGAATTGACTGACACGCATGTCCATACCTAGAATTTATGTAGCAGGTATAGTAACGTACTGGTGGCTGGTTCCTTTTCTATCTATTCTTATTTTTTGGCGTGCTTGCGATCAGCTCCTTTGCGGTTAATGCACACTGGGTCTAGCTGTACAGGAGATGATGCACTCCTTTGGTCTTTGTTAGTCCTGCATTTGTAAACACAAAGCCACACTCGTGATAAGCTGGTCTCCTGTTGACAACAATGTAAGGAAAACAAACGTTATAAGCAGCTTGCAGGGTAGATCTGCCATTTTAGTTTGCGTCCGCGCTTGGACGTTATACCGTTTATTTAGTCAGATCTCCTTGGCTAGTCAGGGCAGCGTTTTCCTTTCCTGATAAAAGTAGCTTCTCGGAACTGTTTATGTTTCCAAGAAAAGCCTCTGCCAAAATATAGCAAGGCTTGTTTCATATATTAATCATGTTCTTTTTCTTTAGTAGATATTCTGCATGTTTTCACAACCAGTGTTGGCAACCAATTTAAAATGACTCCTAACCTCCTTGGCCAGTATATGTGACAGTTTTTAACGGGTGACATGGCTAGAAAAAAACAAGTCTGAGTGGCCTGCATTTGGTACATTTTCCCCTGTTGTGATTGTGTGGTGTTTTAACCATTCGCAGCCTCCCAGCTGGGATGTACCTGGTTCTCCCCAGGCCACAGAACTAGTCTTACAGTCACTGTTACCTTTTTTCCCCATCATTACAAGTTGGTGATGTGATTAATTTATAAGGTCATAAATCCACTAGAATAAATGTCACACTATGCAAAGTAATGGAGAGGAATATAGAGACCTCTTGAGGTATAATTGTAATAAATATCTAAGGTTTTGCATAATGTTATAAACAGGGCTGTGGAGTCGGAGTCGAGGAGTCGGAGTCGGAGACAATTTTGGGTACCTGGAGTCGGCAAAAAGTTAACCGACTCCGACTCCTACTAAATTTAAATGGGAATTAAAAAAGTAAGTTGAAATGTCCCAATTCACAAACAGTCATAATGAACTACTTCTCTGCTGTAAGAATAAAGCCCAATGCATGCAGTGCATAATGTTACCACAAAACGAACATGTCAAGTAACCATGAAGCATGCTTTTCATTGACTGTATGCGTCACTATATGGGATGTAATGCACAGGTAAGGTGCGGCACCGCTTTCCATTGTGTCGTATTCCACTGTTACAGGGAACTGTGAACCTAGCCTAAAGCCCCCCATACATTTACAGATGCACTGCCGATTTTTCGGCCGTTCAACGAGTCATCACGCGTCAAACGCCTGAAAAATCATCTGGTGTGTTCTCAGCTCCGTCGGCTCCCCTTCGCTATGCGCTACCCTTGAAACCTTGTTTTCATTATGTTTGTCTTTAATCTGGCATTATAGTAGAGTGTTGGCTTCCTAGCCAGTAGTTCTGTGGTGAAATGACATGTATGTTGCCTTCCTTTTCTTCAATGGATGTAGAAAATACATTAGCATAGTACGTACATACATACAGAGGAGTCGGAGTCGGGGAGTCGGAGTTGGAGTCGGAGTCGGAAGATTTAGAAACTGAGGAGTCGGAGCATTTATCTACCGACTCCACAGCCCTGGTTATAAATACAATCATAACATTTACAACCAAGTTAAGAATACCATTCGGGCTAATCTTTCTTTTCCGTTACTTTATTAAGTACTCTGATGGGAGGGAAATTCAATGTGTACTCACTCTGTCACTCCGTGATACGCGTGAAGTGATTACCGATGCCCGTGAGCTTGAGTACTTGCAGATGATAAAACATTTAGTTTTAAAATACACTATTCCACTGCTTCACTCTTTAGCTGCATTAGTTAGATAACTTCAATAATTAGTCACCTCACGCACTGTCTGAAAGGTATAAGGAGCATTAATTTAAATGTATCATTAGGACCGGGGCCACAAGCCCCTGTAAATACCTTCGCTTTTCATAGTTTCTGTTAATTGTGTAATTATTATGGTCATTTTGTCATGGATATGAGAATCCTTAAAGATTTCTTTCTTCCCCCTTGTAAAGGCTTGTCTTTTATTAGTTGTCTTGTATCTTGCTGTACAGCATCTGGCCCTGCAGTGAAGTTTGCCCTGGTCCGTAGCGAAATGCAGGGGGTAAAAGGTGTGTCATGTCACTGCCGCTGTTATAACATGTTATAACGATATGTTCACTTGCAAAGTTTGGGTAAGATACGCTTTCGGTTGCTGCAGCATGTCTTCTGCGTACTCGAAATATCCAGCTTTTTTTCCTCAGTATCTCGCATGTGAGGTCACTTGTTTCATGGTGAGGACCTTTTCAGCGTCATATCCTGTGTACTTGTGCTTCCATGGCCTGCAGCATCAGTCCACCAAGCCACCACGTGGCTCAGTGCTGGCACAGGTACGGGTTGTGCGATGCTCACTATGCATTGGCCGCACCTCCTGCAGAACAAGGCTTGAATATTTTATTGGCAAGTGCCCTCTCGCTCCCGTATTCCCTGATTCCTTGTTTCTAACTTTTCGTGTTGACGTAAAATGGCAGGGGTGAGAAACTACGTCACAGTAGAGGAGCCGGAGACTTGTGTGTGTTTAGTCAAAGCGTTGGGGAGCGTGGGTCATGTACGACGGGTCCTTATCCTCCTGTCCGTCTTCCAGGCTCTGTATCTCAATAACCATCCTCTGTAAGCTCAGGTTATTTATGCAAATAAATCCCGTCCGACACGACTGACCAACTTTTCCTCACTTTTGCTGCACTTCAGCTACATCTCATATTTAAGACATCTCTTGTATTAATTGTAATTATAGTGATTATGTGTAATTTTAATAGTTATTGTGGCACAGTAATACCCATAATTAGTACCTCTTAATCTGCATGTAACCTGCTGCCTTTGTTGTCTTGTGCTGGATGACTTCCTCACTTGTTTCTGATATTGTAGACAACAGGAACTGTTCCTTTTGCACTTTAACATGCTTCATCTTACCCTAGACCAGGGGTACACAATCTTATCCGCAAAGGGCCGGTGTGTATGCGGGTTTTCGCTGCAACTCCCTAATTAGATTACTAATTAGAGGACTGATTGGCTGAAAGAGTCCTCACACCTGGGTTCGAACAGCTGAGCTACAGGTTATCCCAAAAACCTGCATACACACCGGCCCTTTGCGGATAAGATTGGGTACCCCTGCCCTAGACAGTTCCGACACAAAGCTATCTTTCATGGGGTGTGACACAAACATGTCAGAGGTGAGAGCGTGTGAGAAATGGTGTACACTGATGACAAGTCCATATTTGAATCTGTGCGCTGTCAGCAGCGTCGTCATGTTGCCGGTATAATATGTAGCATTTAAACATCAGAGAAACAGAAAAAAAACTCTTTTTGATGTGGAGGAAAATGGTGATTCCTGCCGGTGGGGAAGACTTCAGCTCTCTGAGGAACTCTGGCTGAGGCACCATGAGGTCGACACCAGAACAGGCAGGAAAGGGAGATTGGTAGTCAGGCGCTGGTCTCTGAAGACTGACAGTCTGTTTGTGGGGAGGCAGGAGCTGCAGGTATTTTTTTTCCCTTTGTTTAGTGTCAAACTAGGGAAGAGACTGTGCCACTCAAGGGTTGCTGGAGCAATGGTGTAACTTTAGCTGTTCCGGTTACATAAGACTGCTGCCGAAAGACTCTGGCGGACAGACTGCTCGCCCCCTGGGGCTGCGACATGTTGCCGCTCGTGTCAGTTAAAGGTTGTAGCGACTCTGTGCTCTGTCAGGTACTGTGGCTCCGCGCCATGAATGTCTGCACGGTGCTGACTTCACTGCACTACAGAGGAGCGCGTAAGACCAGGCTGTTGCCTGGAGATAAGGGCCTTTGAAAACGGGTGTTTTTTTTATTTTTTATTTTTAAATCTCCCTCCTTCAAACTCTATTGTGAGAGCTGCTGCAGAGAGCAGTCACACTGCCATGCCCCAGCCCCCCCCCCTCCCAGGCTGAAGAACTTGGGGAGAACTGTTAGCAGGCCTGTTCATGATTGCTTGGCCTCCTGGGCACCCTGACGCAGAGCAGCACAGCCCGGAACAGGTGTGAAGGATTCTGGGAAGCAAGAGGGTAAGATGGCTTACCCCACCCTCCCCCCCCAGGCTGATTAGTGCTGCCATCCTTGAACAGTATGGAAGATTGAAGATTGAAAGGCTTGATTGTCAGTGGAAAGCTCCTATGCCCTTTGGACTATAACCTGATGCCCAACCCGCGCACACGTCCGTTGAGGCAGGAAGATGGAAGCCCCTGAGCAGCCATTAATGAAGGCGATGGGCCGTGCTGCGTCTTCGCAAGTCTATCCTGTGCAGAACCGCAGCAGTCGCCACTACCCACGCGTGTCCATGGTGGCCCTGCCTCGTTTCCTGTTGAGCTGTTTGTTTAACCTTTACTCCCCCCCCCTCCCCAAACACTGGTTTCCTTGGAGCCTCTTTTAAGAGCGTTTCCTCCTGCAATGTGTGTCTTCCGCCTGCTGGAAATGTTGGACGTTCCTTGGGATCAGTTAGGCTTAAAATTTGCATATGCGACCTGAGGAACCACAGTTTTCGGGGGGGTAAACAGTTTGGCGGGAGGGGGGTCAAACCATTTGAGGGGAGGAACTTTAACCCACCAACTACCTTGTTCATACGACAACTGTCTTGGTTCCCCCTGACATACTGCTGGCTGAGGTTATGAGGATAGCCCATAAGAAGGAATGTGAAGGCACAGTCTGCATTATAGACTCGTGCATGGGGCCGTCTGGACCCCAGGCTGACGCATTCGCACCAGCTGCATTTCTGCAGCTACATATTGCGTCTGGCATCAACCGATTTAGGACTCCGGCTGGCTAAATGGATTTCAAATATGACGTCTAGATAGGAGTAAATTGTATCACGAATAATCCTTTTGAAAGGGTTTAATCCATCCCTCTGAGTTCATGCTTTTAGATTACGGTCACGTCGGCGAGTCTCTTCGTTCCGCATGAGATGTGTGTGACGCCCGGTGTCGTTCTATTTCCCATGTGTCATTGCGTGAGGCTTGGCTGCCTCTCCCGGCTTCTGTGTCACAGACATATGGTTTTCGCCATAAAGTGAATGCAAACCTTCTGGCACGTATAACAAACGGTCGTTCTGGTGGTGCGGATCTTAATGTGGATGTGAGTCAGAGACGGTGACGATGTCCAGGCCCCAGGTGGACCTTGTCCTCCCCCGGGGCTGCAGCGAGGTGTCAGCAAGACACAGATTGTAGGCGGGCGGTCGTGCGCTGATCTCATTTTCGGCTCTGGTGAATGTTCTTGTGGGTCTCCTATCCTGCTGCTCTTCTGCCCTTTTATTACTTTTACGACTGTTACTTAATTAGCTTAATTAGCTTAAGTGATTAACCGATAAATCAAAAGAGTAGAAACACGAATTTCCTAGTGGGTGGTGTCACTCATCAGCACTTCTCCCATGTTAGCCTTTATGTTATGCGGTCCTTAGCCTGTTAGCCTGTTACCTTTTGCTTTTGAAAGTGTCCTGACATAGTTGTAGTGTGCAGTGATGAATCGGTGTGTGTGTGTGTGTGTGAGCAACCTCCTGTTACAGCGAATGGGCACATCTGTGCAGTGGCTTCCTGCAGTGCTGAGGCGTATGTTGGTCCCGTTTATGGCAAGGTTTACGCTGCAGAAATTAAACGCATCTGTTAATATATTTTATCACCACTGGGTCACACACGCCTCCAAACAAGAAAAACCAGAACAGACCTATTTATGGCACAGCTGACCTTATTCTAATTTACTCACAAATTACCCAGCAGATTTTTAAAAGGGTTTATCTGCAGTGCGGCATCAGAATCCCTGAGTTTCAGTCCGCTGAGTAAGATTAGATTCTCATAAGCCTGAATCATCTGGTGGTGACTTAAAGAATCACTAATGTCTGATTAATACCTTTTATTCTTTGTTTAGCATTCGGGCCCCATGAGGTCGTTTTCCAGCTGCTGAGGGAGAATTGTCCCTCTTTGGTGTGGGGAGGGTGGGGGTGGTCGCCGCCCACCCATCTGTCTGCTGTCGTACGGTGCAAGTTCCTCTGGTGGGGGTCACGTGATGACCTCACATGTTTGCATGAGGGGCGTGTGCTGTGGATTCCCAGCGTCTTTCTCTTGTGCCGTGCTCTGTCCCATTATTACATACAGGAACCAAGTCGAACCGTAGACATACTAGTTACGATGCGGCTCCAGCTCATTTCCATTTTGCACCTCAGAAAGGTCGACTTGGTAAAGGCGTTGCCAGGTTTGGACAGCTGCAGCAGTGTAAAGCTGAAGAGACGCTGTACTGCTTGCACGACATGCATCATGATTTACTATGAGCTAATTTCCACTAGCAAGTCTGTGAGAATCGTAGTCTTTTTTTCTTTAAGAATAACCGTCTTGTTAGCAGCAAAATGCTAGTGGAATTAGTATTAATTTGCATAAATTTGCATCATGGGTCCATTCTGTTCAGCTGTCCCGTAGTACTTTTTAAAGTGGGTGGATGGAAATTTTCAGGTTCTGGGTTATCAGGAATGCAACAATTCATCACAATGTGTGATGATACTAACAATGAATTTTCCCTTCACATGATCCATTCATTTTGATGCAGATTACCTGTGGCTCCCCGCATTTCGACCAATCAGTTTGTGGAGACACGGCCAGCTCAGTTTGGTCACATTGTTGGCCCTGCTTTCTTGTCGGCGTGGGTACGGCTCAGTTCTGGGCAGCAGTGGAAAAGCGACAGTCCTGTCCTGTGAAAATCTACTGGTCCCTGGGAGCACAAGCAGCCCGGCCCAAAAAGACACAGCAGCATGCTTCACTTGCCTGTTTAATGAAGGATAATGAAGGATGTCTGGACGTCGATGAGACTTCATTGATCTGCATGGGGTGACATTTCTTTGTCCAGTAGCACAGACAGAAATGCATCAAAGAATATAACTAAAAAGGCAATAAGTACATAAAGGCAAATCGGTATTAATCATGAAAGTTAAAAATTAAAAGCAAGTAATAGATATTAAAAATGTGTGAAAAGAAATCAAACTATTGGACGGGCTCCCGTCTCTTGCACCATTTTGAAACATGTTTCAAACCGCTGGGTTTCAAACCCACAACTGCCCGTTTACTAGCTAGGGCCTTTAACCAAGCCAGCCGTAGCGCCGCAGCCGGTCTGCCTGGCCCATCACAGAGCTGATGCTGATTGAATAAGCCGAGTATGGAACTAGTCAGGGAAGCAGTGTGACGGCGAGTTTAGCCGCCCACTATTCGTGTGTGGCATTATGGGTATGGCAACGTGACCGGCCCAGGAAGCGTTTGACATTTTGAAATGCTTTTTCGGTAAAATGGCGGGGCGGAAGGCTCCCGGCCCCTTACGCCAGGCCCTGCGGTGTGAGAGAGACCCCAGGAATTCGGGCCGGTTTGGCGCAGCCTGGCCGGGTGGCCCGGAAACCAGTGCGTGTTTTCAGTAATATTAGCTGACTTGTTTGAATATGGCAGGCAGCTAATCCTCTGCGCAAACACAGAGCCTTATTGTCCGCATCCTCTCCGTGGCGTTTGGCAGCTCACGGCGGACACGGCCAGCTCGTTAAAGCGCCCCGCTGTCTCTCGGCTCTCTGGCAGCCTGGGGCCCGTCCGAGCTGTGAGTGTGTTGCCACTTCGGACTGAGATGCACCGCCCTTGTGTGACATTGTGACTGCAAGCTGTTTTACTGAGGGAGGGGGTGCTGTGGTATTTTTGGTCATTTTGCCACAAATAATCATCAACCATAGTGAAAGTGTGTGTGTGTGTGTGTGTGTGTGTGTGTGTGTTGGGGTGGTGGTGATGGGTTTGTCTCCATCTTTATCTGTGTTGTCTGGTACTTCTGGTCCAGGGTATGACTCTCAGTAACCTGCTTTTGAATATGAATATCCACGAAATAGTCCACAACCTTCATATTCTGTCTTTAGAATGTACTGCAGCTGCCGGGGAGGACAGGGCTTAATCGGGCCTGGGGTCATCGCGGACCCCCCACTCCTCACCCCCCCCCCCCCACCCGAGTGGCCTGTCGTGGTGCTTTCGGAAAGGTTTCCTCAAAGTGAAGAGCTGCTTTTCTGGGACGAGGAGTCCCCTGACACAGGGGCTGGCTATGCTGTGCATCTGGTCGGGAAACCTCTTCTCTATAACCAGCCCCCCCCCCCGTTGTCACCCAGCTGGCATCTAACCAGACCGCAGTACGCGAGAGACGATGGCACTCGATGACCTCAGCTCTGTACTTCATCTTCCTAATTTTTAATGCTGGTCCCTGAGGCGCATGCCAGTGCCCCCCCGCCCCCCCCCCCCCCCCCCCCCCCATCTCTGGGCCTTCCTCACAGCAGTCACTGCTGATTTGTGCTCCCATGTCGGCCGCTTCCATCTCCGCTTTTGGAGATATTGATCACGTCTCTCCTCCTCATCCCTCTGTAGCAGACGGAATGCAAATGCAGCCATGCCTGTCTCTCCCTGCTCTTAGCCGCTGTCTGAAACCAGATCTCGCTAGATTCCCTCAGAGAAAGGAAGGGGTCGGTCACTTATACCACTTTGAACCCCATACTTTGCTCACTCCCTGCAACAGTTAGCTGGGATTCAAAAATGCGCTGAACCTCTGACAATCGCGACGTTTCCATCGTGGGGCTGATGACGTTGGGGAGCGGAGAGTACCCTCGCTGCCCCTGCCATGGGGGGGAGGGGCAGGTGAAGGAATAAGACCTCCTAGAAGGTTGGGTAAACGGGGGACAGACTGAAGGGTGACATAGCACCGGTTCAGGAGCCTGTGATCTCCCGGCCCCTCAGCTCCCCCGCCCACCCCATGCCTGTCAGGCAGGTAGGAAGTTCAAATCGGCGGAGAGCTCATACTTCACCAGCTGTGGTGGTATGTCTGGCCTGGTGCCAAGCTCCCCCCCACCCCACCCACTTGTTGTGATTCTGGAAGCCTCCTGTCATCCTGCTATGTCAGTCATTCCTTGGAGACGTCAGCATTCCTCTGAATGCTTAAACAAAGGGGGCCTTTTGTTTTTGAAGTGTGATAACTGGCTTTTGTCTGCTGACCTCATTTTATTTATATATAATGTATATATCTCCCAATATGCCCGTAAAAATGCAAACTGGTCAAAGACGTCAAGACGCACGGAAATGACATGTATGGAACATTTTGGAAAGGTAGCTGTGTATTAAAAGGACACCCATCTGTCTGTTGGTAAGTGTGAAATGGGGGGGGGGGGGATAGTTCCTTTTTAGATTGTTCCGTTTCTGTAAACAGGTCACCTGCTCGCAGCCTGTCGCCCAGTGGGTTGGGTGGAGTCCCTCCCCCGTCTTGTCTCTTGACACTTGGATGGAACTTGTTGATGACTAAAATCACACTGGGCTACCCAGTGCCCCATGCAGTGAATTCCCCTGGCTGGGCCAGGTGGTCTGTGGTGGGGGGGGCATCTTCTGGCTCTTTGCCAAAGTATGGCTTGTTGCCTTACTGCAGTGAGCCGCGGCCTAGGGGGAGGTGGGCCATGAGGACTAGGGGGAGGTGGGCCATGAGGACTAGGGGGAGGTGGGCCATGAGGACTAGGGGGAGGTGGGCCATGAGGACTAGGGGGAGGTGGGCCATGAGGACTAGGGGGAGGTGGGCCATGAGGACTAGGGGGAGCGTGTCCTCGACCCCAGTCTCAGAGCTTGCATGGTGAGTGGCCACGTAGAATCTGAAATGAGACTCTCTTCGCTGGGGGGTGGGCTAGGGTCCCAGCTGGGCCCGTATCACTTGTGATGACTCTGGGAAGTATTCCTGAAAACAAACGTGCTTCTGGCAGGAACGGGGGCAGCTGCAGTGCAGCTGAAGCCAGACTCCTACCCTATAGTGAGGACCTGTGCACCCACTCCCTCTCCCAGCAAGCCTTTCCCCAGGTGGGTTCCTGCAGGGCAAGCAGCGGAGGTTTCCGTTGTGTGTAGAGTAACGGGGTCGGTTTGTGCCGACCGGGCCTCTGGTTTATCACCCCCTCCTGCTATGGAAAATGCTGACAGGGCCAACTGCCTTTTGTTCCCTCTTTTGTCTATGTCAGCTTACTTTGTTTTTGTTTTCTGTTTTAGTTTTTGCTTGGTTTTGTTTGTTGCTCTGCCTTCATAGCTCAGTCTCCCCTCCACTCTGCAGTTACTTCTGAGGTCCCAGTGCCCTGGTCTCTGCACTTTGTTTGTGTACCAGGCCTGATTTATTTTTTTTTCCCCTTCATATCTATCTTTAAATTTGATATTAAATATGTTCCAGTATAGAATTTTTGGTTCTATAGAATGTGAAATACATTCAAACAAATCTCAGAGTAAAGGCGGCAATACAGAGTTTAGTTGCATTTCTTTAGCAGACTCTTATCTAAAGTAATGTGCAAGTAAGAAAGCAGTGACAGCCCCCCGAGCGGGTGGGTGAGGTTAATTTAATCACACCTGGCTAGTTTAGATGACTAGTTAGCCGGTTGTGTGTATCCAGCAGGTCGGTTTGATGCAGACTGCTTTCTGTGGCTGACGCCACTTCAGCTTTTCACATCCTGTCTGCTCGACATGACCAGGACGGATGCGCACGAAGCCCTGTCCTAATAAGAGTGTGGCTCACTGGGGACTCCATTGAGATCAGTCAGCATTCCTCAGCCAGGGTTCACGGCGAGCCTGGAACCAGGATATGGGCCAGGAACCTGCATAAGTACCTGGAGGTACCTGCATAAATCATGCAAAGGATTCCACCTGCCCACCGTGACATGGTGAGGGGGGGGGGGGGTTCACTTTCCCCCCCCTGTACGGAACTGCTTCTCTTGCTCTGTGGTAATTAGTGTTAACAGCATGGTAAAACAGATGGCATTAATACAGCCCAAGTTCCAGTCCTGACCCCAGCAAATTCAGCACGACTTCAGTCCTGGCAGTGACTGGTCATAAGAACTTAAGACCATAAGAAATTTAAAAATGAGAGGAGGCCGTTCTGCCCGTCAAGCTCATTTGGGGAGAACTCAACTAATAGCTCAGAGTTGTTAAAATCTTATCTAGCTCTGATTTAGAGGAACCCAGGGTTTTAGCTTGCACTACACTAACAGAAAGACTATTCCATACTCTTCCATACAGCTATGGCTCTAACACTCTAACTACAAATCCAGTTTAAAATGTTCTCCCGCTAATTTCTAACTATGGCAACGAGTTCTTGTATTTCAACTAATATTTAAGTTACTATTTGGTTGAACTGCATCCAGACCTGCATCCAGATCTTATATACCTAGATCATGTTCCCCCTTAATCTCCTTTGCTCGAGGCTAAACAGATTCAGCTCAGCTAACCTCTCCTCATAAGACATTCCTCTAAGACCAGGAATCATTCTTGTAGCCCTACGTTGAACCCTTTCTTAAAACAGCAATGTCCTTTTTAAGGTAAGGTGACCAAACCTGTACACAATATTCTAGATGGGATCTTACCAAGGAATTGTATAATCGTAGCATCACCTCTCTTGACTTACATCTCTAGGGCTGTGGAGTTTAACCCAACATCCTATTGGCCTTTTTATTTGCTTCTCAACACTGGGAAGAGTGGGACATGGAAGCATCAACATACATACCAAAGGTCAGCAGTAACCTCCTTACTAATAATGCTCCTTTGTCTTCTCCACGTTCAGGTGCATCAAGGGGTGGCCATCGGACCCCCGTCCTCAGTCAGCTGTGCTGCCCTGTGGTGCTGCGTTCTAGTTTGGTGTTGGCCATGTTCTCATTCTTGTGGTCTCTGGGGGGGGGGGGGGGGTGAGGGAGTGTCCTCTGTAGGCCTGCACTGTTTTCTGGCATTTTAGTATCAGCCTCACTTTTTTCCCCCCAAACGGTCACTGCCATAAGGACAGCCCCCCCCCCCCCATGTACATCAAAGGACTCACCTGACCCAATGGAAACTTCTTTTCCTTTCTTCCATTGTAAACTCAGACTGTACATTCCACCCTCCCACACATGCACACCAAGCTCCCCCACCCTGACCCAGCCTTCCTCCAGCTGGACACCTCACCCTCCTGCTGTAATCTCCAGATTTCGCATCGTGTCTGGTCTCACCCCTTGCCTCTTTTGGGGAGGGGGGGCTCTCTGACAGCTGGGTGGATGCACGCTCAGTGGAGCACATACTTAGTTGGCTGCGTGTTTGGTGTGTGTGTGTGTGTGTGTGTGTGTGTGTGTGTGTGTGTGTGTGTGTGTGTGTGTGTGTGTGTGTGTGTGTGTGTGTGTGTGTGTGTGTGTGTGTGTGTGTGTGTGTGTGTGTGTGTGTGTGTGTGTGTGTGTGTGTGTGTGTGTGTGTGTGTGTGTGTGTGGGTGTGTGTGTGTAGGGGTGTGTGTAGGGGGGGCATTCCAGCCAAAGCAGAGAGTGGTCTATATTTGTCATTATATTACAACCTTGGTAGATAATCATCCAAGCCCCCCCACCCCCCAGATGAGATTCTTCTCGTCTGACATGCCAAAGCTTCCCTTTTCTGTCTGTTTGCTAGTTATATCATTCAGCTTTGAATACAGGGTGTGCGTGTGTGTGTCTATATGTGTGTGTGTGTGTGTGGGGGGGATTTATTTAAAGCAACCTAAATAGGGCGAGAGCTTTGCATAAGCTTCTTAAAGTCATTTTTTATGAAATGGAAATTTTTAGTAGGTGGCTATTTCTGAGCCTCAGTGGGTCGGGACCGTCTTACCAGAAGGATGAGAATAGAGTGTGAGGTGTGTGGTGAGGGGGTGGAGATCATGGGATTGGGGGGGCATCTGTCACTAAGCACCAGAGGCCAGATGCTACCTTCCTTCTCCTGGCCCAAACATGGCAAGAGTCCATTTTAATTTGAATTTAATCACCCCCCCCCCCCGTACGAACCTGCCAGTTAAATGGAACTCCCCCCCCCCAGCCTGTTGCTGTGCTCCTTCCCTGCGTTATGTCCTCACATCCCTATGGGGCTTTCCCACGCTCTGGCCAGCCAGATGTGGCAGCCACATCTGGTGCGGACGTCACAGCGTGTGGCACGTACCACAGTCACCCCATGTTGGCGGTGGGGCTCTTACTCCTCAGGCATCTCCCGGGGCAACAGGTTGGGGGTTTTTTCAGACACAGATCCTTTTGTTTATACTCAACCTCATGCACAGTACCTTAGTGAGACCAGGTGTTGGCACCCCAGTGTTGGTGAACATTCCATGAGAGCTTCCGTGTTTGTTTTGCAGGTCTTAAATGAAGAATGCGACCAGAACTGGTACAAGGCGGAGCTCAATGGAAAAGACGGCTTCATCCCCAAGAACTACATCGAAATGATGGCGCATCCGTAAGTGTGGCCCCAGCATCCCCCCCAGGGTTTACGTTGGGACCAGGCGGACTCTCAGCTGAGGGCTGGGTGATCTCGGGCCGTTATGTTCCCTGCATGTTAGTGACAGAAACGGGTCCTGGGCTGGCGTATCTAACTGATGTACAGTATTACATTAATGCTTACAGAATAGTGCTTTGTGTATCCGAAACGCAAATTAGTGTTAAAAATTGTGCGATGGTCATTATCCATCCATTTATTTTACTAACCACTTATTCTTGCTCAGAGTGACAGAGGGGACTGTAGCCTGGTCCAGGCAGCACAAGGCTGGGGTACACCCTGGCTGGGATGCGGGTCCGTCTCAGGGCACGGGGCACAATCACTCTCTGGTAAATTCAGAGACACCATTTAGCCTAACTGCTTGGTTTTGGACAACACTGGGAGAACGTGCTAACTCTACACACAGAGCACGAGTGGGATTCCAACCCCCAACTCTGGAGGTGTGAGCCCACCCTTTGATTATTAATTTCTTTATTTAGTAACTCTTTCTAGATAGCTGTGGCCAGTGGTTATGTAGCATACTTGGTGGAAGTTCTTCAGAACTGGATTTGTTCCTCTTCTGCTTCCCCGCTTTTTGCATGGGCAAACCATTGGCTTTGCATAAACACACACTCCTGCCTCTTCTAGTAAAAAGAGAAGGAAGCCAGCCTCCCGTGCGGCTGTGACCCCTGAGGACGCCAGCTGCATTACCACGGGGGTCAGAAGTGTATTTGCCGGCAGGCATGGAGGGGCTGTATAACAGGAACACCTAACAACACTTTGGCATCAAGGACCAGTTACGGAGTAGGGCCGCACTTTGCCTTGAACAGCTTCAGTCCATCTTGGAATCAGTCTTTGAAGAAATCAAATGATACTGCTGTTGGGCCAGACAAGATTCCAGTTCCTAAAACATCTACCTCATGTTGCGTTTTCTGTCTTCCTTAAGTACATGAGCTCTCTTTGGTTATCAAGAAATATTCCACCATACAGACCCAAATAACTACCACCAGATAACCTTGACTAGTTGCATGTGTAATATCACGGAAATGATGGTTATCTATCATCTTGTGTGGTCCTACTATCACTGTGATTTCCAGGGTGGTTTCAGACAAGGTAGGAGTACTTTTAGATTAGTCTTCTCAACCCAGTCCTTGGGGACTTCCAGAAAGCCCATGGAGCTGGAGGGAGCAGAAACGGGGACCATCTGGGGAGTCCCCTAGGGCTGGGTTGAGAAACGCTCTCGTCAGCTTGGATGCATATGTGTGATACTTTTATCAAAAGTAATACATGGTGTCAGATTTTATTTTATATATTTTTTTGTCTTGGAGAAGGCCTACGGTACGGCTTGGAAATATCGCACCTTAAAGACGTCAGTTTGGATCTGTGGTTCACTCAACTTGTATTTCGAATTACATATTTAACAAATTTTTGAGTCAGAGTACGAGATATGTATGTAAACCTGACAGGTTGTTAAGACTTACAGCTTCCCCTGGGGAGGTATTATATGTTACTGGTTCAAAGTCCGTGAATGAGCAAGGCCCTTAACCTGCAATTGCTTCGTCCTGGGTATGACGTTGATGTACATCCAGCCCTATAAGGAGGTCGTCCAACTTACAGGGAATAACTTGGCCGTTGGTGGCAGGATCGGCACTCCAGCCACCGGAAAAAGCCTCACATTTGGACTGGTGTGGTGCTGAGGTATCACCCACCACATGGCTGCACTCAGGTTCTCATCCCTGAGGTGGTTTGTCATGTGATGGGTGCAGCAATGCGCTGTAATCAGTGCGTGCTCCTTGCGCACTGTGTAATCGGTGCGCGCTCCTTGCGCACTGTGTAATCGGTGCGCGCTCCTTGCGCACTGTGTAATCGGTGCGCGCTCCTTGCGCACTGTGTAATCGGTGCGCGCTCCTTGCGCACTGTGTAATCGGTGCGCGCTCCTTGCGCACTGTGTAATCGGTGCGCGCTCCTTGCGCACTGTGTAATCGGTGCGCGCTCCTTGCGCACTGTGTAATCGGTGCGCGCTCCTTGCGCACTGTGTAACTGGGACACTGCAGTCTAAGTAGATGAACATATTTGAACGGAAACTGCAGTTAATCCATAGTTGGACAGTAGTACATGGATTTAAGTTTTCCGAAATGAAAACTGTCTGTGCATTTTTGCCACTAAACATCTTTTTATGATGACCCAGACTTGTTCTGGATGGAAATTTCCATAAAAGAAGTGAAAGAGGCAAAGTTTCTCTCTCATGATTATGGGTTGTCTCTTGTATTCTGTACATGAGGATTTTGAGGAAATGTTCAAAATGTTTTGAATATTCTAGAAGTCTTGGTAAAAACATAATGGGGTTGAGAAAGGAACTTGTGCTTCTGCAGAACACTGATATGCTCTAAACTGGGTTATGGCAGTGTTTGGTTATGGATCAGCTGGACGATCTTATACAAAGCTGCTCATCACCAAGGTATGCGTCTCGTTATTGGGGCTCTCCGAACAGCCCCTTCTCAAAGTCTGTGTGAAAGCCGGCGAGTCCTCACCAGACAATGGCCTCCTGAAATTATCTCTGCGACATACAACGAAGCTCAATACCAGGAGATGCCATCCAGCCTACTCTGCAGTTTTCTGTAGCATCCCTACCTGGTAAGCTGTAGATAGCAAATGTCATCCTGAACCTATCAAACAAAAAGACTCGCCCAAACACTTATGAGCAATTTGTTGGATGTTTTGGGAAGTTTTCCATTCTGTGTCCCGGTATACACAGACATTTCAACGAGTCGTTTAAATACCTCTGTACTGCTACTCGAATACCAAAACGAAAGTTGTTTTTATGGCGAAACCTCCTTAATTTATACTCAAAATCCTGTTTACAAGCCCTTTCAGCATTAAAAGGCGATCATCCAGTGGTTGTAAAGATTATAACTAAACACTCTATCCTTGATAAATAAAATGTTAGAATTTGTTTTTGCTGGGTCTTAGATCACTGCGGTGTGTCCAGTAATGACCAAGCTAATATGGTCGCTCTGGGGGCTCTCCATTTAAACACACAGAAGTATTTAATACCCCCACCAGACCCCAGACCTGTGCTGAGTGAGTATGTAATGAAAATTGGCAAAATGAATGAGACAAAAACATAAATAACAAACATCGAAATTATCCCTGTTATAAACTGAGCATCAGTCAGTTTTAGAGACTGTTGGGACGACGTAATTTAAAGCAATTGTGGCATAGGACAGCGGGCTCACACGTTTTACTTACGGGTGAGGAATCCTCTCTGTCTCAGAGCCCTTTGTCAGTTAGGCATATTTTTATTTATTGTCATTCTTAACCCTATTGGGCAAATATATCTGCCACTCCATAAAAAAAAGCCTCCAGTTCATTGGGGTTATTGAAGGAGGTGGAGATCTACTTCACCATCTGCATTCTGGATCTTCCAGTAAAGGTTCAGTGATGATTGAATCTAGTGGCTGAGGAGGCCATGCAAGGCATTTGACTTAATCTTTGTGTGTGTTTACGTCATATGATGCACCTGGTCCTGTCAAATGTTCTCGTACCTCATTCGTTATACTGACATATAACGCTATACAGAGCCATCACTGAACCTAATGACTCCCATGATATATTAGTACGGATCCTTCACCGTGTTTAATGCTTGGCATCAGGCATTGAGGGCCGAAGGCATCCTTTGACTTTCTCTGAAAGTAAACCTGCCCCCACGCAGGAGATGGTGAAAGATGATTCATCAGATCATGGTTTCATTGGTTAGAGGTCCATATTATGTATTTGCGCTTTAGCCTTGGAAACAAGTGATTTCCAGGTCTGCTTTATATTCCAGCTGTGAAGCTTGTGGTGACCAGTTTTTGCTAAGACTAGATGGTGATTCGGTTCTGCGGCCATTTGTGAAGTAGTGCTGTTGTGATATTTAGCAACTATTCTGTTCAGTTCCCAGCTATCCCTGTCTTCCCCTTCACACACTTAAATAATTTAGCAACGCACAAGCAGTTCAGGCACAAGCTATCTGACGTTTTAGAAATCCGTTAGTTGCCTCATGATTCTTTGATAACGCGTATCAGAGTGCCGGTTTTTATAGCTGACGTGTTCTGGTAATTGTCATTCAGTCCAATATGGCTCTCCTTCGTAGTTGCGTTTTGTAATTGTGATTTAGTTTGTGGTCAGAGTCCTCCTTCCTGAGGTGTGTGTGTGCACGCACACCGGCAGATCCGTGCATGTATACGCCTCTGCCCGCATAAACACACTGGGAATAAACATGGCTGTATCAATAGATGAACAAATGGCCGACGTTCCTGTCTTCCAGCTTATCCTCTGACTCAGTTTGGGTGATCTTTTGCCCCACAGGTGGTTCTTTGGGAAGATCCCCCGGGCGAAGGCGGAGGAGATCCTCAACAAGCAGAGACACGACGGAGCCTTCCTCATCCGGGAGAGCGAGAGTGCGCCGGGGGATTTCTCCCTCTCCGTCAAGTAGGTGCCCCCGTGCGACGTCCCCAGGGCCCGGTGATACGCGGCGTGACCTGTTTACTGACGGTGGCCTGTTTCACAGCCCAGTTGGTCTGTAACAGTGGGGCCTTATAACGACGGTGTATAATGATGCTGAAACTGACTTTCTGATTGCCCTCTATAAAGTATGGTCTATGGACCGCGATAATTCACTTGGCTTGTGTGGAGAGCATGGCGTGAGAGCCTGTTAAGGACCTGAGCAACTTTGTGGTGCATTTTTTTTTTTTTTTTTTTTTTTTTTTTTTTTTTTAAATTACCAGCTAAGATGATAACCTACTTATAGTCACAGATCAGTAGGTTTTGCACATCCCATAGTCATTCAGGCAAATATGACCACAGATAACCCTCAGATGACGCTCGCGCTTTTCCATGATCTGCCTGAGAGCTTTTGTCCGAGTCGTATTTTTTCCCCCTCCTTTATGTGCACAATGCTGCCCCCTATTGTCCATTTTTCTAAACGTAGTCTTTCCCGGCCTCCCGTCCTCTACAGGTTTGGGAATGATGTTCAGCACTTCAAGGTTCTGCGTGATGGGGCAGGAAAATATTTCCTATGGGTGGTTAAGTTCAACTCGCTGAACCAGCTGGTAGAGTACCACCGATCTACCTCGGTGTCACGGAACCAGCAGATCTTCCTGAGGGACATCGAGCAGGTCCCCCAGGTGAGCCAGGTATGCGGGGGTCCTCCATACAACCAGTGAGCAGCGTATCTGTCTGGCTGTTGTTGAAGTACGACATCTGTAGGTCTTGCCACAGGTGCTTGGTCAGACCTAAGAGAGCCTGAGTGTGGATTGCTGAGTAAATCTGTTTGTAAGAACGGCTGCTGAATCCTGTCTTTGCCTCCCCCCCCCCCCCCCCATAGCAGCGTTCGTATGTCAAGGCGCTGTTTGACTTCGACCCCCAGGAAGAGGGTGAGCTGGGTTTCCGGCGTGGGGACTTCATCCAAGTGCTGGACAACTCCGACCCCAACTGGTGGAAGGGGGCGTGCCATGGGCTGACGGGCATGTTCCCCCGCAACTACGTCACACCTGTCAATCGGAACATGTGACCAGCACATGCCTCGCTCTGCCCTGCCCTCTATCCCGAAGCCCGCCATAACCCTCCCCCAACTCGCCAACCCCCACCCCCCCCTCCACCAGCCCATAAAGGCATCCAGACCATCGCTGAAGAATGTAGCAGCCCACCTCAAAGAGGGTGGGGGGGGTCATTCGGCAAACAATGCAGCGGATTTACATCACTGAGAACGTGTGGCATAACAGTGAAAGCTGCAGGCTGGATGGAAACTGGAGAAAATGGAACGGAAGGGAATGGGAAAGGAAGGGAATGGGGAAAAGAGGAGGAGGAGTGGGGGACCCGGAAGCAGCGGCTGAGTCATCCAGAGAGCACGTGTCACCTGCAGACTCCCCTGGCTGCCTCTGCCTCCCTCCCACTCACTCACGCTGCAGTTTGTTTCCATGCATTCTAATCCGATAAAATGTCAGTAATAATAAATATACATATTTCAGAATGGAAAGGTAAGGAGGGCTTGATGAAGTGGGAGGAGAGTCTCCAGTGTACAGACTAGATCCGCCTGGGCATCAACTCTGGGCTCTGTGAATAAAATCCATTTATATAAACAGTATATATAATTATAAATACACATTTGTACGTATGAGTATATATGTGTATTGATGGCCACACCAATGTTTGTGTTTCTTCCCTTTTTGTCGTAATCTATTCCCAAACCCCGTTCCTTCTCGATGTACTTTACTGTAACCTCTGTTGTCTATGGGCAAGGCCGTCCGGCTGATTTGGAAATCGCTCTGGATCCCGAAAGCGCCTTTACGGAAAGTGGCGGGGGCGCCTTTTTAAAGCAGGGACTATTTTCCGACTCATGGGGAAACCTGAAGCCTATCTCTATCTCTATCTCTATCTCTATCTCTATCTCTATCTCTATCTCTATCTCTATCTCTATCTCTATCTCTATCTCTATCTCTATCTCTATCTCTATCTCTATCTCTATCTCTATCTCTATCTCTATCTCTATCTCTATCTCTATCTCTCACCGGCCCTCTCGTCAGCGCATGCAGAGCCATCTCTGCGCTGGCCGTGAGCCAGCCGATGCCACGTGGGAGGGCTGACCCGCCGTGCCCATTGCGGCGACCCTGTTGGGAGGAGGTCAAGAAAGCAGCAGATTTCACCCCCAATCCGCCCACACTCGACGTATGCAGCTTCGGCCCTCAAATTAACCATTTTCTTGTTTGTATTCATAAGTACCTGTAAAATGTGCTCATGTGCGTGTTTGTGTATGTATGTACTCATACATACGCCCTCATACCGTTTAACATGCATAACAATCACCAGTTTAAACTGGTGAGTCGCCATCCCAAGAGAGGAATCGTGTCATTGGGGTCTGCATCCTCAGACCAGTGTGTGCATGCACTCACGTGCCATTTCCTGTCCTCTCTGGAATATAGTGCCTTTTCTAAGCGGTGATTTCAGTGTGTCCGGCCTGCTGAGCGTGTGGCCCCACGCAAGCCCTGTCTGAAAAAGAAACCTCCTGCTCTTAGCTGCTGTACACATCATTTTATTTATGGCTTCTGCACTGTCCCCCCCTCACCACACCCTGTCTTTGGTCAGTCTTTGTTTTTGTTCTGTTAATAAAAAAAATAATAATGAAATTATAAACAGATATTGTGTTTGAGTGTTAGACCATTTTGGTTGTTTTTTTTTGTGTTCTGATTCAGAAGCCAAGGGCTTAACTTAATGGTGTCATGTTTTAATATCTTAATGTATCTGAGGTTTGTCCAATTGTACTCTGTCCAAATTTAGTTGTGGTCTATGCAGTTTGATCATATCTGAGTGCATCTTGAAAACAGGCTGCTGTTGTGTCCTCCCGCCCCCGCCCCCCATCACAGAGGCTTTTAATAAAAGTGGCGTACATATAAAGTAGGGTCAAACAGTCCCGGGAGCAAAGGAGGGTTTAGGTACTTGTTCCAGAGTCAAATGGTGAAACCACTTTGTAGGCCCTGGGTTTTGAACTAGCAACCTTCCAACTATGGACCCAGCTTCCAAAGCCTGTGGAGCCACACGCCATCTGCTTATGCTGAGGAGTCTCCAGAGGTGCTATCACAGCGGTCAACTCTGTGCTACTCCAACATGTTTTCGACCCAGGGAAGATGACAGTTTGTACGAAGACCTCCAGGACCAATAGATCTCCACTTTCCTTGGGTCCATCAGTGGCATCCTTCCCAGTCCATGTACATCCCAAGAAGTGAAACCTACCCTCTGGATTGAATGGAAGGAGAATTATGTCATTTTGATTTGATGTTAGCTCAGTAAGTCTGGCCCGCTTGCTGTTTTGTGCACCTCCAAAATGTTGCATGTGGCCTAAAGTGGTTTAAACCCCACTGTTGGCTTGCTGCTACATGAGCACATATGTGTCTCTGCATATATCCACAGAAGCTGGCCAAAAAATGGAAGCACCAAGTGAAAAGGGGCTTAACGCATGAAGCAGCTAAATTATAAGAATGTCAGCAGTAGGTTACATCTGTGTGGGTCCTCACAATCAGCATTTTGATTAGCAAGTTTTTGAAGCAACATGAAGGGGAAAAAACACCACAGAAACTGTCAGATTATTGTCAAGGGGAACTGAGAGTTGAGGCTCACCGACGGAGATGGACAGACAACTTACCAGATCCTAAAAAAATTAAAGTATGGCCTCAAAACTTACCACAGAACTGTGTCAGCAAAAACTGCAGCATAAGCTTCACAAGGTTGACAGTTATAGTAGTAGGACTGTCATTCAGAAACTGCCTCTATCCAAGGCTAATGCCTTGGATAGAGGCAGATGCATATATGCTTACATACATATATAGATATAAGCTGTTTTATTGGTCATGTACAAGTTCACTGAAATTCTTATTTAAACATTCAGTAGAAAAAAAAAGTTCTTTCTCACTCTTTCTTCTGGAGCATCACTTAAATTTATACCAGTCCGTCCCTGTACACCAGGGTGAAGGACTTCCAGGAAAGGACAAACCAGACCTCCAGTGGTCTAACGAAGCTCTGCTGTGTGGAGTTTGTACAGTAAGTCAGGTCATAATCATTGGTCTTTCACTGATGTGGGTGATACTGAGATAGGTTTATATCTTGAACCTAGTTTAATCAGCAGCTGAAATTATTTTGCCTGTTACTTTATTCAGCTCACTGAGCTTAATTGTCTTTGTGGTTCTTGTGAAGGGTAAGTTGATTGTTCCAAAATATTGCATCTCTGCTCTTTCACTCCTGCAGCTTCCCTTTTTCCCTGATCTGGATCTCTCCTGTCGGAGTCAGAGGGTGCACACCTTTTCTTAAATTTCTTGTCTGTGGGATGGAGCTGACCGACCCATTCTTCTGGGTTTAATGAAGCGTGGTCTCTGAGAAAGCCAGGATGCATGTGTAGTGAGGTGTAGTGTGTATTTGGGAAGTTAATGAGTTATTTTAGCTGTGCTTTTGCCCTTGGCTGACCTTGAGCTCATGCTGGCTGATTTTATTCTTCCTGTTCTTACAATGGAAGGTCCCTGAGATCTACAATGTTTACCAGTTTCACCTGTAGTTATTTCTCCATGAGCTAAAGTAAAAATTGTGTAGTACACCTGCAATACGGCGATGTGGTTTTAATAAAGGTACTAATAAGATTCGTTAAACTTGTTCTCGAAAAACACGTTCTTGATTCTGAGCACTTGTTTATATAAAGGGCATTAAGCAGTAACCTAAGTACGCCTAATGGTTAAGTGTTCTGTAGCTTATTCAATGCAAGATATATACGTACACACACACAAACATCCAGAGTTTACATTTAAACGAATATATAAGAAGAGAATAAATCATACAATGTTATAAATGAAAAGTTTTAATGATTCTGTTTTAATACTTAGGGGCTCCTCTTAGCACTGTAAGGAGCGTTATAGCACCCTCTGATGTTATTCATAACGTTTTTCATTTGGAACCATTTCGTTCAATAAACGCACCTTTAAAAGAAAGGGACCATGCCGCGAGACGTTTACTAAGATTTAAAAAAATGTTTCAAGTTGAGAGCGAAGTTCGCGAAAAACATACAAGTCATAAGCTGGCAGCCATCTGTTCTTGGTATCACAAACAAGTCAAGAAAACAACACGCCAGATACAATGTTCAAACTTTGTCGCTAATTGGATCGCTAATACAGGCAGTGATATTTGCAGCTAACTTCGTAGCTACGGCTCTTGTTATCCCTCTGGAACTCCGCCATTTGAGTGTCCCTGTGTCCCTCCGTACGCAACCGGCACATCCTGCCCTACCCTCGAATGGAATGTAACGTAGGCCTCTCAAATAAGTATAAAAATAACCAAAAATATAGCTGCGACTCATTTCTCCCATGTAACTACAGGGCTTTTGCTCGTTCCTCATACGTAGTTACAGCTCTGACTCCTCGCCTCAGTTGGCCATGAATTATAATTGCACAAATTTTGTTACATCATTTGAAAAAAAAAGGTCGATAAGAATAGCAATAGTTTTTTTTTACATATGTGTTAATGACATTAGTTGCTTTAAAATATCTACATTAGTTCACTGTGCAGTAACAATTTGTATATGACAGGTACTGAGGTACGTTATACTATAATTTGATGGAGGTAGGATTACGTTTCTTTCAAGCACCTCCAGCCCGATAAAATCGAGGCACATCTTCAAAACACCACTTTTTTGATTTTCAATTGGGAAAAAAAGTTAATTTCCTAGAGAAAACCGACGTCACAAATATGCATGCATGACCTGCTGACTCAGCTTGAGTTATTCTCGTTATTCCCGTTACCAGTAAGCTCAATTACAATGTGTTTTGCCAACATACAACATGGCACAATTAATGTGAGCACATCAAATAGTAATACAAACTATTACGAACGATTAAAGATAAAAGGACGCGAAGCCGTTGTGACACGGAGTGACACTGTTTCCCTGCGAAAGGACGCGTAGCCAGAGCGGATCCGCGGCCAGAACGCGCATCGGAGGGGGCGCAGATGGCACTTGGCACGCAGGGACGGGCTTTTACACTGACAGACCTTTGTCAAAACATGAAGCCATACTGGCCTTTTGAAGGACTTCCAAAACTTACAAAACATTTAAAATTGGCACATACCACCACCCCTCCAACTGAGTTATTAATGCAAATATCTCGGTTATAAATGTCATTTAAAATCCTCTTTTAAGATTATTTTAAGATTATGTGTGATCACTAGAAGCCATTAGTAATGGAATGTATGCCGAATTTCCTCTGTGTGCTATTGACTGTGATGCGCCTGTCGTCCTTCTGATCCATCTGTCTCCCACAACCGATTATCCACTACAGGGCTGAATTAAACTGGACCCATTCGGACTGATATGTATGAACAAAAAAATGAACGAATCTGTTGTATTCTATGCGTACGTTATTCGGGTTTTACGGACGCAACAAAATCGCTATGCATGTTACGCATTATTCTTAAAGTCCAGTACGATATGACGTCTTAATATTTTTTCCCCATCTTTAAATTTCTGAGGAATTACCAAACGGGATCTAGGCACCTAACATCGCAAGGTACATCGTCTTAGGAAATGCTAACGTTTGCGTTTATATTTATGCTGGTGAAACTATGAGGATCGTGATTAAGCTAATCTTAAGAAGCTCTACGTGTTATAACGCATTTGATGTCGCAAGTGTAACTGCATTATTATAGTTTATTATACTGAATGGCGATTATTAATGTAGTGTCGTGTCATTGCTAGATTCTAGAAGAACTAGGCAGACCAGAGTAGTGGCCAAGGTCAATTTCTGTATTACAAAGGTGTCCATCTTTCTAACAAATCAAACAAGCAACAAACGACGAGTTTTTTATATATTCCACATTGCATCGCGATAGGTAGATGAAGGCTGCCTTGGCCACCTTTCTGCGGAGGGAGGAAGTGATTTAACAGATTAGAGGAGAGGCGCTATGGGAAAGATGATGACGGAGAATCGCAGACCAGCTGGCGCTGAGAAGTAAACTCATGCTGTTCAGCTGTTTTTACTCCAGCAAAAATAGACCCCGCAGATCGTGCACCGTCGTTGGTTTTGTTTTCAGTAACCAGCCACTTCGTCGTTCGTGTTGCCGATGATTTGTTTAAAATCCTGTTAATTGCAGAGGCCGTAAATTGCTGGCGATTTACAAGAATCCGATACGCTGCGTATCAGGTACGGCGAGTCTACAAATATGCGTCGCTTAGGCATTTAGGAAACGTGATTAATCACGTAATTAATCGATGCGGAGCGTGTCGGCTGAGCGGTCTGTGTATTCGGGGTATGGTGATGAAGGCTGCTGTGTGTTAAAGAAGAAGGTAGCGGACCTACAGGTGGTCGACGGAAATGGGGAACGAAAGATGGCACGTTAGGGGTTTACCGTCGTGGATGCACATCACTTGTATTTAGTAGGTGTTTTGGAGGAAAACGTTTAATCAACCTTTTTTTTTTTAAAAAAAAAGTCTTTGCGTTTGTCCATTTTGCCGCGTAACTTAAGCAAAAGTATTGTACTGTTTGCACATTTCTTTTCTGGTTTATTCAGTAAACGCCTTTGCGTATGCAATTGTCTTTGTGTAGGTTGTCGGTGATATTTGGACGACATGGAAGATTCTGCTAAAGAGTACGTGATCCAGTCCTTTGACAAGGAGATCCAGTATCTCCTCAAAACGTCACTCAAAGGTTAGGTCATTGAAATGAAGCAGTGAATTCCAACAGAACTTGGTTACAAGACACTGAAAAATGACTGGTGGTGTTGCTGTTCACATAAAAATATTTGCTGTATAGATTCTAATATTATTGTGTGCATTTTTTGTCAGAGCCCAGCAAAGTGGATTTAGAGAGAGTTTCCAACATAATTGTGGACCAATCTCTGAGAGACCCCAACTTTAGTAAAGAAGCAGGCCGGATCTGTCACACCATCGTCCAGGTGAACTTTTGGATGGGAACTGAGAAGACTTGACTGTGAAGTGTAATATTCTAGTAATTTAGCAGCATTTGGTAAAGAAAAATGGGGGGAAAAAAGAACAATTTTGCTCCCCCTGCAGGCAGAGGCTAAGGAGGCCAGTGCCAGTGTCTTCCGCCGCCACCTGCTAAATCGATTGCAACGAGAGTTCATGGTCCGGGAAGAAACTCGCAACCGCTCCGTTCAGGAATGGGTCCACTTTGTAACATTCCTCTGCCAGATCTTTGACTGTCTCAAGGTAACGCTCACAAATAGTGAAATATAACCTTTTTAGGAAGAGATGCTCGTCCAGTCATCTTATTCATGTGTTAAATGGCAGTCTTTCCTCTGAAGTGTTAAGGTGCTCTCTAACCTGTAGTCACTGACACTGCTCAGGTGAATGACGTACCCATGGTGGCCCTGGTGCATCCCGTGTACGACTGTCTGTTTAGGCTGGCCCAGTCAGACTCGCTGCAGAACGAGGAGGAGGTGAGCATGTCTCACTGGTCGCGTGTGGGTGTGGCAGGTCTTTACATCCCTGCATGCTCACTCGCATGCATCTGTGCCTCCTTAACTCCTACCTCAGGTCGACTGCCTCGTCCTGCAGCTGCACCTCATTGGCAGGGAGCTGGAGGCCGTGAGTATGCAGCGCATGGATGACCTCTTCCACCACCTACGCGACGGCTTCCTGCTGCACAATGGTTTGGGATCCGTGGTTCGGCTATTCCTACTGGAGATCCTGGAGTTCCGGGCTGGGGGGTGGAGCCTCAGTGACTCGGCACGCCAGTACTACTACAGCGAGGGGGCAGACTGAGAGCCTGGTGTTGGGGAGTGGGGGTTGCGGGTCATAGGTTCTGACAGCCGCCTGTCAGTTTGAGCCAATAGAGTGATTGAGATTGGTTTTGAAGCGGCCATTTTGATTTTGGAAACGGGCTTTGTCACGTTTGTGATGGGCTGCCAGTCTAAGTGTCTGGTGCTAAAGTGGGTGGTGTGGATGGCAGTACGGTAGGGTGGTGGATGTCAAAATTTAAGGAAGTTTCTGGTCATTTCAGTTTTGGTGTTTTTGCCATACGAAGAAGAGGTGCGAATATTCATAACTTGGCAGATCAGTACTAGTATTCCAGTACTGACTTGTGACAGTGGTGACTATTGAGCAAACTGGATTAATAGGACAGCGTAAACCAGGAAGAACAAATCTCAGTTTTCAACAATGGAAGATTTGTCAGTGGGTGTGGTTTCATTCTCTTTCAAATGCTCATTAAATGTACTGGATTTACGAGTGGGGGAGGCACTCTGCTACCAGTTTGATAGTGGGTCCTCGTTGGCAGGGGGGCACACATTGGTAGGTCAGATTAGTCCCAGGACAGAGAAAATGAAGACTCCTTGCACCTAAATATGACTTTTGCAAAGTTTCAGTACGCAGGTTTTCTAATTGAACAGTACTGGTTAACTAATATGTTCTCACTCCTGTAATATACTGTACTAAAAGCCAGCAATTAGAATGCTTTGGGGAATCGTGAGTGTGTTAAACTGTTTGGTTTTTGCTTAATTTTGATATATTACAGGTTGCATTTGCAGTGACTCTGAGCTTCCCAGTAACAATGGGTGACTCAATCTTCACATGGCAAAACTTTAGTACTTTGGTACTCATAGAGCAGTAACATACTGCATTAATCACTGTGGAACTCGCTTGGTTTATGCCCATGTAAGAATCTAGACAATCCTAATGGTACGTACAGTATGACAGAGCCAGTGTTTTGTGCTGGTTTTATGGCCTGTCTGAATCCCTGCATTGCACTGAAACTCAGGGCATTACTATGGTATTATCTCAGTGGAACCAGCAGTTTTGAAATATTGTTTGGTTTGAACGCATTTATTGCGCTTTAGTTGTATACAGCTTTCATTTATAGGCATGGAAACTAAAAGGTACTTGATGTTACGTTGTCAGAATGCTGTGCAGCCATACAGTAATCGGTTGGACTTAATCTTTGAATGTTCTAGTTTGAAATCCTATGAAAATTTATTTAAAATAAAGCTGCATATATTTTGTTTGACAGAGAAAGAAGTAACTACATTTTGGACATCCTTGCAAGTAGGTGTATTTCCAGATGAAGGTTCAGTATGTGTCCAGGCAGAATCAGTGGGTATTAAGATGTCGGTGGTAGCTGGGAGATTTCATACTCGTATGTTGCGGTGAGTTCTGCAGAAAGTCCAGTATCTACTTCTGTCCTATTTGTCTTAAGCTGTCAACTCGCTACCACAACTAGAGTTTTTTTTTTTTTCCTTTTTCTTTCCTACTGAAGTCTACCTGATTTATCTGTTACTAGTTGTTACTAATGGTATTTGAGACATCTAAAATCAGAGCTTCATCCACACTGGTTTGAGAAGGATTCAGAAACACAGGGTTAAAAGAGAGATGTCAGCATTTTCACCAGCAAAAATAAATGCCTAGTTGTCAGCTATGAGGTTTTGTGAAGGACCGACAGCTGAATCGCACTTAAGTGAGACTTAAAATCACAAATGTTACACCTTCACAGAACAGCTTTGTTATAAAGCAGTATTTTTATAGAAATGTCTGACTGGATTTTGTTGTACCAAACATTTATGCAAAATAAGAAATGTTATTCAGAAAAGTTCTGCTCTTTTTCTTGACATTCCAAAAAATAAGGTGATGCTCATGAAGACCTTGTTGCTTGTGGCCTTTTTTTATTATTATTTACAACTTCTAGAAACCATAGAAGTTACATCCATATCCCACAGATGCTAGGCAAAAATCTTTTACTGATCCACACTTCTGGAAAATGTGGTGTACCCCGCTATATAAAAGTGGGAAATGAAGTCTTCCAAGGTTATCCAGGATGAAAGTCCCTGTTCTTTGCCAGCAGTACCATCCTGTAATGACCATATCGCCCTCGCGTGGGGATGCTGGTGACGTCCTTTGGGGATAAAGGTAATGCTACCACCAGCGGTAGTGGGCGAAGGCTCTGTTGGCCTCTGCCATCTTGTGAAGCTCATTCTTCTTCTTGATGACAGAGCCCTCATTTGAGAAGGCAGTCAGCAGCTCCTGCGCCAGCTTCTCGTCCATGAGCGTCCGCCGATGCTTGTTCTCCCGGCACTCTGTGATCAGCCACTTCATGGCGAGGAAGCGCCGCCGGTTGTCTGTGAGAGGGGTGGGCACCTGGTGCAGGTCAAGAGGTCAAGGTCATAATAGGCAAACATGGCTATTTCTGTAACTGTGGCGCTGATGCAACACTACTTATGACCACCAGACTGGTCTGCATGGTATGCAGCAGGACCATTCTGCTTATAATCATGACACATTGATTTAAACTAACTTTTCACCTACGCCGTCTTGCTCTACAAGCCACAGATATAAATGTAGGTGACAGCAAGACTGGCAGTGAAGCCACCTGCAGTGGCACCCATGGAGCTGGGTGTTAAGGGCTTTGCAGAAAGGCCCATAGACTTGACTATTCTGCCGAGGCCGGGCTTGAACCAATGACCTTCTGGTCACAGGCACAGAAGCTAAGCTCACTGGGCTACACACTGCCCCCATATTTTTACATATGTCCACCCACCAGCAAACTGTTTAAAAAAAAAAAAAAAAGTTCAACAGACCTACACATATTTCACCTCAATATACACAAACAGGAAAGTACTATATACCTGGTAGTACTTGCCCCCTTTCTGGATGCTAACCAGACCAATAACTGGCTTACAATTGGCCAGTGCCTGGTTGAAGATGATATACGGGTTACATTCTATAGTAGCCTTCTGGGCATCAGGGGTTTTGTGATACTTCTCCACTTGTTTCCTCTTGATGTTCTCAAGTGTCTACACAGGGGAAATGGGTGAATGTCAGTCACATGACGACAGCACAGTCCACTGAAAAACTGACAGTTCGCCTCTTCTATACCTGTAACATGATACTCCTGGCTAGAATCTTGTTGCCACCTTTCATCATCATGTTGATAAATTTGCTGTTAACACAGAAGTGGGGTGTGAAGAAATCACACTAATCGTCAATTTTCAAAAGGAAGTGGTAAAGCAGCATTCCACACACACGCACACACACCATGATACCTAATCATTGGGTCACTGAAGCCAGAGCTGTGAAGTGAGGCTGGTGCTGCTTTGATGGGCCTGACAGCTTTCAGTTCCTGCTCCTTCCTCTGTTCTGCCGTAAGATCCGTTTCTGGGATGTTGTACACTTCCTTCCGAACCTCTGGCTCCAAGTAATAAGGATTATACCTGCTCCATCTGACCTGGAACAGCCTGAGACATGACACAAACTCACCACTGCACACATGAATACTGCTTAAAAATGCTAAGTGCATGAAAATAACTGTGTGTGCGTGCGCGCACTGTGTTACCCTTAAAACTAATAAGAATGTTTAAAATTCCCAAAGTAGAGGAAATATGAAGTGACTTCATAGCATGTTTGGCCATCATGATTTAAAATAAAAGCCTCCATAACTTCAGGATAGATAGGAAGTCTACTGGATGCAGTGTCATTACCACCACCCCCGAAATCCCATCTTTTAATATTTGCTGTGCTGTGCTAGTGATGGAATACATTTCAAACAACATTCCGGAAATCCTCTCAGGAGTTTTCTAAAGGGGTGTGAGAGAGAATCAAAGGTTTGAACTCTTTTTCATGATAATGGGTCATTCACTGTACAATTGTGCTCTTTTTACAATGTCTCCTTGAGAGTCCATGTAAATTAAGGAAAAATGCATGCACTTTTGTCCACAGCTTTGCCAACGGTGATATTCTATTAGAATCACCGTAGTGGTGAGCCCCTGTCAGAAACTTTATTGTTAGGTTACTGCCAAACCTTGCCAACAATCGGGTCTCTCTCAAAGTCTCTGAAATCTTTCCATTTTGGAATGATAGATAAAGTAATCGCCTGCCATTTTTATATATATCCCTAAACCTGCCGGATTTTTTTTTTTATGTAACTTTTTTTAAATATTTTTTATATGCTCAAAGATTTCGAATCGCCTGTTTTCACCATACTCCGCATCTCTAGTTTCTGGAATGGCTGGCAAGTATTTTAAGTCAAAGAGAATGGTGTGCTTTTAAAAAAATTAAAAATGTAAACGTAATTACTAATTAATGATATAAATCGTAAAAGGCCTGATAATTTTGCGAAGGTCAAACTAGAATCGAGCTGATTTCGAGAGAGGCAGCACGAGGTATCTTTGGATGGAGTGGCTAACAAGCTACATATCAAATATAATTTTCAATCGACATCCTCAGCAATTACAGGACACAATAGAAATTATACAGCCACTCAGTTACAAGCAAGCTACTGTACCAATAAGGGACACGATTCACAGAAAGAATCAGTGCCGCAACCACCCTCACTACGTCTTTACTGTCATTTTCCCCTGTACTCGAAGAGCGTATTTTATCACACATAACCATTCAGTAAACATATGCATTTAATATTCATTTTGTAAACATATAATTCTAAACATAAGTAAACATTTACTTAAAAAAACAATCATTTTACCTGGGCGTCCATGGTTTCAATAACGTTGCTGTCACCGCAGCCATCTTGGTTTTTGAAAGGACCCAGGTGAGGGCTGCCAATAAACTGCCTGATCGTCTGCTCCAATTCGCTATATCGGTAAATTTATTTACTTAATTTAACCATACGTATGTTATAATTATTAAAAGGCAATAAACGTACTAACATTACAAGGACAGCTTTCTATATAATTTTTTCTGAGGCTCACAGATGGGAGTTCGGGTGAATGGAAAACAAAGTGTGTCGTCATCGGCGTCGCCATCACGAGGGGTTTCAGCGTTTATCGAATATGGCGGATCCGGAAGGGGAGTCGTTGGAGTCTTGGCTCAGTGAGTACCTGTCACGCAATGGACATTTAATGATTGTTTTCAGGCCTGCTGTTGTGCTGGGCATGAAACGGATTTTGTGCGCATAAACAGATGCGTGAACGAAACCGTTACATTGTGTCAGAATTAAGATTGGGTTTGATAATGTTGACAGCTGTGAAATTCATTTTTCTCTGTGTTTGTAAAGCGGGAAGCGCAGGTCGTAATACTTAGTTAGCTTGTTATTTGCTGTTAGCATTAAATAGTCCTGACAGTAGACAGATAAATAGATTAGTTTATATGATTTTTTTAAATTGTGCGCAGTGAGGAAGAGGAATAAAATGCCTGGGATTTGGCTGGGTAACGAGGTTACCATGATCGACTGGACGGTACTTTGACGTGGTTCCTGCCCCTCAGTGAGTCAGTTAGTGTAGGAGCGCTGCAGCTCACAACTCAGTTATTTTGATGCCACACGTTTTGACAGTTGCAATAAATTATACCAAAGCCTGTACTGATTCACCCTGAAAGTTGTTTTGTGAAATGTGTGTCAGTCTTCACCAGTGAAGTCGGGCGGATTGGACCGGTATTGCTGGCTAATTAACCACCTACCTTGGCACAATGTGTATGATGCTATCAAAACCATGCCATATAATATAACCCCGTTTTAATCTTTAATCAGTTAAGTCACAAGCATCGTATTGATTATGTGCTAATCTTATCGTAGTAAACATATCTTTTTGTTGTACTTACTGCAAGGGAGTGACGTCAAACACATTAATTTTATGCCCTTTTGTGAAAACAAGCGCTGCGATGTGCACTAGTCACATATAAGACTGCAACACGCTATAGCATTAACTGTAATTGCATTTTATTCCAGCATCGGCATCGGCCCTCTGCTTTGAGAATCAAATCTTAAAATTAGGATTTTGCCATTTTGTTAATTTGACTTCCTATGTCAGCCCCTGGAGGTTGGGAACCCCTTTGAGTCTGGTTCCTTCCAAGGTTTCTTCCTCCTCGGGAGCTTTTCCATGCCACCTGCTTTCTCGCCTCTGGCTTGCTTAGGGGGGGCTTTGGGTGGGGATAAAGTAAAGTGCTTTGAGACAATGTGATGCTGTGAATTGAATATTTTTTTCCGGTTAAAATTAGAACTATTATTATTGAAGAAGTTAGAAGCAGTAACTTTTAAAATAACGTTTCTCCACAGATAAAGCCACCAACCCTTCCAACAGGCAGGAAGATTGGGAGTACATTATAGGATTCTGTGATCAGATCAATAAAGAATTAGAAGGGTGTGTATCTTCTGACACTCCAGAGGGTGTGATAACTTGATGACATAAAAGCTTCTTTGTTACAAATTTAAAAAGAATGTGTGTGATGATTGAATTTATCTGTTGAATAGCCATTTCTTTTACCCACTTTTGGACTATTTCTTGCCCATTTGATTTTTAAGTCAGCCATCCATCCATCTTGCTTACCTTTTTTCAGCACAGAGATGCAGTTATTCTTAAGTTATGTTAATAATAATACTAGCTTTGTTTTATGTTGTCGGTATTTAAAGACACTTTGTACGTCTTTCCAGTCCACAGATAGCGGTCAGGTTGCTAGCTCATAAAATCCAGTCTCCTCAAGAATGGGAAGCAATACAAGCCTTGACAGTAAGTAATTGCAAACTTAAAAATGAGCTTGATTTTCTGTCAAATGCTCCAGGCTTAAAGTGTATCTCACTTTTGCAGGTTTTAGAAGCCTGCATGAAAAACTGTGGGAGAAGGTTTTATAATGAAGTTGGAAAATTTAGATTTTTAAATGAATTAATAAAAGTTGTCTCACCTAAGGTAAGCCCTCATTCTTGTTGCTAAGTGTTGATTCCCTGTGATGTGCATTTGTGTCATTTTGGGGTTTGTCTTTCTGTTGCCTCAGTATCTAGGTGACAGAGTATCAGAGAAGGTGAAGATAAAGATCATTGAGATGCTATATAGCTGGGCTGTAGCTCTGCCTGATGAAACCAAAATAAATGAAGCCTATCAGATGCTGAAGAGACAAGGTGAGGTTTTTGCCTTAAATGCTTGACCAATATTTACAAATGTTTGTTAGTAATACTATACTTTCGCTTTTTAGGTATCGTCACCACAGATCCAGAAATTCCTGTGGACAAAACTCTGATCCCATCTCCCCCTGTTCGTCCCAAGAACCCTATATTTGAGAATGAAGAGAAAAGCAAGGTGCGTGAAAACCAGATGTGCACAGCAGGAGGGCGGATGGGTGTGTGTGAGATGGTGGAGATCGCTGACAGCCACCTGTTTTTGCAGTTGCTTGCGGAGCTTCTGAAGAGCAAGAACCCAGAGGACCTGCAGGAGGCCAACCGGCTCATCAAGAACATGGTGAAGGAGGTGAGACTCTGGCCCTGTGTCACATGGTACCTTCAGGATAGCTTCTCTCCAGCTTGACGTGCTGCTGTTGCATGAGGCTTACCCAGCTGGGCTGCGACTGTTCCTCCAGGATGAGGCCCGTATGCAGAAGGTGACAAAGCGTATGAACACCCTGGAGGAGGTCAACAACAATGTGAAGCTCCTCAATGAGATGCTGTCCCATTTCAACAGAGAGGAGTCCTCTGATGGAGACAAGGAGCTCATCAAGGTGTGCTTTCCCTGACAGTAGATTTGAAGCATTTTTTATGCTGAGCTCTGTTCTCAGTCTTATTTTCCCCTTTAATTGATTCAAGATTCAAAACTTTGTCATGTGTAAAAGTACAGGTACAAGTGCAATGAAATTCTTAATTGTGTTCCTCCCTGCAGACTTAGACAGCATTGAACATAGGGCACAGTCAACTATATAAACAATAAATACAACACGATAGATACTATATACATACCATAGATACAATTTATACAGTATACACACAATATATACTGTATATACCCATATATAGGTACATAATATTTGTATATTCTCAATATGAAGTTGTACAGAAAGTTCTTGGACATTATGAAATCCAGACTAATGTAAAGATTTTGTATGAACATACTATTTGTTTGGAGTTGATTTATCTTATAGCAACATAGCAAAGGATCAACATATTTGGAAATACTGGTGGACAACAAAGTTTGTTAGCTAAGTAACTGATTTGGAGGATATGCAGATATGGAAATAGCCGGGCACCAGTTTAACCAATCAGAGAGCCATTTATTAGGGTGCACTGTTGGTGGCCCTTTCTCTTAAATATGTATGGGTCAATAAACCATACGGCAATATGAAGGGAACTCTGGAGGACACCAGAAATACTGCTACACTTGCTCTTCACTGTGTTGAGGGCTATAAAACCACTGCAAAATACTGGAATTCTTCAGTTCACTGAAAGATTCATGGTCTCTATATAAAGGAAATTGAAGATGTCCCAAAGTGCCCCAGGAAACACATCTGTTTTTATGGAAGGCTGGGCTGGAGAAAATCTTTGCTCTCTTAAGGGTATTAATTTACTAGGATATTGCCTTGTGGATAAACTGGCCACATAAATATTCCCAGCAGTCAGGTGTAGTGGTGAGAATGTCATAACTTGGCTTTTGTTTTTCTGAGTTTGGACGTGAGTAGCTTGGATTTCTAGACGGAGCATAAAAACAGTCAAAACAAATATTCTGGAGAGAATCTGGCTCTGTGTCCGTCAAATGAACTTGCACAAAATTGAGTACTGTAACGTCAAAGATCCGAAACATTCCTACAAATCTTTTGAATGGCAGATTAAGAGATGAATGGGCAAGTCAAAGTCCAGACCTCAGCTGAGCAGAAACGTTGTGGCAAGCCTGAAGCAGGCATGGTGGGCATCCCACAAACTCTGGAGCAGTTGATGATCAGTCAGCAAGAATCAGCCAGCAACAGTACTTACATATGGGAGAAGATTTATTCTCTGTCTTGGTTGTACCATAGCTTCTTGAATTCAGAAGTTTACTTATGCTTTATTACGTTTGAAAGATTGTTGGGTGTTGGAATTCAAACGAAGATTGCGTGACCTTGATTTTTCTAATGTTACAAAATGCTTCAGATGTTCACGGAGCACTGTACCTCAATGAGTCAGTAACCTAAATATGACCCATGTTCAGTGCAGTGAATTGGCATTGTCCATTCTTTGGCAGATTCTGAACTGGGAGTGTCTATATTGCGGTGAAAGCTGGTAGGTCTAGTGATACCTTGCCTCTACCCTAAGCCACAGGTCTTCAGGTCTAATCCGGGATGATGACAGCATATGCAGAACTTCCAGTTCCTTTTTGACGGCTAACAAATACAATGCTGGGGAAATCCCCTGAAATAAGTTGTTGGAAAAGAGTTCATTTCAAAAGGGTGGTTGTACTTTAGACAAATAAAAACTCACTGCTAGTGTATTACTCAGGTTCTGATGCACTCTAATGGTGCACAGACCCCTGTTGTTGTGTCGGCAAGCCAATTTAGAAAGGCCATGTAAAAATTGCAAGCTGACCTTTATTTTTCTGTCAATGTTGCAGGAGCTTTATGATCGGTGCGACAAGCTGCGCCGTACTGTCTTCAAGCTGGCCACCGAGACGGAAGACAATGACAACAGCTTGGGTAAAACAAAAAAAAATTATAACAACAACAAATAGTAAGAGACACCATTTGCCACCACAGTGTGAGTGCCGTCACTCACAGCAGGCTTCCAAGCAGTATCTCGCCTCTTGTAGGAGACATCCTGCAGGCAAGTGATGATCTGTCCAGGGTCATCAACTCCTACAAGAAGACCGTGGAGGGACAGTCTGTTAATGGAGAGACTGATGTTCTGGGGACAGCACTCACACAAAGTAAGTGCATCCAGGCTAAAAGTGTAAAAAAAAATAATAATTAAAAATCGCATATACAGCTCTGGAAAAAATTGAGACCACAGTAAAATATTCAGTCTTACTCATTATGTAAAAGGGCTTATTCTTTGCTTTATGGGTCTTCAGGCCTGCTTCTAAGAGCCTGTTATGAATTGTCCTTGCAGTGCACTTCACACCACTTAATTTTTGAAGGTCACTTGAGGTCATCCTCCGATTTATGAGGCACTGTCGGATAATTTGTCGGCCATCTCTGGCAACTACTGTCTTCGAAACTTTGAGCCTGGAAGCAGCCTGCCGCGTAGTGTAGCCTTCTGCCAGCAGAACCAGGATTAAACCAGGATTTAAAAATGCTATTAATTAAAAAATATATATACTGTAGAGTGGTCTTTAAGTTTTTTTCCAGTGCTGCAGAAACATTCTGCTGTAAGCATGTGCTCTGCAATGTCCTGGAAGCCCATTGTCTCCTGCCTGCCATGCTTTGCTTCCTGGGAAAGGCTTCTGGCTCAGTGGAACCCTTTGTAAGATAATTGGTCATGGAAGATGGATCAATGAAAAGGATAATTGCAGATCTGTTTAACTGCCTGTCCGTATGTCAGTGCACCGGGGTGATTCACACATTATTGATCTTGCTTAGCTTAATCGTAATTATCAGGAAGCCCCTGCTGCATATGCAAGAACCCTCATATCCGCTTTTTGTTGTTTAGGTACCAGAGGCCACGACCCTACAGAGACGCTGATTGACTTGGCTGGCCTCGACATTCCCACCCCCTCCCCCCCAGAGTCCGTTCCAGATCCCACAGCGTCCAATCAACCGCCGGCACCATCCATTCCAGTGCTGCCCCCTCCCCCCTGCAAGCCGACCGCTTCGCAGGGTTGCCCTGTCAGTCAGACGGAGAGCCCCAGCCAGCCCTCCGCCGCTCTCTCCCTGCTCGATGAAGAGCTGCTCTCCTTAGGTGCACTTATTTTTTCTCCCATGTTTTATGGGATTTTTTCCCCCCTATGATACACAAGCTTTGAGCCTTAAAGGAATCGCTGTATCTAATCAGCAATGGATGTCTTGTGATTTTGACAGATTATTTTCATGACCTAGCATATAAGTACGTGCTTTTATTTATTTTCATGTTGTAGCCAGACATGGCGAAAAGCCCTTAATGATCCCCAGTAATTAAATGTTTTGTTCTAAATCTGTCATCTGTATCTCACATTATTCTTCTCTACGTAATGGAATTATGGCTGTGCTTATTCACTTATTTCCTTAGTTATTTATTGCCTAGTGTGGCCTGCATTTCCATATCTCAGGTCTGAATGATCCAGTTCCTACTCTGAATAGCCAGACCAGTGTGCAGAATGAAGAGGAACTGAACAGTGTATCCAAGCCATCGCAGGTGATGCGTGTTCAGTGATCTTAACGTTGTTTACTTCCGTGTTGCTTTTCTGCAGTTGGACTAAGAGGAACGTGACTCGAAATATTTCCTCTCCTACTATGGCCAGGCACCCAGTTCAGGGCTGGATTTCTTTGGGGGTGGTCCTCTTCCAGGACTCATGTTCCCCAACATGCAGGGGTCCACAGGCCCCAACCAGAGGACACCTGTATGTTACCCAGAAGCCCCTAGGACCTCCTCCTTCCCTTTCCCCAGCACAGTGCAGTCCAGCTCGGCCTCCCTCAACCAAGGTCTACAAGACCTTGCCATGCTGGACCTTGGCGACCCAAAGAGGTATGTGAGGTTTTTTAGTGCTGGGGTGCTTTCACCTCTCTGTTCTAGGTTAGATATTTTTATATTAGTGCTAACAGGCAGAACAATAATTCTAAACAGGTTATGAGGTAGTTTTTATACTTTGTACTGGCCAAGAGCGACCAAATGATTTATTTAAAGATTATTCTGCTTTAAGCCATCGGGGGTCCATCTGTTATACAGTCATTCAAGGACTTAACCTGAATAACTTCAGTACATGGCTCAATATATAAATTAATATTAAAAATATATGTAAAAGAAAGTATATAAATGTAACAGTGAAAACTGTACGCTGTATAGATACTTTTGGATAACTAGAAGTTTTTGATGACTATGAGCAACAGTTATAGATATATAGAGAAAGAACTAGAACTGTTGCTACAGTGTGCCTTGCTGTAAGGAGCCCATATGGACGTAATTGTAGCGCAGCAGTGTTAAGTGCCGTGTTCTGTGTCAGCAGCATTCCGGGCCCATTGAACTCGGCCCCTGTGTTTGGGCCAATTTCCAGCGCTGGACTTCCGGCCTCCCCCGTGCCTAGCTTACCCATGACCAGCCCCAAAGCCTCCGCTCTGGCCCAGACGGTCAGCTCTACGCCGGGCAGCCCGCTGTTCCGCTCGCTCTCGCCGATCCTCCCCCCCAGCCAGGGCAGTCCGGCAAAGGGCCCGGAGGTGTCTCTCGCCAATGTGCACGTCCCCTTAGAGTCTATTAAACCCAGTAAGTCACCAGGCAGGCCTCTCAGAAGCTTGTGGCTCAATGCAAATCCTCTGTCTCTTGTTCTCTGAAGCATGGCAGCAATGTGTGGCAGTGGTGGCTTAATGTTTAGGGAAGCGCACTCGTAATCGGAAGATTGCAGGTTCAAATCCCTGACCAGCAAGGTACCCTGAGCAAGGTACCGCCCCCAAACACTGCTCCCCGGGCGCTGAATTAGCTGCCCCCTGCTATGTCACGAAAGTCACATATGGGTTAAATACAGAGGACACATTTTGTTGTTGTGCACTGTGTGCTGTGGTGTCAACAATGACAAATAATCACAAATAATGTGCCATTATGAGGAAAAGGAAACATTTCCATTTTGCATGTTAAGCTTGATATTTTGCATACCTCAGATTCACTGCATTTTGATTTAAGAAATCGTGCTGTGGAGCAAAATCAACACTGAACGTAATTACAGGTACAGCCTCACAGTGGATGGGGGGGCGGGGCTACACCTTATTGTCATTGTGCATAACGAAATGAGGTGTAGGCTCTCTTAGTGCAAGAATCGTGCATAGTAATAGTGTTAAAACAGCATTAGGAAAGAGTAACTAAGTATGATGATAGTAGTACCACAGTTAGTTTCCTGAGTCGAGTGCTTGTGTCTGTGTCCCCCCCAGGCAAGGTGCCCCCCGTGACGGCATATGACAAGGACGGCGTCCGCGTGCTCCTGCACTTCGCCACCGAGTGCCCTCCGGGCCGCCCCGACGTGCTGGTGCTGGTGGTGTCCATGCTGAACACGGCTCCGCTGCCAGTCCGCAGCGTGGTTCTGCAGGCTGCAGTGCCCAAGGTGATCCGGCGGCGCCTCGACCGCCGTGTCCGGGTCCCGCGCATTCCGATCTCCGTTTGAATATTAAGCTGAAGGTTTGGTTTCTTTGCCGGGTAGCAGAGTGCTGTGATATACGGAGCAGTGATCCTATTATGTGTCTTTTAAAAACACGTTGATCAAAGTCAAGAGTGAAAAATGGTGTCATCATGCAGTTTGAAATGGCCCCTGTCTCACTGTCTGCACGTTCCTCGCCATTTTGGGGCTTCAAACCATAACAGTAACAGCCTATTGTTCCTACTCCCCCCCCCCCATGGTTCCTTAATCCCTCCTCTATCTCAGTTTTTCTCTCAGGCTATTTTGAAAACTGAGCCTGAGCTCACTAAAACTTGAATGTCAGATGCGTTCCAGCAGTCTGGAGAGTTTATTTAAAATGCTGAGCTGCCAGTATCTCTTACCAGATTCTTCAACTTTTGTTTTGATTTCCAGCTGTGAGGTAGTGAAATAGCCAAATAATTTATACCTTTACGATTCTGGTCACAACTGGAAAAACAAGAGCAGTTTGGATTCTCAATTATGCACTGCAAATGAATATGATATCAGGGATAGACTCTTGGCGCTTTGTCATCCGATTGATCATCCATAACAAAACAAAAAAAAAGGCAAGTCAAATCAATCAGATGGCCACAGGATGGGCTTACTCTTTGAAAAGGGACGTAAAGGATGTCCTGAGGGGTACCCCCCCCCCCTGGGGAGAAATACCGGATTTCAAATATTCATTATAGAAAATCAATGATGTGCTGTACACAGTTAAGACGGCTCTTATGATGACTGTTAAATGTTTAATGGGGGGGGGGGGGCGGGGTGGTTCCTTCCTTTATTGATTTTACAAGGCCATCCTACATAGGCTGTGTGCAGTGTCTGTTCTCCTGTTTCAAACAGTGGGCCTTTTAAATAGTCTTTTTAATAATCTTTTTAACAAGCAACAACAAAGAAAAATCTTTTTAACAAGCAACAACAAAGAAAAATCTTTTTAACAAGCAAAATATGTTTTATTCTTTACTGCGTTTATTGTATATAATGTAAGAGGGATACCGTAAAGTGCAAGCTTAACTGAAGTGACTTGATCAAAAACATTAGGTGTAAAGAACCACCATAATGCAAACACACTGAATGGGCTGTAAGCTTGTCTGCTCTGTGCATTATTTGATCATTTTTATTCATTTTTTTTTATTCTGGTAATCTAGCCACGCTGTTGCAAACTGAAGTTCCTGCCTCCCACTCACTCATTTTATTTATTGCAGTCAATGAAGGTGAAGCTGCAGCCCCCCTCCGGGACGGAGTTGGCCCCCTTTAACCCCATCCTGCCCCCGGCGTCCATCACTCAGGTGATGCTGCTGGCCAATCCTTTGAAGGTAAGCATCACGCTCGCGCCACACCGCCCCGCTAGCACGCATCCGCTGCGTCACGTGCAATAAATCATGTTGGCTGCACCGAAACAATAGGAAAAAAAAACTCATCAGTTGATTTATGTAGGCCAGTGTCCGGGTCAGATGTTCCCTCATCCTTTGGGTATCTTATAAACATTTTTAATAGCATGATGTCATGAGTTTCCTGAGCTTGCAGCATATGGGCCGATTTGAATAAGCCCTGTGTGTCCATCTGAGCTGTGGCCAGTCTGCAGCAGTTGAGTGACTTGCCATAATGTAGTCATTGATTTATTTATTTATTTTTTGCTCTTGTCTGTTTATTTCCTTAATTTCAGGAGAAAGTCCGCCTGCGCTACAAGCTTATGTTTACACTTGGGGATCGGCAGTGCACAGAGGTGGGGGAGGTAGACCAGTTCCCCCCGGTCGAAAAATGGGGGAACCTCTAGTCCCCCTGAATGGTCTAAAGGCAGAGTGATGGTACGTGGTGGAGAAGGTTTGACTGAGTATGCCAGAGTGAACGGACACTGAGCAGGTCGTTGGTTTAGGATGTTTAATCGTAGTAGAGAAGTGCTGTTAACATTATGCCAACCGTTATAGTTTCGTCTGGTGTAATGTTTTATTTAGCCGTTTTTATTTTTTAGCTGTTTGGGTCCTTAACTGCTGAGCTTGGGATACGGCGAGAGATTGCACTTTAAGGATACATTCAAAGAAACATTTTGTGAAGGAGGGGTCCAGGCGTGCCTGTCTTCGGGTACATTTGGGGAGCAGCCAGTGGTTAGGGATTAACTTCAGGCCGTCAAGAAACTGTTTGCCTAGCGTGCGGTAAAGGCATGAAGAAGCCAGAAGACTAAGTGGGGTGGGGGTGGGGTCACCGCTCAGCAGATCGTTTCGTGAGCAGTTACCTCGGGGAGGGGGAAGCATGGCTGGTGAGAGGTGCCTCTTCTCCACCGGAGTCTGTCTTCAATACCTCATCGACGGCACGTGAGAAGGGAGCAGTCCAACTCACCAGATTCACCGGAGCACATGGCAGCACTCCGTTCTGCTTTTCATTTGTTTGATTGTTTGTTTGTTTGTTTGTTTGTTTGTTTTTTGTGCATTTGTTTGGTACTTGCCAGTGACCGTTGCCATTTCAGACTGTGCAGAGATGTTGCATATCGAAAGTGTTTCATGTCTGGGGTATCGACGGCCAACCTTTTGTTCAGGGTCATTTTTTGAGTGTCTGTCGTTATGGATAGTAAGCTTTTTTTCCCTCACATTTTGAATATTTTGCTTACAGCGCTGTTGCTGGTACTCGAAAGCGCAGGGTCTTTCAGGAACGTAGTGCAACCAACTGGATTAGCAACAGGCCGCTAATGCATGACAGAAGAAGGCCTTTGCGGTGTTTTCATTTAGGCGATGCTTTCTGTTGTACTTATTTATGCTGTCTGACAAAATCTTTATTCAGGTGTTATGGTTTGTAATCCCCCCCCAAATATGTTGATCTCTCCCCTCCAAGGCCCCTCCATCCTTTGTGACTTTGACTGTTGGTAACCTGTACCAGTATTGCTTTTTTTTATTTTGGGGGGGGAAAGGCTGATATTCTCATATCAAATGTGCTCCCCTGTATATTGTTGAGAGGTAACGTTAATGGGCTCAGTTGGAGGTTGACTGCAGCCTTGTGTACGCAGAATATGGTGTCGTAGCTGTGGGGCCTTTTGATTGGCTGCCCCTAATGTACGTCTCCTGCTACACTCTCATCTTTCTGCTAAAGCCCTTTTCCTTGTCAGCACTGTGAACAGTTTCCGATGGGAAAAAAAAAAAAAAAACGCTCCAAACGTTTATGTACATTGTTGTATTTATTGTCCTTTTAGGGGTTAGAGTCAACATACGTGTATCGTGTGGCTAACAGAACTTGTATATATATCATTGTGGGACATGTTCAGTTGCATGAAGAATTAAAGTCTTCATTTTAATTGGAATCAAATCTGTTTTATTTGCTTTGAGGATCTCCCATGCAGCTAAGTCAGAGATAAGATAAATATGTCACATAAAAAGCAGATCACGTCAGCAATTTGCAATGTGTCCCTACACAGAAATCCATCTTTGTTAATTCATTTTTGCCGGTGATGGGGGGGGGGGGGGGATTCTTAAACATTGTTTAGTTAGCAGATGTTTCATCAAAGGCAACTTGCATATAACTTCATAAATTGGCACACAGCTTTGTGTGTTTGAATTTAATTTCATTAAACTCCGGCATATTTTGGAGGGTTAGGGTTTAGTGCTGCAAAACGCAGTGTGACTCCCTGCTCTTGATCTTTTCAGAGACGGTTCCCTGTGAGGTTCAGCTTTCTGTCACACTAATTGAATGAGCAGGTTGACAATCTTAATGAAAATGACACTTAAAAGGTAACCTAGGTAACCTGCAACGTATGAAGTGTGTCCTGTGTTGCGACCCGCTGACCAGCTTCTCTTGGGATGGGACTGCCGGGAGGAAGAGGCAGTGCTGGCATCCCACCACATATTCACTATTCTCCCTGGAGTTTGGATTATGGCCTATTGTTGGCAGATGCACTGAAATGCTTTCTGAACACAATGCGTTCTGTCATTTTCCCTTGTTTGCAGTTTCTTAAAACGTGAAGAACATCTTCACAGACAGTGAAATGAAATGCAAGATCCTATTGTAATTGTATTGCATTTGTTATAAAGGAGCAATGACCAACACAACAGGGGTATATTTTTCCTACTGATTTTTAATTTTTTTTTTACTGTTCTCTGTGCTTTCAGCAAAAGGCAATTGGCAAAGTGCTGGAAGCCTATTGTAAGTATCTGTGTAATGATGAACCAGGACACCAATAAGGGTCGCCCTACCCAAACCATGACCAGTCATGACTGTTGACCCAGGCTTGCTTATCAGGTCATATTAAGACAGACCAGTTGGCAAAGTAATCCTGAAAGAAGATAACCAGCATGGACCTCTTATCACCCGCCCACCTCAGCATTTTCAGCAGCTGCTTCACCAGATCACATCAGCAAGGCAGGTATCGGTAAGATTAGTCCACTGCATGTACAGGAAGATGGGGGAGCTGGCTATCAGATGAGGCCTTAATGATCTGATACAAATTTATTTATTCTGTGGCCGAATAAAAAGCTGCAATTCCCCTACAGAAAAAGAGCAGATCGTGTTTTTCCTCCAAAACAGTTACATTGTCTTGACTTTTTCCTGCTGTTGTATATTTGCATTCCGCATTAACTTGTTTAAATTCCCTTGATTATTTGTTGCCACAAAATTTGAACTTGAAGCCTGCTGTTGCAAATGTGATCTTAATCATATTTCTTTAGAATCAAAATCAGAATCGTTTCGGAAATCTAACCTAAATAGAACTTTCAGAGTCATCTTATTTTTGACACCTACTTTCTGCCAAAGTCAATGTGAAATGTGAAAGACTTTATACAGATATATCCATTTTACATAACGACTTATCAAGTATGGGGTTGTAGTCAGCCATGAGAGTATGCCCAGAAGTACAGACCACCCACTCACACTTTAAAGGGAATGTAGAGACCCCATTTCACCCAACTGCATATTTTGGTTTTGGAAGGAAACCCAGTTGAACACACTTAGAATATACAAACTCTATGCACACACACAGGGGAGGGAACAGCGCAACAAACACTGGAAGTAAGAGACCAGACTGCTTGAGTGCCACGCCATTTGGAAACCAATACCAAATTAATACAATTTCTGAGAAAAACACTCATTTAGCTGATGCTTTTATGATAAAATAATTTGTTAATACCTATGGTTAATTTTTAAAAGATTATTTCAGTGACAATCATACATTTGTGGGGGTAGTTGTCTGTTATACGGTCATATCCCTTTGCTGTTAGATGTACACAAATAATATCCCTTAGAGAAAAAAAAAGCTCATACCCCTTTATTATTATTAATTTCACATAAGTGCATATATTATTATTATATTGCATATAAGTGGAAAACGTATTGGTTCTATGACAATAACAGCTACGTGCAAACTGTTAACGGAATAGGTTTAAAAAACGAAAATGTTGTGGCAATGCGCGCACTCGTAATGTGCGCATACCGAGAATGTCTCAGAAATACGTGTACGAGCATTCAGTACGTTGCGTCCCGATAACCTAGGTTCCGGCCCAGTGTTCTTTTAACCACAAAGATGCGCAAACAATCATGACCGCGCACGCAAAAGTAATCTATACAATAAGATTTGTGCGTGCGCGTACCCGCGAACTCTTTGTGTGGTGGCGTAGAGAAACGCGGAGGAAAAGCCATGGCGGACGAAAAACCCAAGGTGAGTAAAATAAACAGTTAGCTAGTTGGATCTCGTTTGAATTGGCTTATTTTAGAGACTACATATATCAAAGTAATATCACGACTTGTAAATTAATTACCTTAGTGTTGATTTTAGTATTTTGTTATTCTTCTAATTAGTGTGCCTGACGAAAATCCGGAGTTGATGGTAAATGAGGCAGGCGGTTAACTAGCGAGCTGATTACTAGTTTGTCTGCTAAAATATTCTGTTCTTTTTTTCTAAAAGAATTTTAGGGTTTGCATGCTTAACAGAAAATGTCTCAACATAGTATCCATTTTGATTTTTTTTACATGACCACAAGTGTACTTTTTGATGCGCGAACTACCTATCTTGCCTAACTAGTAGGCCTAGTGAACATTTGAGTGACGTACACCTAGTTAACTGGCTAAGTACTAGTTAACCCGATGAAATCCTATTGAATTATAAAGATTATACATGCGTTTTAAAGCGGCTTAAGGTTATTTTCAACAGCTCATATGCTATTAGCTTGTAATGTGTTATATCTGAATTAAAGCGTTTTGAAAACACTAATGATTTTCGCGCGTGCTCGCTATCACAAACCGCATTGCACGTGCATGCTTTTAATTACTAGGTAATTCGGGAACCGTCTAGTTTATATTTGTGCAGCCACTGGTTATTAAATTCTATATTTATAATATATGTAAAGATTAGATTACTAGTTTTTGCTGCAACTTCAATATCACACTGATAATTGTTTTTCTGAGGTTAGACTTAGCTAGATATAACATGTCAGGTCGTTATGCAACATTGGGAAGGGAATTCATCGTTTGAAAGGTGTTGATTTTTGTGTGGAAAAAATCGAAAGCGACGCATATCGGCTTGGCTTAGTGCGTTTTAATAATGTCTTTTGAATTCAAAGTGCTTGTAAACGTTTCGGAAAGTTTAGTTTTTAGTCTTGTACAAGTGTTAAATGCATGGCTGCCTGATCTGATTTTGCATCTCGGCAGTAAGTCAACATTGGTGACAGCCTATGAAAGCAGATTTTTTTTTCGCACAGTGAAAGCAGCTTACGGTTTGTACCCGTCATGCCGATCACAGTTCAAACTGAGCGCACCAGTGGATCATGTCCGTGCCTTTAACTTTATTATAATTTCGCATTTGGGCCCCATTCTTTTAATCAAGGAGAGCAGTGGAGGATGTGTACCAAATAAGGTATTTGCCTGTGGTGGGCATTCCAATTCAGAGAGATGCCTGCATAATATAAATACCTTTTAGTTGTTTTCTACCGTAGGTCGTAGGCAGGTAGGGACGCTGTTCTGGACACAAATACCAAGTTCAGAGAGGAAGCTCTGCTGAAAAGTAGGTGCTTAATTTGAATTGCTCTTATTAACGCATACAGCTGTTTATAAACATTTTCAGGTAAGGATTGTGGTGCAGAGAACCCGATCTGCATATTACACTATGCCGTTGCTGGTGGACTTTCTCCAGAGCCACCACTAACTCTTATGCTGGAAATCAACAGATTTAAAGTTCTGATTCATGCCCCAAGTCCTCTATTTAAATATCATATATTTATTATATGTCTCAGCAGACTGTTGTTCCACAGATGCTTATTTATATTTGCTTTGATTGATAGATCTCAAGAATATTTTGTCCTTGCTGTCAGTCCACTGGTGCTATGCATTGGGCAGCCAACAACTGGCAGGCAGCTGATGTAGTAATGTTGGACAGTCAAGAAAAAAAATCCCATTTCCCTCTGAAATGAGCCACTCGAACCCTCAAAGGTAGTACAGATCTCTGCAGTATGGTTTTTGGCTTAAAGTATAATACCTGAGAAGTCTGCTTACAAAATATCTAGAAAGCACTCTGAGAAACTTGCTTGTACTAATACACTATTTTTTGGGGAAAAATCATTATAGTACATAGAAAGATTAAATATGTTTGAGCTTCTCCCTCAATTCAGTTTCTATTTGTAGTATTTTGTGAGAATTGCATTTTCTTTTCTAAATGGCTTTTTGACCCTGTTTAGGATAAACGATTTGGAAGGTGGATCAATGGGCAGATGTTTTAAATGGCTGTTTATAGAGGGGGGGGGGCAAAGTCTTTTTAAAAGAAAATGTAATCTCATACTGCAGGTTTTTAGTTAGGCCTTTTTGTTTTGTTTTGTCTAGGTTTGTACTAAGCAGAACTTGTAAACTAAACATTTTGATGAAAAGGGGCTAGTTGAAATATCTGTTTGTTCTCCTCCGATTGCCTGAGCTGGATTTGAGCTGCAGTGGCCGGTCTGGGCCCTGAGGGGGCCCACTTGCACACGACCACCCGGAAATCGGCCCCCATCTCTTCCTCCCAGATATACTGGCTGTTTTGTGTCTTATTGCAAGTGCTGATGCATCACTGTGAATCTGTGTTTATCTGGAGGGCTTGAATTCACATTCTCCTGTCTGCCCCTCCCCAGGAAGGAGTGAAGACAGAAAACAACGACCACATCAACCTGAAGGTGGCGGGACAGGACGGCTCCGTGGTGCAGTTCAAGATCAAGAGGCACACGCCACTCAGCAAGCTGATGAAGGCGTACTGCGAGAGACAGGTAACGCTCAGTCCCCTCCTGCTGATCGAGCCCCCAGCAGACCCTCTCCCCGAGGCCCCTCCGCTTCACCCTCTGCTGCCGCAAGGCCTGGCAATTCTGAAGGAATTGAATAAAAGAAATTAAGAGTTAATATGCAGCAGGTGTGGCCGTTCCTTGCTAGCAGCAGTGTGCATTTCTTACTCTCCAATGGTGTCCTTCGCCATTTCACTAAAGCTCTGTTCACTTCCTACATCAACTTTTGCGTAGCTGTGGTCCATCTTGTTTAGTGTTCCGTAAAAACTGACCTACCAGGTTTTTGGTGCATGTCGATCCCAGAATGCCCCGGAGCAGTTGGAGCTGGAAGACATCTATCTCTGCTATTTGGGGATATGTGATAGCAGTGGCCTTTATAATCAGATCCGTATTTTTGTTTTTAAGTTTCTGCAGAACAAATCACATGATGTGTAGCTACATATTTTGTGGCAGTGGTTGGGGCTGTTGTTTGGCTGTTCTGCGGCCCAGTGTAAAACACAAGACTGCTGTATGTTTTGAAAAAGGATCTCATTGCCTTTCTGACTACACCTGCCAAAAGAAGGGTACCTGTTCTTTATGTTCATTTACCAGCACTCTTTCCATTCTGGGAGCTGATTATTTTATCTAGTTCCAGTATGAAACTCCTCATGCTACCCATTTTCCTGATTCCCTTTTAATGCATATTTTCATACTTTGCTGGAGTTGGACTGAAAAGATTGCGTTTTACTCTCCATGCTTCATCGTTTGTGACCAGTGTACACTGGGATAACTCTATCTATGATTAACAACACTTTGTTTGGGTTTGTGTGTGATTCTGTTCAATGTCCTACCTTCCCTTCAGGGATTAACAATGAGACAGATCCGGTTCCGGTTTGATGGACAGCCAATCAATGAGACAGACACGCCTGCACAGGTACAGTAAACTTGAAGATAACCTGGTGCTTCCTACCTTTACTCTTCTCAGGATCTTAAACTCTGCAGTTTTGCTCCTTATTTGCAAGCAACGTGGTTTTTCTTTTTCTGAATCTTTCTCATTTGTAATTTTTCCTCAGTGGACCGAAACAGTCACCCAAAGATCATTACTTTAATACAGCAAACTATTGTAGAATCTATATTTCCAGTAATTTCTCATTTGGGGGCCTAGGCAGTTGTTTTTATTCACTTCTTATATAAATTTGCTGTTAAGAATGGAGACTCCAACGGTGAAATTTGGCATGTGATAATCATCGGTCTGCCAGCATTCATTCTTAATGCATGAGCCAGTGCTTCTTGGGCCTTGTCGTGGTGTTACCTGTGAGTCGTGATTTTTATTCGTTTGTGGCTGACTGTTGTGATTTTATTCTTCTTCACAGTTGGAAATGGAGGATGAAGATACCATTGATGTTTTTCAGCAGCAAACAGGAGGCCAATATTAGATCCAGTGTCCCCCAAGCTTCAGCTCCTCCGGATCCCTTCCTGTCTCCCTCACTCTCTTTCACCAGTACTTTTCCCTACACAGACCCCTCAGTCAGCACAGAATGACTTCCATACAAACCGAGGGGTCTTTGTGATACAAACAGTTGTATAGTGTTCTCATTCTTGCTTTTAGCTCCTTTTTGTACGTGATTTTTTAAATCACCAAAACACGCACGTGTAAGTGGTCCATGAAGACTCGAAGTACGCAGCATTCAAGACCCAGAGTTGTGGATGTGTAATGTCTTTTGCAAGATGAGGAAGTCACAGTAAATTATTACATCTCGATCTCAGTGACAGTGCGGTGCAGACTTTTTTTGTGAAGTGTTGCGAAAGATGGATTTTATATCTTTTTTTTTTTATATTGTAGTGGTTATGTTTAAAATAAAACTTGTCTTAAACATAGTTTGATTTGATCATTAAAAAAGGAAAAAAGGCCCTAATATGCCTTTTAGTCAAGTGAAATATCTGTATTGTTTAAATAAAAAAATAAAATGATTTTCATTTTAAAAAGAAGCTTATGTAGAATCCAAGCAAAATGGTGGTTTCTTCCTTAATTTAGACAAAATAGACAAAGCTGTGACTTGGTATGTAGTTTAGACATTTGCTGTTCAGAGTTATTTTAGTGACAGTTACACAGTAATAGTGGTGTTCTCATTAAACACATTTAACCTTTTACATAATGACCAATTAACAATTATGTGCTCTATTTGCGCGAATACAAGCGGCCGAAATGAGGTTTCTCCGCAGGGTGTCTGGGCTCTCCCTTAGGGATAGGGTGAGAAGTTCGGATATCCGGGAGGGCCTCGGAGTAGAACCGCTGCTTCTTCACGTCGAAAGGAGCCAGTTGAGGTGGTTTGGACATCCGGTGCGGATGCCTCCTGGGCGGCTACCCGGAGAGGTTTTCCGTGCCTGTCCTACAGGGAGGAGGCCCCGAGGCAGGCCCAGGACTCGCTGGAGGGATTATATCTCTCGGCTGGCCTGGGAACGCCTCGGTGTCCCCCCCGAGGAGCTGGTGGGGTTAGCTGGGGAGAGGGAGGCCTGGGTGCCTCTACTGAAGCTGCTACCCCCGCGACCCGAACCCCGGACAAGCGGAAGATGATGGATGGATGGATGGTGCTCTATTTGAAATTCCACCTCACTGGCATATTGTACTGAAATACTTTCAGAATGCCTCAGCTGGGAAGACTTTTGAGGTACTTTAGTGGGTATGCTAGTATTTGATGCCCTAATAGTATTAGGTATTGGTTCTTTGCACCCTGCTTTGCCTAGTTAAGGCCATAACTAGTCCCTGTGCTGCTGAAGCTCAGTGCTCTGATAGACTTGAACTCTTGATTTCCTGTTCTCTTCCTGACAAAGGAAGGTGGGCATCTGTGTGATGCTTTCATACTGTAATGCTAATGACAACCTTATAGTGAATAACTTTGGGCTATACTCTTCTATGTGTTTCCTATTATAAGGGCTCTCTGAGGTCAGTCTCAAACCCCGGGAGTAGTCATTTATTTATAATATTGACATTTGGTTTTATGCTGCACTTAGTTATGATCACTCAAAGTCCAATACAGCATATGTATTTAACTGATCTCAATCATTATTTCTTGTGCTAGTTATCTCCCCCAAACAAAGGGAGTTGGTTGAAATCGTGCTTGGAGTATTTCCAAGAATCAATAAAATCTGACGTTTCTTATTGACCTTGATGGATCAAGGCAATGCTGGGTATTATAATTACGTATGTTAAAATATTCTGATAAACAGTGGTTTAACCTTATACAAGTTGTTGAACGTTAGATAAGTTAACTGGTTATGTTGGGCAGGCAAAAATCACAGAAATCAGAGATTGTCTGTATCCCTAAGCATGCCCCACTGTCCTTATCAGAGATCATTATTTTACTAGCATTCTTGGAAACAATAGATGCCCTTTCAAGGGTAAGAGTAGTGATGAGGGGTAAGCACTTAGAAGTGATCTTTTTAAATTAATCCGTGCAATTAAGCCGTGTAATTTATTTCTTAGTAGAAACACAATTTTGGACAGACCCCTCAAATATGAGAATTGATTTATTAATAGCATAAAATTCTGGACAAATCCTTTAACCTTCGCTGGTATGTATAGCTCAATATATAATTTATGACATAGACCACGGCGAGGGATGGTGTGCTGGGGTTAAAAAATATAAAATTTAAAAATGTAACATCGGAAACTAGTAACCCCACTATTCGGAGACCATCGCCTCGCTTCAAATGGGGATCAATTAAAAAGCTCCACGGCGACGAGCATCACGCCGCGATGTCAAAGTCGAATCAGCAGCATGGCTAGTGGGCTTGCCGGCCAATCAGAATGCGCGTGGTTCCCTCAGGCCGCCCTCAATGGGTGGGTGCAAAACCGTGCCCGCTACTCTGCCTCTCGCAGCAGATTGTTCAATTTAGTCAAAGCCGGGTGGAGCCTAGTATGAGTCGCTGAAGCAGAGGGAGGAAATAACTCGCGATTGTCAAAAAGGCACTTTTAGTCGCTTCGGCCCAGTTCCATTGTAACAACCATAGCGGAAAATGACGACGACCACCACTTTCCAAGGGATGGACCCCGGTTCTAAAAATAGCTCCAGGTAAACTAAGCGGTGCTATGCATCTCGTGCCGTTTAAACAAAAGGACCGTGGAAGACCGTTATGTGCTCGAGCGCTGCGCGTCGCGCGGAGCACCATCCTGCTGTCGTTCGACAGCTGGCACGAAAATCTCTATATTTTGTGGATGAGGTTTCTTTTTGTATTGGATTCTCTTTTATCACCCCCGAATGCCCGTTATATTGTTTGCAACTGGGCGGGCACTTTTTGACTGCATTTTAAAAATTATCATTATTATTATTTTTTGCTGGCATCTTGATGGTGCCCGTACATTTTGTTGTTCGAGATGACTAGGTGGCTGGAGTATTCAACTCGATGGTCTTTGTTATCAGAAGCTGGCCGTCACTTTCTGGATTTCATTCAGCGGCGTATACCAGTTTTCGAGGATACATTGCGGAGCTGGGCGGCTTTATTCCCGTGGAGCTTGCACAAGAAACGCAGAATTTAAGTTATTCGTGTCGTTTTAACTGTTAAACTACATTGATGATATAGTGGTGTAGCAACACCCCCAGCCAAGTTCTCGCCTGCCGTATATGAGTAATTAAGTCCAGCTGTCTGGATTTATGGCTCTGGATGATTGCTGACTGGCTACCTAGCTGGCTATGTCCACATGTTTTACAGATTTCGTTAAACGCCGCTAGTTGACATTAGGTGGACCGCTTTGTCACCTTTTCTCCCTTTATTGTTCTGTGTGATTGGCCGAACCAGCCTCCCCTGGACCTGATTTTTTTCTATTCAGTACTCCAGCATTTTTCATTGTGTGTGTAGTGTGTGTCTGGAGAAGACGGTGTACAGACACCCAGTCTCTCCCATCCGGAAACCTAGCTGGTCTTTAACTACGTTAGCTGACATCCGCTCACCGGTTTCATCCGCCTTTTAACGTCGTAATTATCACAGATGTTTACGCTATTAACCTATGTCTGTGTTTTTCCGCGTGTTTGAATTATATTGTTTTCCTGTTGGGTGGGGTCATCTTCCCCAACTTGTCTCTTGTATATCCCTCTGCAGCGCCGTGTAAATGCATGAGATCATCTACTCAATGGGTTAAGTCGTCTCCTTTAAACATCGCAAGCTGCACCCACCGACCGCGATAAACGCGGCTTTTTCACCAAATCGTCGCGCTATCTTTTTTCTTAATTTACGACCTAGGGCTTGATTTACGTTTGTTTGACTTCAACAGCTGCACGGAGTCGTCTGGAAACAAATACTTATCTATAAAGTACTAAAAAAAAATCTGGTGGGGTGGTACGGGAGGGGTCGCGCAGTGGCTCCATTTTCTAGCCTCAACCACGGCCGTCCGCAGTGGCAGGATATCGGGTCTCATCCTATTCAGCCGTAGCTCAGTGGTAGTGCACCTCAAGCCTTGTGCTTAAGCAATTGTTGCGTTTTGGTGGAGGAAAAAAACACCGTTAGACTGGATTATTTGATATATAATATGCATGTACAGATGCTCGTTTTATTTTACCGCTTAAGTGTGGATGCAGTCTTTACATTGGTATTAATTTAGTCTTCATTTTATGTGGCGATTTATAGTACAATTACGCGATCAAATTTCCAGCATCGTGCTGTTCACATGTATGAGGATATTGGAAAGCACACAATCTGTCAGCGGGAAAATGGTTGGAGGCCCTTCTGAATGGAAACGAGTGTTTAGCTGGTGGCGAATCCTGCCACTGCAGCACACGTACATGTGATTAATAACGTATTGCAGATGCCCTTTTTTAATTTCCCCGACAATGTTTGCAACTTCCTCTTCGGCAGGAGGTCATGGGTATTTGGCATGTTCAATCGGGATATTAAAACTGCTTGCAGACCCGTAACCCTCGTTGTGATGACTGCATAGTGTGATAGTGCCTGCTTGACATGCTGCGGACTGTCTGCATTTCTTTGTTGGGTGGTCGTGTCAAATATCTTGGCCTGATTGAACTAGCTGAGCTCCTTCTTTCAGGGTGCTACGCCCTCCAGGTGGAGGATCCAACATCTCCTTCGGTACAGATGAGGAAAACCCCCCCGCCCGCAAGAACAAAATGGCCTCCAGCATCTTTGCAGAGCCGGAGGATCCCCATGCTCATCGCAGGAACAACCCACCTGGTAGCTAATCTGAATAACTACTAGCATTGTACCTTTCACTAAAGTTCATTCAGCTTCTCATGTAAAGTCTTTGCAGAGATCCTTCTCTATAACTTACCCCTACTTTGCTTGGTCCCAAATTAGACATTTTTTTGCTTTCAATCATTGCCCTCTTCACTTCATGACAATGATCTATAGCTCATATAATGCAAACCATTATTTCACAAAGTTTTTCAACGTGGCAATTAACCTGTTTGATGTAAATATTGTTTTAAAAGGTAATGTTAGTCCTTTTAATCACAGGGTAATGTGTTCTAATTTTGAATTTAACATCCAGTGTAATTTAGGTAATTTGCAGCATTGATATGTCATATAGACCTTTGCTTTAATTTGTCATTTTCCTGTCTGGGCATTATTTGGTAGGAATGACAATGGTCGAAAGTGTTCAGATTTAATTTGACTTCAATTTCTATACCAGTTCCTACCTTTACTAAGAAGGCTTGTGTTCATGCTCAATAAAGACACTACGCATTGGCATCTTACTGCGAGTATTGAAAGATTTGATGGGTCCTTTAGGGCTGAGTGGAGCCCTTGTTTTCCAGGTGGGCTAACCAGTTTTGAGAACTTTTGGTTCATTTGATCGTCTTATGTATCTAACCAGGATTTCATTGGCACTATAAGAAATGGGACACTTGAGGTTACTTTATTTGAAAATTCTGTAAAGTGGTGCATTTTTTTGAGCATATGTACATGTGGGCTTTACCTGACCTATACTTTGCATGTCTTTGGAGAAACTGCATGGTCTCAGCCTCATGGTTCGTGCATTTGCTTCAGTACAACTGTTGCTATGCAGTGAATGAAAGCTGTTTTATTGCTTGTCCAAGGATAGAAAGGCCTTTGTTGGTGCCTGCTTGGTACTGTATATTCACAAATGCCAGTTAATATCACTTGAGTACTTCCTTTATATCAATAGGCATCTTATCTGGTTTACTGCCACAGCAGACATTCTCTACGTCAGTTCATCCAATGTTATCTCCAAAATGCCCATATTATTGATATCTTGTTAATGTTGGCATTTACTACAGTGATTAGATGCCCCTTGGCATTCCAATTCAGTTTTCTGATCCTACCACTGTAAAATTGTACCCCGTGTCTCCATGTTGGCCTGGTCTAATTCACCAAATTTCTTCTACAGTTTTGTGTGGTTGTACATTCTGTGTAACATCTTTGTATAATTTAGTATGATTCTGGTAAATTTAGGCCCTCTTGCAAGCAGTACACTTTGATAGCGGTTGGTGGTGTGATTTCACCATTAGGCCCTCGAGCAAGGCCCTTAACTGATTTGCTCCAGGTACCCTGCTACTTCATTTGTATGTCATTTTGGACAAATGGGTCTGATGAATAAATGTAAATGATAGTGTTCTACGATGCTGCTCTGGTTCTTGACGACTCTGGGAGCATTTTAGGTTGTCATTTGGAAAATCCGGCAAATATGCTAACAGACAAATCCCATTTTTTGGAGGGGGGGAGGTTAGTTTTGTGTTTTCCCCATAGATCCTCATGACCTTAATCTTTGTGCCATCTTTCCAGGAGGGAAGCCCACCGGGGTTTTGTGTGGAGAGCCATCAGCTCCACTCAGACGATGCCACGCCCAGCCTGTTCAAAACAACTCTGCGACTGAGGCTGCCTTCACTGAGGTACAGTGTGGAGAGGGTACTCTCTTGTCTGGTGAAACAGCCTCCTCCCTGAGGGGAAGAATCATATAGATTTATGTGCACCTGTTACACTTAAATAAAATTCACCTGTTTCCAGTCATAGGCAACAGGTTTTAATCTTATGTGACATTATTACAGTTAAACAGCATCTTGTAAATATCTGGGGCAGGTTGCACAAAAAAAACCTTGAGTTAAGATTTTCCTCAAAGTCTCAGTTAAGGTTCCCTTTAAATAAAATTGCTAGCACAAAACACCCTAAAGTCTTCTCCTTAAGGTTTCCTTAAAATGTTCCCTTAACTATTTAAGTTTTTCCCCTTATCTTGCTCTTATACTTAAGGAATCCCTTAAAGTTCCCTTAATGGTTGCAAAAAAACCCTTAAGTTTTTTTTCCTTAGTTTGGTTGTTAAGGTACCTCTGACCGTACCTTAACCGCAACATGACCGAGTTTATTGCAGTAAATGAAGAAAATGAACACATCCTGAGAAAAGTGTTCTGCAACTGAGAGAACCCAGTGGATATGATTAATGAGTAATTTATTTTACTTGACCAACAGTCAATTTATGGTTTTCTTTATACGACATGTGACATGTTTATATTTCATTATTAAATCTGGCTTGCAGAAAGATCTTGTGGTTTCACAGAATTAAACAACAATGTAACATTATCCCGCTAATTAGTGTTGGCAAGTTTCACCCTGGGCACAGGCAATATTAGACAGAAGTACATCGGTTATGGAACAAATTTTCTGATGCAGAAATATGGAAGCACATGCAAAAATGCATTTCATGTAACTGAGATACAACAACAATTCCATCTGCTCAATTTTTCCATCACTAGCAATTTCTCCTTTCCCAGTACTTCCGTGTATCTTCCAAGTTACCATCAGTGCTTAGCAAAGTTTGCCATATGCCCCTCTCACTTAGTCAAGCGAAAAGTACCTATTCATAGTGAACTAGTGAAATCACAATCCACATTTTCATCAGATAATGATGCAATGGGGACAAAAACCTGGATTTTTAATTTTTTTTTGATGTCCATTTAGATATTGTCCAAATATATTTCGTTAAGAGATAACAGGTATGAGCAGACGTGAGTGCAAGCAAACGGTCACCATGGGAACTGTACAATTTTACTGCCATAAACTGTCTTTCAATGCAGTAAATCCCTTAAGGTTTTTCCTAAGGAAACATTTTAAAGTACTCTGTGCAACACCCTTAAATAAATCCCTTAGCTAAGGAGAAATTGAATATTAAGTGTCATACTTAAGGGGATAACTTAAGGTGTTAAGGTGCAACTGGCCCCTGATATGCAAATTATTTTGTTTTTATTTCATTGCTCACTCACAGGTGCCTTTGTTTTTGTTCTATGCAGCACTGCATGTGAAGATGCTGCCTTCTAAGGAGGGTGGGCAAAATCCTGACTGTTGGCTTATTTGCATGCATAGGTGGTTCTAGACTCGGTTTAGGAGGGCTTCAGTCCCCATATATTTTTTTTGTCTCAGCCCCCCTGAAAAATAGCTATTCTAAAACCATTTTTTGATTTTGTCGCATATTTTCATATACATTTTGTACCTTCTGCTCAGCAGACTTTATTATGGAAGACCCTGGTTTGGCTTCTTGTATTTCTTCAGGGGGCTGACTGACCCTAAGGTTCAAATCCTAGAATCGCCCTTGTTTGCATGCAAATCTTTTTATATGCATGCATTAAATAGTCATTACTTTCTTTTGTAGGATGGAAACAGTGAAAAGGCAAATGCAGGTAAGTGGCAGTGTTCTTATAGCACTTTGCACAACTGTACCATCATTTGCCATGGGTAAAGAAAATAATGGCTGACATTGAGTGAGAGGGTGTGTCCTTGGTTTTATGCAGGATTAACTAGCACCACTGTAAGTGTCTTGCACAAATAGTCCTATAGAGGGCAGTTGGAACCCCTTGAAATGAATGCACGTTTTTCCCTGGGTCTTCAGAGAGCTTAGGTGCTGTCTGGTATCTGGGATGGGTTTGTTGACAACTTCTGAAAATGCAACCAAAGGATATAGGATAGAAAATTTGTTTTTTTTTTAATTGTGTTTTATTTTTATTTTTTTAATTTATAATTTGTTCTCACCTTTTTATTTTACATGCATCCTGAAATGTTGCCTAGTAGTTACTGACTGGTAGGGATGTCACAATTTCATAGTCAGTACCAATACCAGTGAATTCTACAATTCTTGATATCCAGTTTGATACCATAAAAAAACAAAACATTCTGTATACTTCAACATACACTCCATTAAAAACATGCAATAATTACAAAAATCCATATTTTCTGTGATTCTGATATGGTTGGTTGTGCATGTATTTGCTTCACTCCTGCCTCTCTTGGTTGACCTCATCCTCTGGCTGACACTCTGAAAGAAAGATAATGATATTTCAGTAAGAAACAGCAGAGGGTGCACACACATGTAGTAAAGCACAGCTCTATAAACTCGGAGTGCAAGCAGTAGTTTACATTTATGGACATGGTGACAGACTGACTAATACGCTAACGTTATATTTTGAGGACAAATGACACAGACTGAATGGTTAGGGCAGAAGTCTTACTACAAGCTATGGTTACATTGGGTTATCCTAAACACGGTAGCCTTCGTGATTAGCAAACATCATATGGAACAGTTGGTTAAACAGTTGGTAACGTATTTTCAGGATAAGGAATAACACTTTGATATGTTTTAATGTAGCATCAGAATAAATTGAAACTCTCTCACCTTGAATTCTTTGAATTGGTCTGGATGCCTGTCTTGAGGTGCCTTGCTAAATGAAGCGTTTCCTCCTTTGGTCTGAAACGTACTGTGGCACCCTTTGCATATTGGCTTGCAAATGTATCATTACTCCTTCGTGATCGAAAGCACAAAGGCACTATACACAAAGTACTTGCATACCAATTTTTTTTCCTCCCTCCCTGGATGAGTGGAGACAGAGCTGGCACCGCAGCTGCATGTTGTTTTTTCCATGCTGGTAGGCTTTCTTCTTTTGCCATTTAACGGCAGACTAGAACATTTGTAAGTGTATATGCTGTATCCGTCCGCTCTGGAAGAATTGCATCCCCAGTACTGTAGAAAAATGAGCACCATCGTGTTTTCAGAATTTTGGCCTCAACTTGGTACCTGAGTATCGGTTCTTGTGACATCCCTAGTTACTCCAATGTGTACAGCATTCATTCAGCTTTTAGGTGCTCCACAAAATTTACTTAGGTGCAGCACCTAAGCCTCTCTGTAGTAGGGAAAGCACTGGAATAGTGGGGTGTTTTGAAGCTGACATAGGATAATCACTGCTGTGACTATACCTGTAATTTGTAAAATTTGATGTTACATAAAAACAGCCTTTAAAATGAGTTCTTATTCAGTGGAAGCATTTATGATGTGAAACTCTGTCGGTTCAGTGAAGACTCCTTAACTGTAGATCAGCTATTAACTGAAGTGTGCTTAAAATTGTCAAATGGTATATCGGCATGATTTGATTCTTTTCCCTTTGTTTTAAGAACTACAGGAAGTGTAGATGCTAATAGTGCACTGTTTAATCTTTACCTATCTGACACCGCGGCATGCTTTTCCCTCTGACTCCAGTTAAACTGTGAGTTATCAGTTTTTTTTTTTTGTACAGATTTTATTGGTTTTCCTAGGTAAATTTCATTTCTCTTGGAACATTTTGGAAAATGTAGTATAAGGAAGTTTTTCATTTTAAATCAGAAATAAACTCTACCACAAAGTCCCTCATGGGAAGTTTCAGGATGTTTCTTTATGAATTCTGAGTTTTGGTTAATGTTATAACTGCTGCTAATACTAAAAGCAAAAAGGCAGTGGGCAGGTTTCATGTTTGTGTTCTTTTTAAGTAGTAAGTGAAGTATTTAACAATGGCTCAAATAATTTGAAACCCCAGGGCATCTTTAGATTATTTTACGTGAGTGTTGACTTGTATCTAGATTAGTTAGTTATATGTGGCTTGAGAAGGGGAAATGGCTTTTAAACTTGGTCAAACCCTGTGATCAGTTGGGTTTTTGACTGTGGGAACATACAAATTTCCCACACAAGAGCCCTGTCTGCACAGCAGTTGTCATGAGTGTAACGTGCTAAATTGCTGTAGTGCTGTCAGAGTAAGCGACAGGAAGCTGACAGGAAGGCCCTTCACCTTCACACTGTTTTGTGACAGTGGAGATCTGCGAGGAGCCGGAGCCTGTCCAGGAACTGAAGGATGAGGTGCCACTGCCCTCAGCACACGTGGATTCTGCTGGGGGCCCTGCGAACCGGAGAAACCCCCCTGGCGGCAAGTCCAGTCTCATCCTGGGCTAAGAGCTTGCTTTCCTTGAACTCATCTGGATTTATTTTCTTTTTTAAAGACGTCTCCCCTTGCTTGTCTGTGTGAGCCATGGAATTTTGTCCATTGTTTTGAATTACCCCCCCCCCCCCCACACCTTGACAGAAGCACTTTATGTATCTCCTCCATTTCAGCCCACTGTAGTACTTTGGACTTGCTGGAAAAGATGTGATTATAGACAAACATTTCCCTCCATTCTTTCCTGATGTAAATGGTTTGATGCGTGAATTTCTAAATACAATAAAGATTGATATAAAGCACTGAACTTTTCATTTGCTAAATGTGCTTGTTTCTGTCCTAGAACAACGTGGTAACTGGCTTTGCCTCACATTTTCATATTTTGCGTTTTAAGGCATTTAAGTTTGTCTTTAAAATGGTATGAATGTAATTTCTCCACAAGATTCGTAGCTGCTGTGTTTTATATATTAGTTCCACACGATGGTGCTGTTAAACCACACTCTTGCCTTTATTGTAAATAAGGATTGTTCGGGGAATGCTTTGTCGCTGAAATACAAAGCAGAGTTCTGGCAGTGACTGATCCTGCAGTACCAGACAAGGCATTTAACGACATAGGCGGCCGCCTAGAGCGCCGAATTTATTGTCCAATTCCACTTAGTCGAACGGTGCGGACCGTGCACGTCGCTTCACGTGCTCCGAGCGGCGACGGTGAAGCTTGACGTGGGTTACACACTGATTAAGACTGGCGCTACGATTCAATTAAATCTAAATGCAATTTATCATCTGTGGCGTTAAATTTTGGTCAACTGGACACAACCGTGGGAAACGGGGGTTATGGGATCCTGTGGAGTCCATTAATTGCTTTGACGATTTGAAGATGTTCTCACTCGAGAAGTTGAGCAGCACAAGGACGGCGTCCCATTAATGTTTTTTAAATTCCATGTGTATGAATTTTGTGTTTTAACTGGGTCAACTTCTGAGAAGGTGAACATGTTAGAACAAGGTAGATTTATGTTCCTGTATGCATTATTCCCCTCATCACTTGAATCATAGGTGTTTAACCATACAGCTCTGCAAAAAAAGTTGAGACCACGCTCTATACATATATATAGATATATCATAAAATATTTATAAAATCTGCATCCTGGTTTAATCCTGGTTCTGCTGGCAGAAGCCTACACTGAACTGAACCTAACAGGCTGCTTCTAGGCTCGAAGTTTCAATGACAGCGGCACACAAGGACAAAGTGAGGCAGGAGACACTGGCAATGACCAAAAACCAGCCAGGTGGAGGGCAGGAGCAATTTTCTAATGCCATAGATGACCGTCAAATTATCTGACAAGTGCCTCATAAATCAGAGGATGACCTCAAGTGACCTTCCAAAAGAATAGGAAACATTAAGGTGGTGAGAATTGTTCTAGCAGTGTACTTCACAACAGGACTGAAGACCCATAAAGGAAGGAAGAAGCCCTTCATCAACGAGAAGCAGAGAAGAGCCAGGCTGGAGTTTGCAAAAAATATACATTTTATTTTACACAGGCGCATACCCATGAATTGAGAAGTGAGTGAAATTGAAAATGTTGCGTTGGTCTCATTTTTTTCCGGAGCTGTATTCTATATTCTGTATGCCGTCTTTTCTGCACGAAAATAATAAATACGGGGTATTCAAGGCTGGTAGAGTAGGACGGGCTTCTTTTTATGGGTCGTTTGCAAATCGCCCTATGTGGCAGATTCGCTGTACTACGTGGTCTGGTATTTTTTTAGACTATGTTGACACCCCTGACTTTATAAATGTTCAATACAAACTGCTATGTTCGTACTTTGCATGTACACTGAGACATTGGAATACGCGTAGACTGCGAAATTAACTGAAACCGAAAGCACAACAACAGATCCACAGGCAACAAAACAGGCGCTGGTTGCCGTCTTGGGCATTTTCGGGAAAAGCACTATAGAGGTAAGGAACTGAAATTGTTCTATTCTAATGAGGAGGCACCGTGAACCTTACAGCGTAGATTTTTCGGAAATCGCTGCTTCCACTTAAGCGTTACACTGGTATGGATTCGTTGGCACGGCTCTTAGCTTAGAAACAATTGTAATACGGTTTGCTGACGCGAAGGGAAAGAGATCGGTGGTCAAAGGCCACACTCGTTTTTATTGTTAAATAAAATACAAAGGGGAATCCTACTGCGCGTATCCATCCATCCGGCTATCGATCGGTATTCTTGATCAGGGTTGGGGGTGTCGGGGGATGGAATTGTGGTTTTGCTTCTTTAACTCTGTCATGTAATGTATTTTCTTTGTATGAAATGTGTGCGGTGGCACTCGGATTAATAGCACAACATTGTTTCATTTCGCGCATCATGTTATTCGTCTGCTTCTGTGAAGAAGTATTTGATACGGGAAGTAGATGAAATGCATGTTTTGACTTGAATCCAAATGTCATACCAAATGTCCCCATACTCAGATGATTACCCAGATAGCACACATATGTTGAAACGACAACAACAAAAAGGTAGAAATAACGTACGTTGATCTTCAATCTTTCACTTTATATCAACATTGAATCAAGGTTTTGCCACCATCAGTTTTTCAATATTAAAAATCTGACCAAAAATCAATTCAGTTTTAACGTTGATAATTTAACACTAACCATAATTCAACGCATTTAACTATAATTCAACGTTGAAACAATAACGTGATGCTATCTGGGTAGATTGTGTTGGGAGGTATTTGTCAGTTTATTTTATATTATAACAAACACTTTACCTGTTATGTTTAAAATCGTTTCCCGATTTTGCTGTGGTCTTACCACAACTTTTTTATATTTCAGTGCAATAAAAGTTTTTAGCCATCTTGTTTGCTTTCCAGCATTATTTATGTAGCTCCTCCGACAATTATTTAAAATGGTCACGTGACCTGGCAGCGCTGCATTGCTGTCCACCTCCACTTTCTCTTCCCCCAGTTACGGCCCGGACTCTGACATGGCGCTGTCGCGGTGTATCTGTTTGGCAATCGTTGGTGAATTCACCCTGCTGTTTTGTGCTGGTGAGTGACCTATGACCAGTTTTACCAGTAACACTACCATGATCAAATTGACATACTGGTACATTAAAATAAAAACTCTAGACGTTGTTTTGATATGAAATCTTTTTATTTAATTGTAAATGTTTATTGTACCTTATATTGCTATTGTATTGCTGTTACAAAATCTCTTTCAGTTCAGCTCAGTGAAGTACAATGAACTTCCTGAAAAAGTCATGACTACAGGAGACAAAATAGCAACTTTCCTCCAACAAATATACAGATGCATGAATTCCTAAGTTAAAAAATAACAAAGTTGCAGATCTAGAAAGTTTTGATTTAGCAAAAACTAGCATAAAGTAAATAGCTGTGTACTTTGTGCAAATCACTTCTGAAAAAAAAAAATCTTATGTTCTTAAAATCCACAGCGATGGTCCAGTTGAATTGCCAGCATGAAAACCTTGGGATATCAAGGCAAAACTCAATGATCAATTGCTCAGTGAAGGGAGCTGAGGCTTCGGATGTAGACATAGGCGTTGTGATTTGGAAAAAGGACCAGACCACTGTGCTAATGTACTACAGTAAAACAATAAAAACGAATGATCCACGATTTCAATTTGCTGAGCAGAACTGGGATACCAGAAACAGGAATGTGTCATTGTTGGTGACGGACACCCGGCTGGTAGATGAAGGCCAGTATCAATGTCAAGTGATAACTGACAGTGGTGAGGCCGAGGAGTACACCAGCCTCAAAGTCCACGGTGAGAGTTCTGTTAAGCATGCATTGTAAATAAAGTGACTTTCATGAAAATAACCATAAATCCATTGATATTGAAGAATCTCTGATGTTATCTCCTCTGTCTTCATAATGCTCCTTTCAAAAGATATTTCCTTCTGGCATGTTATGAAATGCTAATTTTTATTCCAGTGTTAATGGTGCCAATATCGTGTGTGCAGAATCTACAGAATGCTAAAGAATCAAATCACAATGTATCAAGACTAACAGCTTTTGTCTTTCATTCCTCAGCTAGGTACTCAAAGCCAGTAATGAGCTCCATTCCCAAGAACGACATACGGGAGAACATGAGGGTGGAGATCTTCTGTAACGCCTCAGGGGGTTACCCAGCTGGGGTAATTCACTGGTATGACCAATACAACACAAACTGGACCCGAAGCGCTGAGACAGATGTGGTGCAGACTGAGGACAAGCTCTTCAAGCTGACGAGCAAACTGACAGTCCTGCAAGCCTCGTCCGGCTTCCTGGGATACAGATGTGTGGTGCTCAACAGCAAGAGACAGCAGGAAGAAGTGGCGGAATATAATCTCTCATTTGCCCTAGATAATGGTGGGTTAACTTTATCTTGGGAAGCAGGAAATGTACTATATGGCAGCGCTAAACGGCAAACCATCCCACCTTCAAGTCTTCTCTCATGTCTTTCTCTTTTTTTTGTTTTCCTTTTTCTTATATTGCAGTCAGAATACATTCGAACTGGTCGCCAACACTGATAACCTTTGACATTTATTGGTCTTTTAGCATTTATTCAATGATTCATTTTCTCCACATCACGTTAACGGCATATGTAAATAGCATCGCCGCCTTCTATGTAAATGCATTTGACATTTTCTGGTTTTGACGCACCCTCCTCCTTGTTACTGTACTTTGTGTTGTAGACCCAGAAATCACAGCTCAAGCAGGGGACAGACACAGCATGACTATCACGGCCGTCCTGGTGGTCGTTGGGTCGCTGGCCTGTGGACTGTTGATCCTGATGCTGCTCAGGAGAAGGCGTTCTCAGCGTGAGTATAACCACCCGACTCAGTTTTGCTTCTTGTCCCTGACACAGTGACGCTGCCTAGACACACTGCGGTTTCAGCTGTCAGTCCAGCTCTTCTACTTGGCAACTTCCTGGTTGGCGTAGCACAGAGGGAAATTCCGTGACATGCTCTGTTTAAGTATGCAAAGCCAGTTCTCCTTGCCTGGGTCGTATGATTAGTCCTGGTTTCTCACAGTAAGTCATGAATTACACAGCCCCTTTTCACACTGCCTTTTGTCGTGTAAAAGCATAGACTTTATTGGAAACGTGTGAATACATAACTGCAAGCGTCTTGTGGTTAGGTTTTTGATTTGCCCTGCGTTCATAATGTCTGGTTTCTCACTTGTGGCACAGTATAAACTGTAAACTGTGCGCTTCCTGACCTGAATGCCCAGGTCCTTCAAGGTGACTTAACCACTGCTTTGTTTTATTATTAATTGATTTCTTTTTCACTGTAAGAGGGTCACAGCGAAAGCAGTACTTGCGGAAACTGCCCTGGGTCAGTCTGCACATTCCAGATGAGGAAGTAGCTTCTTTGCTTTGGGGAAGAGTTCAGTTAAGACGTTGCATGATGTGACCTGGCTTGTGTTTTGTTGTAAGCTGGTGCTGTCTGATTGAGCTGTAATAATTAGGAACAGCTTCAGGATATTGCATCAGAGTTCTGCGTGCACAGAGCCGAGCCAGCTGTGTCGCAGCAGAAGGGAATATTTATCATAAGCTGTGCAGCACCAGGTTTCAGTCACGATGGTGGTAATGCTGCACTAGGCATTTATCATCCATGAGGGTAATTTCAGTATTTTTTTTATCAGGGATGGCTTTTGCGCTCATGTAAGATTCTCACTGACTACTTCCTCTTCCTTTTAGGTTATCAGCAGGGTTCAGAGGTACCTGCAGGATCTCAGTTCTAGGTACGAACCCCCCCCCCCGCCTCCAGTAGGTTTGGGTATTGTTTGGGTTTTTTCCAGTATGGGTCACCAACAGTGCTGGTGCCAAAACATTGCCTGCACCAGTACTTAAGAAAAAAAGCACAAAACAAGGTCAACAAAATTAAAGAATTGCTTTTTTTATTACTAAGGCAAATTTGAATAAAAAATTGAATAATGGGCCTATATTAACACCTTAAAAATAAATATACAGAACACTTAACAAATTCATATAATAAATAAAACCTAACCCAACTATAATAATTTACCACTAAATAACACCTTAATTCTTGTGTATATGTGACTTTCAGAGTTTCAGGAAACACTTTTATATATTCTGGGTCTTTAGCACATATTAGAGACACACACACACACACACACACACAAATAACCGTAACTGCGCAAGGTTTTCTGGAATAAATCTTCCCTGAACACTAAGAACAGTTTCTAAACAAATTGAACTCAAGATAAATCAGGCATACATTGAAAAAACTACCACTGGAAAATGCCCCATTCACACCTTGCAGTTTAGAGACAACTGGGGGGTAATAAAGGTAAAAAAGAGGGTCAATATGAACAAGCTCCTAATGTTTTTCCCTTGTTTCAGTATTCTAAGTAAGTGACTCGTGGACATGACATAATGGGGGTTTACAAACTCAACTTAAAACTTTACTGTTTTTACCTTTCTGGCAAATAAATGACCGTAAAACATGAAATTTTAGTTATTTTGCCATGAATTTAATAGTAAATTGTTGTGGATGAAAAGTACGTAATACACCCAGGGAGCAGCAGAGCTGTAAACATGACGTTCAAGTCGCTAGCTACCCGAGGTATGCATACATAAATACAAATAAATAAATACAAAACACTTACCAGATTTACAAAACAACGTCCTGGTGTTGGAATACTTTTGAGTGAAGTATAGCCTCACTTCAGACCACTTAGATCTAGGCATTTTAATCATATTTAAGGTAGCTACTAGCTAACGGTAGGCGTCTGTGACATCAGAGCAAGTGTAATTTTAACTAATGATGGCACGTGACGTGCAGTGATGCTTCTATTACCTGACCACTAAAGGGCAAATATTTCAGTTGACCCCTCACACATTTAAGTGGCACCAGAATGAGGCACCGAAATCTGGATTGCAGTACGGTCCGGTACATACCGATCGTATAGCACAAGGCGCCAACATGTTTCAGTACTGAACCCTACTCTTTCTGTGAATTTTTTGTGCTTTATCTACAGTACATTTAGTCATACAGTAAACATGGCCCTTAAGAATGTGAGCAGTGATAGCAGTAACCCAAAGAGGAAAGCAGTGAGAGTAACTGTAGAACGTAAAAAGGAAATTATAGCAAGACTTGAAGGTGGTGCATGTGTGTCTGCTCTGGCTTCAGAGTATGGGATTGTCGTTTATTTAATGTCTTTTGCTTTTGTACATGTGATTTTTCACATTTATATTAGTTTTATATTGATTGTTAATGCTTTTTATCATTAGTCAGGTAGGTAGATAAGTTTAAATAGGCAATAATTTGGGCATCTGGAATGGATTAAATTCATTTACATTATTTCTTATGGGGAAATTTGACATGAACCTCGACCAGATCGCAATTTGACCAGCCTTCGGGACTGATACCGATAACCGACTAACCTCTGGGTCACATATCGAGCAGGACTTGCTGGTGGTAAAACCTGCCGATCTTGCTGGTGCAGATGAACAGAATGATGTTACATTGTTTTTCACAGAATAAAAAAAACAAAAGATTGATGTACAGGCCAGATTTAATTATGAATTATAAGCATATAGCAAGCTGGTACTTTGAAGCCTCTTAATGTGCCCACAGAACCTCTCATTCTGCCCTACAGAGAATAGCTGATTATCCAGTGCCATGTTTTTGTCTTTGGTGCTGATAACTTTGAATGCTGAAAAACTTTAAATATCGGCCTGCAATATCAGTATGTTAACTGATATATTGTGCATTTCTACATATTGTTTGGAAAATAATTTATAATAGAAATTATAAAGTTATTTATTTATATTGTTCTTTTTGTGAGAGAAAATTGCAATCTCGATTCTGAGTGGGGAAAAAAAACCATGATTCATATTTTTACCCAGAATCCCGCAGTCCTTTTTTTTTTTACGTTTCTGTTGTAGACATGAGGCAAAAAAACATACAATGTTAGCCAAATAACAGCAAGTGTAAATGCCCAGGGAACGCACAGTGCGTACAACTCCAAGTGTCCATGTCTAAATCCACTATATGACCACCTTAAGGTACCTGCATGCACGTCTCCTAGACCATATTATAAAATGAAATCACGCCTCCTAAGAATACTTAAAAGTTGCTGGGAAAAATGACATCTAGAGAGCTGTCCGATTCCGTGCGTAACGGTGTGTTGTGCTTCTTGACAGGGCTCTGTGGACAGATGAAGAACATCGGAAATTTCAAGAAAGTCTGGAGATTAAGTACACTGTCAGAAATATTTTGGTATAATGTGAATTTAATCTTTTTTATACTGGTCATTCAACTAACTGTAGCCAGGTTATGGCTGTAATCATAACACCTAGCTCTTCTGTATCACTGAATCATAGAAAAACTATGAAATATAATGTATAGTGAATTTATTATTCAAATAGTGGATGAAAATCTTAAACGTTTAATTGGAAGCATATTTTCACCATTGTACATATAAATGTTATTGTCCATAAATCAGATTACAAAAAGAATCACCTTTTGTAATTTTAAACATTTTCCATGTAAAATAAGCACTTATATTTTTATAAGTGTGTTTTTTCTGTGTTCAATAGAGCTTACATTCTTTGTGTGAAAAAAATCTTTTGTACATTTCATGTATTTTTAACTGATATTTGAGCATTGTGTTGAACATGATGTAAAAAATAAAATCTGTAATTAACCCATTTGAATTTTGAAGCGTCACTGTAGCCTGCAAGCTCATCACACCGTTTGTTGTAATTTTGTTGTTTGCCGTCTACAGGTATACTAAAAGGTGTGGGTGGGAAACAATTTTTTAAAATAGTTTTGCGTTTCCTCGTAATATGTTTGCGATCCCACAGCACTTGCCCACTTGCTGCAACGGGACAGTACGGAGAAACCTATATAATACAGACCTGTACCGTTTAGATTGGTACAACCATTACTAGTAACACAAAACTATTGCAAGGGGACCAGGGAAGTTTCTAGGTATTGAAAAGATCAGTCAGGTTTACCTGGGGCTTGACTTGTTTTGAAGGAAGGAAGGAAGATTGGCATCGGGGCTAAAATACTCGGGGCTGGGCTTAAAATACTCTGGGTTATAGCCCCAAGTGATCGGACCTAGCGGTGCCCATGGAGGGAATGCAAAAGTCTTTCAAAAAACTTTTTCCCACCCTGACGCATTTTGCATTTTGTTTTTTGTTTTTTTTTGGGGGGGGGGAGGGTCACAGGTGTTAAATTATATTCAAACAAATTGTGTGACATTTGATATTCCACCTTGATTTTTTGAAAAAAGTGACAGCCCTTCATTTCATTTTTATATGTTTCTTTTAATTTTCATTTGTGAAATATAAAATCAAACAATTCACTTGATGTGATTTTTTTCCCTGCCTATAGAAATACATTTTGAATAATGGGGTGTTCTTCTGAAGGAAAGCAGACAAACCTCCTTTTCAATTACTTTATTACTGTTTCAGAATGTCACTGTTCCAGTGATTTGCTTTCCTCCGTATAAATATGGCTTTTCTTAAAAATATACACTTGCACCATCATTTAAAGAGGATTCCGTGTATGTGCTGTGGGTTCAGTGCGCTTTTGGAGGACAACCTGCAGTTCGTTGGTGTCGTCCATTTTCACATGTATTTCACCTGGTGGGTTTTTCCCGGCGGGGGGGGCAGGAAGGAAATCCTGGCTGACGTCTGACGTCAAAAAGTCCCCATTAACTACATATAGCTCCTGGCACAGCTCAGCATTCAGGATTTTCTCTCCCCTCATTGTCCTTGAAAGAAAATTCCCCCAGAGTGACTGATCCTATCAGTTTCCCCTTTTGCCATTCTTGGCCTCTACTTAATGTTCTTTGTACGAAACAAAAGATTTTTTTTTTGTCTATTTTAAATGAAAATGGCCTGTCAGCATTGCTTTGTGGAAGTGTTCAATAATGTGGCTCGAGAAGCAACACTTCTATTAAAAGTTAACGTTTCCTCTTTTTTCATCCTTAAGCCTCTGGGCAAGAAGAGAATGCTGTAGCTTGTGTAGTTTTCATTTTAAAAATTGTCTTGGCGAACAGTAACTTTCATTTGCTGAGTAATTTATGATTAACTTTAAAGGAATGAACCACACCACCCCCCCAAAAAAAACATGTTACTTTCACTTTTAGGTTGTACAATAAGTGAAGTTGCGATCAGTTTCTGGATTTCCCCCTGTTGAAATAACATGACATCATCCATCCATCCATCCATCCATCCATCTTCCGATCACTTGGATGTAATCTGCCTCATCTTCACACATAGATTGAGCTCTGGAACCCGGACTCTCTTAGCTGCTCTGTGACAAAATCTTTTTTGACCAGTGTTATCATTGCCACAGCACTGATGAATTCTTGAATCTGATTGTTCAGATGGTGTTGATTAATTTTCTATAACTGCAGACATAATGGTAGCCAGGCGAATTACAGTAGTAAATCAATGTGCTATCATAATCTTTAATTCTGCCCTGAGTAATGTTTAAGCTTCAGCAAGCTGTGAATTATACTAGAAAAGGGTGATACCACTTATTTTCTTTTCTATCTGATTTGATCCAGTACCAAGGTGCTACAGAAAGTGCGGTTTCTTCAGTACCAATCCCGATATTCTTAAGTGTGCATTAAATGGAAAACTGCTGAATGATAAGATGGTTAAGCTGGTTGATTCTAAAATCTAAAAATATTTCATATATATCATATAAATTGCCTTGATAGGACTGAGTTTGAGAGGTCTTTTATAAATGTCAGTAGTCGTATTTTATTTGTCAGGGGATTGTGTGAACCCCACACATTATGTGGTCACATTTTTGGTTTAATTTAATGCACTGGTAACTCGTACTGGTATATTATTCTGTGTAAATAACACTGTTTATATCCAGGATACAGTGATTTAATTAAGTTTTCCAAAGCTTTTGTGGAAAAAAAAGAATGAAAGAAAGGATAGTACAGTATGCACTTCGTTACAGGCGACTGAGCGCTTCGCATAACAGGACTGGCTTGATGATGTAGTTGTGGTAAGCTGAAGAAAGAACGAGAGGGGCAGGCAAACAGGACAGGACAACAAGTTTCCCCTGTGTCATTATTTCTCCTGCTTTACAGGTCTAAAATGTGTTTGCATGCCCACTGTAGCTAGTCCTGTCACATAAACATTGTTCATAAACATTCACTATGGACATACTCAGTGCATTTAATAGTGCATAAACATTCACTATTGTGATACTGATTTGAGAAACAGGAATGCTTGCTGCAGCCACTAATTAAAAACATATTTTCTCTTTGGCAGGGTTAATTTGTGAGATTCATAGTGTAGATTAGCATCTTTGTCTATGCCTGAAGGCTACATCCACATCACCTGGGAGTATAAACGACCCATTGTGTTTGACGAACAATAACTTGTCGCTTTTCTTTTATGTAATGGGTGGATTGATATGTGTATCAGCTGAATATGCTTGCTGCACATTAAAACTTTTGTAGATGGGCAATGTGTTAAAACTGTTACATGTTGTTATATTTCAATTATTTCTTGGGACATGGGGACTGCCCAGGTCAAATTGGGACGTCTGGTCACCCTAGATCTGCATCACCTCACTTCATTGCAGGGTGGAGTACAGTGATCGAAACTGAGCTTATCATGGTGAAAAGGCAGATGACACATTGTAGAGTCTCAGCGATTGCTTAAATGATAGACGTCTTTTAAACATATTGGACTAACCACTGTTCTGGCTGTAGCCACACTTTCTAAAATTTCTAACTCAGATCTGCGCTCACCCATAGACTCATCCTCCACTCCAGTTGGCTATGAACCGTCCCCAAATTGTGTTGCTCCATGGGTTAGGAGGCTGTGTCTGTGATTGGAAGGGTGCCAGTTCAAATCCCAGGGTGATTTCCCTGCTGGGAACGTAACCCCAATTGCTCCAAGGACTGGCTGTATTGTAACATTAATGTTCCCTCAACTGTGTAACCTCCCCCCGTACAATGTAAACTGATGGAACATCAAAGACTGGCAGCTTAACCCCTCTGTTAAATGCCCTAATGTTACGGTCATGCCCTGCTCGTCCGATCCTCCTGTGTGCCACGCCCCCTCATCTACCCCATGTGGAATCCTCGTGTTATCAGCTGTTTCTAGTTGTTGTTAATTAGTCTTGTGACTAAGGCCTTGTTCACACGGACCAGGTGTTTTTCTGGCGTTCGTGGCGCCAGGTGAGCGCCGACTGAGCGGCGACCGTTTTTCTGCTCATTGGAGCAAATCAAAGCGTCCACACGAGTGTTCAGCACCAGCATTCGGCCGGCTACGTGTTCAGGTGGCGTCAAATAAATGCTGTATGCAATGTTTTCTTGGCGTCAAAATCCAGACGAACGCGAGGAAATGACCCTATTGCGTTTACATGGCGTTCGGTTGGCTTTCTGGAGGACTGAATATGTCCAATGATTCTGTACGGCAACTATTATCTTAGATACGCGTAATACGTTTGCTTTTATTTTTGATTTAAAATATCATGCGTCCTTGTCGTGCAAGCGGGGCTGCGCCGCACCGGTGCTCATGGCATGACAGCCCGGACCGCGGCGCCGTACCCGCGTAGCCGAGAGCCGGTAGCGGGGAGCCGACACTGCCCTGGATGGTCGCCGGCTGGTTAACTTTAACCAGGTTGTAATAAAGAATAGGGATCCATGTTTTCAATGCAGAACTATAAACAAAGTTGACTCACATGTAAACAATCTGGACAGAGTAATTACTGCCCCCACAGGTAAATACACAAAACTACAGATTGGGCATCAGGCTGGTGTTAAATAGTGTTAAGCGAACACAAGTGAAACGGCAATCGAACGCAGGTACAAAACGCAGGAAAAACACATATGGCGTTCAGAGGGCATTCATTTCAAACGTCCAAGGCCTAATTGTGAATTAAAACCTGTGTTTCCCCAACTCCTTGACTCCTGTTCCTCTTTCCCCGCTCAGTGGCCCTTGAGAATAAGAATGACCAGACTCTGAAGAGGGATGCCACACCTCACCAAGGAAGACTACCTAGCCTTGGTGGATGAGGTAATTTACTGGCTTAACCAGTCAGAAGTAAAAGAGGATCTCACAGCTCGAGCCCATGCCCTTCAGTCAAGAGATCTTCTGGAAGAAATTTCCCCCCCAAAGACCTACACCTTGCGGAAAAGGTGCGGAGAAATGTATGGCAGCTGATGGGAGGAGTGGCAGAGATGATGTTAAGGCGAGTGCACCTGGGCAGTGGATTGCCTCTCCTCCCACTGTCCAGGCAGCCCAAACCCTCCATCAGTCCTGTTGCATCTGCTCGCAAAAAGCAGCAGAAAGATCGCAAACGAGAGGGTGTCTTGGAAGCCATTCCAGGACCTGTTGCTTCGCCTGCGCCCGAGGCTCGTCTCCCTGCCACTTCGCCGCCGATGCCTGAGGCTCATCTGCCCGCCATTTCAACAGCACCTCCTGTGTCAGTCCCGTCTGCAGTTCCTGTTTCGTCCCTGGCTAGGAAGTAATTTGTCCTTCAGACACTGTACTGGATGATGATGGAAGATCCAGCAGTGCGGGACTCCCCAGTGGCTGACCAACTCCATAAACAGCTTCAAGGGGAGTTCACCACCTTCACCCTAACTTCCCTGCCTCAAGATCTGGAGAAGATGGCGGAGAGCCTGAGGAAGCTGCTCCATTTGAGGGTGGAGCAAGCTTCTTCAGCAGGAGACGCTGCTTTGCCAGAGGCGGCACCTGAAGTCTCTGCTGCTCCTTTTCACGAGGCAGTGCCCACATCCATGGCGCAGCCCCCAGCCATGCCTGCACCCGCGGTTCCTGATCTAGCCCCCGCGGTTCCTGATCCAGCCCCCACAATTCCTGGTCTCCCAATGCCTGTCCCCGAGGAGATCACTGGTCACTCACACCTAGTGGAGATGGAGGAGGAGCTTGAGTGGGACCCCTCAGGGATTTCCCTGATGACTGCCCCGATGTGCCCATCCAGTGGGTCACCCTGACTGCCAACTCAGCATGGCTGATCATGGCCAGGTCCCCATCTCTCTGTGTCCCGCAGAGGGAGAGGACACCTGCGCCGGGTCCTGCTTGCCCTGCTCCCAGGCTCACCTGTGGTCCCCCTTGCTTTGGCTCAGCGGTCGCCTGCGGTTCCCCCAGCTCCTGCTCGACAGTTGCCTGCAATGGCCCCTGTCGTGACTCATCTGTCACCTGCAGTCCTGCCTCTGATGCCTCGTCAGTCGCCTGCGGTTCCCCTAGCTCCACCTCGTGGGTCGTCTGCGCCTTCACTGGCTATGGCTACGTCTTCCCCTACAGTGGCTTCTGCTCCCTCCTCGCCTCCTCCCGTGTCCCCTTCACCTTCCTGCTCGCCTCCACCAGTGGTCCCTCCGCCTTCCTCCTCACCCCCTTCAGTATCCCCTCCAGCTCCTGCCTCGCAGTCGCTGAGGGTCCCTCTGTCTCTGGCCTTGCAGTCGCCTGTGTCCCCTATTGCTCCCACCTTCCGCCCACCGGGGCTCTCTGGTTCCCTTCGCCCTTTGCCTCCTTGCCCACTGGTTTCGTGCCCCCTGTGTTTGCTCCCCATCCTCCTGTTCCACATTTGTTCCCTCCTGGTCTTCCTCCTGGTTTTGTGCCCCCTGGTGTTGTTCCTCTGTTGTCCCCGTCCTTGGTGTCTTTGAGTCTTGTGTTTCTGTTGTTGGTGCCCTTGTGTGTGTCTGCGGTCCCTGTGGTGTGGTTGGTGTCGTTATGCCTGTTCTGTGTATTGATCCTGTTCCCTTGGCCCTGTTGATGTTGTTGCTTTTGTTTCCCCATGTCCTGTCCTGCCAAGTCCTGTTATGTCCCCGGTCTCGTCCCCTCGGTCCCCTTAGGCGCGCCCAGAGTGTGCGCCTTTGGGGAGGGGGGGGTTCTGTCTTGCCCTGCTTGTCTGATTCTCCTGTGTGCCACACCCCCTCATCTACCCGGTGTGGAATCCTCATGTTATCAGCTGTTTCTAGTTGTTGTTTATTAGTCTTGTGTATTTAAGTCTGCGTTAAAGTGTGTTTCTCCAGTTCGGTCATTAACGTCATTGTATCATTTCTGCCTGTTACGTGTTCCTGCTTGCCTTTACTCTGAATTAAACCCTGTGTTTCCCCGACTCCTTCACTTCTGCTCCTCTTTCCTCACTCCGTGCCCCTTGAGAAGGAGACAGTTACTGCTGTGCTATTCACACAAACTCGCTACAATGCCTTCAAGACATTCAAATCACATTTGTAAATTGTGTCTTAAAATATCAAACTCACAACTTATTTCTCCTGAAAATCTAGTCTCGGCCAACAGTTGCACAATACTGTGCAAAAGTCTTGAGCCATCAAAAAAAAATATGTTCAAATGATCTTCATGTTGGTGTAGAACTATAAAATTATGTCCGTCAAATGTGCCAGCTTAGTCATTTTCAAACCTCTCCTTAGGTCACCACAGTATTTGCAACAACCATCCAAAAATTTTTTATTTGACCACTAACGTACCTCCTATGGCTAGTCAATACCTCATTGACTTTTGTTAACTAATTAAATAAATGAATTAAGTGAGCTGGTGGTGAAATTGAATGAATATATGCAATGGCTGAGGTGCCCTAGAGGAGAGGTTTGGGGACCAAAGCGATGTTCAGCTAGACATCCAACAACATTTCAGTACCTTTTTGGAGAACAAAATAAGTTCTTGTTAGTTTTTATGTTTTTAATTTACTTATATTATAATGTTAAATTGTGTTTTTCATTCTGAGCAAATATATTCTTACTAGTTCTTTCATGGTCCAAGATTTTTACACAGTATATATACCCAATAAAAAAAGAATTAAAAAGAGGAAATCTTGGAAACCAGAAATGAAAGCTGTTTCCCCCTTATCAAACACGCAAAAAGCCTTCAGTAACAACAAACAATCCAGTCAGACAATTAACAATAAAATATCAATGGTAACTTTGGGTTCAAAGGGTGGAGACCGAGAGCACATATTGGTAACAGTCATAGTCCCAGTTCATTAGTAAGTGCTCTTAATTAGAGCAGAAGTGACTGGAAATTGCTCACACCCAATATCCATGACACATGCGAACACATGCACTGTTTCTGTCTGTATTGCGAATTACTAAGCTAACCAGTTTGACAATCCAGTATAATAATTATATCGTATACAGGCTTCAATGTAGCTGTTATTTAAACATGTTGACTTCTTCTTCTAATGAAAGAACAGGACTTTCCTGATGTGGTTCTAGAAAACCACAGGCCCAGTTGGCCCATCTGTTCTTAGACACAGGAAGTTAGCATGCAAGCACTGCAAGAAGTGAGGTTACAGTAAGTATCGCTCGTCCATACTGGGGCAGTTGGAGGGGCTTGTTGGCTCAGCGTGGAGTGCTCTTGCTGCATACCTTCTCGGTAGAATATGTGGAAGCATATCCCTCAAAAGAGGGACCTACTGCAGGGAATCCAGGAGGTGATGGTTTGGTGTTTTGGCTGATTTCTTTCCTGTAGTGACATTTCAGCTTTCAATGCGGATAATAAGCAGCCTGTCTGCCAGCCTCACTCTGCACTGGCTTGGCCCCACGCCTTCCCACGCTATGGTATTTTATACGGCAACATTATCACAGATTGCAAGTCATATCTCCTAGCCAGAGGGGGAAATTTCAGGTTCAGTACAAATCCAAGTACAAAATATTTCATAACTTTTGAGTATTTTGTAATTTGTATTTTGCTGAATGGAAAAAAAAACAAAAACACTTTGAGACTGTATTTTTTGTATTTAAAATCTAATTGTATTTATTTTCTGTAAGTTTAAGAAGCCTCTTCACCAAGTTTAGTCTATCACTGACTTTTAGATGCAAATAAATCACATGACCCAGCTTACTAGTTTGTTTTTGCATGACCAGTAATCCAAGGAAAGCTTGGTGCTCGGTACAAATTGCCATAAGGTTAAGTATGTAGTAAAAATCTACTCACTGAATGTCATTATAGGAAGGAAAAATGACAAAGAGCAGTGCTGTCCTCTACAACTTGACAATCAACTTGCTGGCCTGCTAGAGGCATTCTAGTTAATTTCAACAGGCATGCTCAGGCAGAGGCATATTGTGGTTTGTCATTAAGGCTTTATTGGTTGCATTAGAGATAAATTAGGCTAGCTACTTCTGTTCCTAAAGACAAAAACTAGGCACTGAGCCAGTGTAAAAAGGAGAACCGACTAGTGAACTTGATGTTACATATTATACACTGCCCGGCCAAAAAAAAAGTCATCATTTGAATTTATATCAGCCAATACTAAAGAGCCAATGACTGAATCATTATTACAGTTCAGCAACATTATGCACCAATAAAGTAAAGTCAGCTGAGTACCTGAATCTACTGAATGGCCAGGTTTCACCTCCATCCATCATCAATGGATTTTTTTCTTCCCTGTTGGCATGGGCATTTTCCAGGACAAGAATGCCAAGATTCATTGGGTTTGAATTGTCAAAGAGTGGTTCAGGGAGCATGAAGAATCATTTTCACACATGACTTGGTCACCACAGAGTGGGGCGGAACAGAAACCTCCCGAAACCCGGCAGGGGAAGCAGCGGAGACCGAGACAGCTCCCAGGAAGACCCCAGGCGTGTCTTACTGCCTTTGGTTTCTTCACCTTTTCGTTTTCCCCGCTGATTTCGCCGGAGTCTGGGGCACTTCTGGCAGCTCCGAAAGTGGACCAGGTAGTTCACTTTCCAGGGCTATCCGCTGCATCATCGAGTCCACCAGTGTTTATCTTTTCACATTTTATGTCCTGCACATTCCAAAAATATCTTATTTTTTTAGGCTTTTATCCAAAGTGAGATACAGTCGAGGACACAGTCAGTCAGTCCCAGTTAAGGGCCTTGAACCAGTAACCTTCTGATTACAGGCACACAGGTTTAGCCCACTGAGCCACATGCTGCCCCTTATTTAACCAAACTCCTTAGCAGAGGATGGTTTCAATCCATTGATCTCTGGGTTAGGGGCCCAGCACACTTCCGCTGCGCCACTCTGCTACAAACAAACTGACTTGGCAATTATATTTGGGAAAGATTTTCAACAACTGGAGCTCCCGTTTTGCACATGTGCATAGTGATGGCAGCATTTTGTAAGTAATGGGTAGATTACAGGGAAGTGAGACGTTTAGTTGGGAAGTGAGAAGTGTGTTTGAAGTTCATGAAAGCAAGAAACAGAACACTGACTTTGCTTTGTGGCCAAGACTAAACAAAACATCTATATATTGTATGTAAACATCTGTAGAAACAAACCCAGTCACCTGACTCTCTATCCTGGGAGTTGGTGCCACTCACCCCTCATTGCAAGATTTTAACTTTCAGTTTCAAAAGGAGCTATATGGCACAACTAATAAATTACTGGGACTGTCCTCCACTTCAGGGTGCTGCCCACTAATTTAGCAAATGTCATTGCTTATTTATAAGCTTGGCACACAAATTCAAGACCAACACTGAACAAAGTACAGTGGTACCTCAGAACCCGAACTTTATCCGTTCAAAACTCAGGTTCGAATCCTAAAAAGTTTGTGTTCTGATCGAATTTTCCCCATAAGAAATAATGGAAAACCAATTAATTGGTTCCCTGCCCCAAAAAATTACACCTAAATATGTTTTGAACAGGATAAAACAAGAAATGAACAGGATAAAACAAGAAGAACATTTTTTTTTCTTAATGGCTTCCAAAACGATAAAGAATGTACCCCAACACTACCCCTGTCCTACCCCGATCGTCCGCTACTTCCGTGTGCCACGCCCCCCCGTTAACCTCGAGTGGAATCCCCGTGTGATCAGCTGTTTCTGGTTGTTGTCATTAGTCCTCTGTACTTAGTCCGCTTTTCAGTTTGTTTCCCTAGTCCGGTCCTTGTGTTGTTCTGCCTGTTCTCAATTAAACCCTGCACTCTAAAAACTGCTGGGTTAAAAACAACCCAATTTGGGTTATTTTGGTAACCCAGCGCTGGGTAAAAAAGGGACTAACCCAACGCTGGGTTATTTTGACCCAACAAGTTGGGTTACACGTTTAACCCAGCATATTGGGTTCTGATTTTTAACCCAACTATTAGTTCAAAATGACTACACTGCTGGGTTGAATGTAACCCAAAATGGGTCAGAAATTTAATCTAGAAACTTTGGTGATTAAAATTACTAAAATAAAAACAATTCTACAGCAATACATACTTCAGTAATGGAATTTTATTTATGACAAAACATGTAAAAAATGTGTCCATATGAATTTAAGACATTTTTCCCATCTCCACCTCAGCATTAAGACAATTTCTATTAAAATGTATCAAAATGTATCACAGAAACACTGTGACTGAAGTCAGTAACAATGCATCAGACTGAAGTCAGACAAATTACCTTTAGAAAAACACAATTTGAAATATGAAAACTTTTCATAACATTTACATCATACATAAACATTAATATATCCTGAGATATACAGGAATCATCAGTAAGAATCAATTGCAATGTAATTGCAGAATAGAGGAAAAATAAAAGTATGTAGAAGTAATAATGAAAAAGCATCTAACTGACTGAAGTCAGAAAGATTAACTTTAAAATACAAATTTGTGCATAAACATTAACATATCCTGATATATATAAATCATCAACTGCAATGTAGAAAAAAAATATGTAGAAGTAAAAATGAAACGGCATCAAACTGACTGAAAAAACAAACAAAAAAAAAACTTAAGAAAATACAAATTTAAGATTAAGAAAAAATAGGAAAACATTTTATAACTTTCCCATTAACAATTATGTGCAAACATCAATATATCCTGAGATATAAAGTGACTGAAGTCAAATTTACTTCCAAGAAAATATGTATTTAAAATATGAAAACATTTCAAACGTCCACTGCAGCAAGTAATGTACTTTGCTCAAATGCTGTGCCATTTATTATAGCAAAGGGTTGAAAGCAGTGGTTGTCTCCAAGCATGAGAACATAAGAAAATTCAATGGACTCTTCTGAACGAAGGTACTCAGCCATATTGGTCCCAATCTGAAAAAAGAAAAAATAAATAAAAAACAAATGGTATAGATTCATTAAGAACTCAAAAATGTGTAAAAGTTAAATATCCTTAGAGCTACCTTCAGAACACCTAAAAAACCTTTAGGAGCATTAAAGACCATAACACACCAAGCTATCAGCATTAGTTAACCACTGACCATGGCCTTAGCACTATGCTTAGAAAATGTCCGTCGAACATGCTTAGTTTCAAGCCTCCTTTAGCCTGAGCTGAGCTCAGACATTCCCGCCTGCATCAAACCATTTACAGGATTAAAGAAATTACATGTTCGTAGTAAATTAACATCGTTTGCTGTCGAATGTACAACTAAGTCAAACGAATTGAACGAAATGTACCTTACAAGCAGAGCGGGAAATTTATGTGGATGTGCTGACAAAATCAAATTAGTTAAGTAAACTCCGCTATATCAAAACCGTATCTAACACAGTAAATCATTAATAATAAACAAAGTAGATTTAACATATACAAAGTAATATTTAAAAAATTTACGTTATCCTTTCCAAGCTCCTTCCGATGACGATGTCACGCGCGCTTTCCCGTCCACTGAGCAAGAGATCGGCAGTGAGGCGGAGCACGGCCGTCGCTTAGTCGTTAGGTAATCTCAGTTCAACTGACCGAAAGCCTAAAATTTGCGTGTATATATATTATACAGTAAAGCAAATGTTTTATTTATTATGAACATTGTTAAATACACACTGAATAACTTACGTTTCAGACAGAATTTCACTGGCTTCCCTCTAAAGACGGCGCAAAACTCCGTCAACTCTCGCTGATGTCCCTGGATGTTGACGTGACGTGCGTGCTCTCTTTCACGTCCGCGTTCCCAATCCAGCACTGCTGGGTTATAGATCAAGACCGATTTTCAACCCAAATTGGGTTAAATCAACCCAACTTTGTTACCCAGCAGTCTCAACCCAGCATTTGGGTTGAAAAAACAACCCAGCGTTTTTTAGAGTGTGTGTTTCCCGATCGCTTGAGTCCTTTCCCTGCTTCCCCAGTCCCAGCTTGGCAGATCGTGACAGCCATAAGCCGTATCCCAACACTGCGTCAACACTAGACTATGCCATGCGGTTCATTGTTTATTTTTAGTATTACTCTGTATCTGTTAATTTGTTCTTAAATCGCGAATTTTTAGGGTGTAACACTAGTACGGCTATTGCATAACTTTTTGGTGCACAATGGCAAAATGGCAAAATTATATATAGTAGGCCTACAGTGTATTACCTGATACACTATTTTCAATTTAAAAAAGCACTATCACCAAGAAATTATGCTATTATAGCGAATGCGAGGCTGAGACTGAAGCGTTACCCTTTGTTTCCGCTGAAAGACATGCCGCAACTCATTTCCCCGCGTGTACAAGTTATCTTAGGTCGGCGTTCACGGTTCGACTGCTGAGATTCAGAACGAGTTCTAGATAAAAAAAATTCGAACGGGTAGGTTCGACTTTAAGAAATTCGACTTCTAATGAGTTTGAGTGCTGAGGTACCACTGTATAAGCAGTTATAAAAAATACTCACACATCATTTGGTATGTTTCCCTTCTAGTGTTGTGCATTTTCCTTAGCCTTGGTAAGTTTGCATTAGTAAGTTCTAGTTAAAACTAGAGCTGCACTGATTCTCTTAGTGTCACAAAATATTGCCCCTTTGCTCATGTTAAAAATTCACGTGGAATTTGTCACATCACCCAGAGTGTCACTTATCTTTTCACATATACAGGAAAGATTTTCTCTCTGTAATCAAGCAGACCTTTGGCGTTTTCCACAGCCCAAATAAATGAATCCATTGCTTGTGTTGGTGGGCAGTCCTGGCAATGAGCTGTAACTTATCAGTGGTTTCACAGAGTCAATGACGCTCACTGGCTTCTTTCAAAAAGGAAAATGTAAACTTAGAAAGTCAACATCAGGAGAAAACAATACAACTGGTGGTGGGCTGCTGCAGTGCCAAGGAGCTACCCAGTGGGAGGAAGTGGGGATGGTGTAGAGATGCATGTACCTGGGCTCCAGCTGCACAGCAGTGGCGTAAAAGAAAGGCCAGAGCAGACTCTCAGCCCAAAAGGTGCCCTTTCCAGTAGAGAAAATGGGATGCAGTGCTGTAAAGGTTACTCCTAAGCAGTGGGAAAACATGATGAAGTGCCCAAATTGGTGCCCCTCCAGTGAATAAAATGAAATACAGTGCCTCACTATTGCCTCGTTTCCACCAACAGGGAGCCGGAGCCAGGCTAGTTCTCGCTTGGTGCCTTTAGTGAAAATAAAGGTTACTCAGTTGATTTCATTTTTTGGATTTATTTTGATCTGTTTTGGATTTTAAGTTATTATAAACTACCGAACCAAAATATATATATATATATATGTATGACCGTTGTGGTCTGTCTCTATTGCCTGTATCCACTTTTGTCTTTTGTTTCTTGTCTGTGTTTGTAAGTGACTTCATTCTCGCCCGCTGCTTTACCGCTGTTATTTTAAGGTTCGCTAACAACTGAACTTCCGCCTCATGATCTCTTTGCCACTCCAGCGGCATCATTTTTAATTTATTCGACCTTTACTATTTGAATTACACCCCCCCCCCCCCCATTAACTTTTCTATATTTTTTTATCACTTAACCAGTTCGCACTATGTGTGTCTTTGCACTTTGTCTTGAGTTATTCCACTATGTGGCTCGACCTAAACTAATAATTTCTCTTCCTCCGCAATGCAGGTAAGTCAGGGGCCTTAAGCAATTAGTCTGCCTATAGCAAGAGCTAAGTTCCTTTACTGCTGTATGCTAAGTAATATCCTACTGTGGTCAATAAACTGCATCTTTATAATTTTAGAATATGTTGTCAGCGTGTGGCTCAGTTGGCTAAGCCGTGTGCCTGTAATCACAAAGTCACCGGTTCAAGCCCAGCCTCAGCATGTCTGCTGCTCCTTGAGCAAGACCCTCAACCCCCAGCTCCCTGGGTGCTGCTACAGGTGGCTGCCCTTCGTGGACAACTTGCTCTACAAAGAGCAAGTTGAGGCGTAAAAAGAATTTCCCCACAGGGATTAATAAAGTGTAAATTATTATTATTTTTATAATGCAATATTATATACCTATATCCACTACTAGTAAAGCGGTCATGAAACTCGCCACCTCAGTGCACTAGGTTTTTGAAGTACTGTGAGAATTGCGGGCGCGCATTTCTTACTTTTCTTGCTGCACTCACATTTCCTCCTTTTGACAGTGGTCTCACATGAAGCTGTCGCAGAGATGGAGCGCAGACTCTGGCATTTGGTGGGCCTCGTCCTCGTAGGCGTTCTTCTCAGCACCCAGACCTCCCCAGGTGAGAATGGCTGCTCACGACCCTGGTGAGGTTGGAAAATGTGTCGTTACGCTGAAGGTTGAATGGTAACAGATTTGAGATAAATATAAGGCAAAGTATTTAGTACTGGCATTATCTCTTTCAAAATCTCATAACTCTTACTGACATTTGTTGAATTTTGATGTTTGTTTACTCTGGACTCCCTTGTTGCATAGTTAAGCACGATGAGGAAACTCCATCAGATATAGCTGTTTTGTCCTTGACTGAAGACCACAGGTCACTTTTTTCTGGTTGAGAACCATAATATCAGTAGCCTCATACTCAGCAGAAAGTTGCTGGAGAGAGTAATGACCATTACTAATGACTGTATTCTGCATTCTTTATTCTGTATGTAGCGCCCTATAGAAATGGGTGGTAATGTTACAGGGAAAAGTGGAGAGTTTGTGGGTGTTAGTATTGCGAGGTGACGTTCATATTATGCCCGATGCAAAATCTTAGGGAAAATCTTAGGGAATAGCTTAACATTGAGCTACCCAGGACCTCTTCCAGTGTGCACACTAGGTTGAGAATTATACTTTAGAAAAGTGGATACGCATACGGTGGGCATATGTTGTAATATCCATAGAGGATATTACAACCACCCCCCCCACGGATCCTGGGCTACAAGGGGCTTGGGTCATTTTGCTAGGTGTACATGTATTGCAGTTACTGTTTTTTTTAAACCACGCTGTTTTATCTTTTCTAACCTTGAGAGAAGGCCAGGATTGTGATAACAGAGGAAGTAATTTAAAGTCATTTAAATCATAGCAAATGTTCTCAAAAATGCATGGGAAAAAGTCTATAAAAGTATTAGTATACATAATTACATACATACTCAGGATACAAGTATTTACTATTGCCATTATTTGCCTCTTAAGAGGTTAGAGAACTAAACTTTCTTCAGATAAAACCCAATTTTGTCTGTCCTTAACCAGGTACAACCCCATGTTTTGTATGATACAGAAATGGAAATTCTGAGTGCAGATCCTTAACTTTAAACTTGCGTAATTGCAACATAAATCAACCTCAAGACACCTGAGTCCAGCATTTAGGTGCTGCTAGTTGTGGGGGTTCTGCCTAGAGAGATCTTCCAGATGCAGTGAATCCAATAAAGTATTAATCTTATTTGTATAGCCTAAATTTCAGTGTCACTGTAAAATTACAATGAGAACCATAAAGTCAGAATTGTTGGAGAGAGTGTTGAGTATAAATAAATACAATAATTAGTAATTCTGCATTGTAGCTCCTTTTTTAAACCACAATGTTTTATCTTTTCTAACCTTCAGAGAACGCCAGGATTGTGACAGCAGAGGAAGGAAAGTCAATTACTGTCAAATGCTCGACGACCAAAAATGCCGAGTCGATGCATTTGTACCAAAGGATGGAGTCAGAGAAGAAAGTGCTCTATTATTACAGGAACCCTGCTAAATGCAGACCTGAAGATGAGTATGTAGATAGAGTGAAGACAGAGGGAGAGATGGTCAATCTCTCAGTCACTATTACTAACGTAACAGATGATGACTCTGGTCTCTACTGGTGCTCATACAATATGATTCAGGACCTAAATCTGATGAAGTTCAACAGCAACTATACTCTGGTTGTAGTAAATGGTAAGTGCTGACTGATCGTTATTCTTTTCATAGTCAAAGCATGTACAGGATATGGGATCACTTGTACAGAATGGTAGTGGAACACTATTCAAACCGTGCTGCTCAAAGCACCATTACTAATCATGGACATGGTGAGACCCAGGAGCAGGTGATATGTCTTGACAATTTGATGATGTGACACAGCTGACCTGAAGCCGTGTCCACCTGCCGAACCAGTGCCGACTCCTCCATGTCACCTCCTCATGACCAGCCTGAGGGTCATCATTACCATCTGTGCTGGCTCTGTAGTCTTGTTGAATGTCGTCATCCTTCTCATCTGTCTGGGCCCTAAGGTGAGTGTGCTTTTTGTAATCTTGGGATGTGTCTGTGTGTGTTAGTTTGACCACAAGCATGTGGTAACCAATGATTAAAATATTGGATTTCTAAAAAAGATTCGTGCAATATTTTTTGATCAGTATTATCAAACCCCATAATGATGAACCAAGGTCACAATTGTTACTCCAACTCTGTGTAGTTGTGTGTTTACATTTTATATTTGACACTTCTAGTTGTGTCTGTATGACATCATATCCCGTTTTCTTTCTCCTCAGATGAAAAAAGCCCGTAGTAAGAAAAAAAACATGCAGTATAACGAAATATATGAAGGCATACAACACTGTCCATCTCTCACCTCAGAGGACGTGCACAAATCCCATGATTATTCTTCATCTCACGATTAATCATCTTTATTATCATAACCTGTAACTCTAAATGTCAAGTAATTGCACCAACAGCTATGGCTGGGTGATATGGCTGAAAAACAATATCTTGATATTTAGGTCACTGTATAGATTAATTAAAAGACAGAAAAAGACACATTTTTGTAATTCACAAAGATGCAGCTTCTCTGAATTAATAGATATTCTAACGTGAATAGAGGAGATGTATTTTAATCATATTCCATCAGCAAAACCTATGCCGCATTAAAAAATAAATGGTTTTATGGAATATTATTCAGCACTATATAACTAGAATATAATCATTATGGTATTATTAAAAAGCATGCCAAATACCCATGATGTAATCATTACAATGTAATCATTATAATGTAATCAACACAATGCAATCAATTGTATTTGCACCTCGTGTTAGCCTAAGAGTTTTTGTTAGCTACTTTATGTTAGTCCTGAATGTATGAATATCCACCTTTATTAGTGTTATATTTTATCACTATGTTGAAGGACAAATATATTATCAACCCTTTAGTTAGACAATGTGCAACAGGCTGAATCTGCCAAGGTTTGCTACTGAAGTAAAGGATTCGCCTGAGTTCACCAAAAGTTCACGGCTAAGCATTTTTAAAAAACCAAGGGGAGATGGTCGAGCCACCATTATGTTCGGCAGAGAGACCAAACAGTAAAAGAAATGATGGACAAACCTATCACCTAGGGGTGTGGATTAAGGGAAAAAACAATGATTGTGAATGGTTGAAGGAATGATGATGCTCAAGTGACAAGATATTGTTAAATGATAAGAACTTGTATAAAAATTGGTGTAAAACAGTATTGGACACACTTGCAAGTGTCTGGCCTTGGTTGTAACTTCATTGTTGCAATAAAGACTGAATTTGGATCTACATGAGTGGCTTCTGACTTCTGATTTGGCAGGGAAGGCAAAATCCAGTTTCAACAAGAAATTTCAAGAAAGTCGGCGATAAAAATGAGAACGGTTACAATTTTTTTCTTTTGAATTCTCAACTCAATTCTCAACTTTTTTTGATGGTTACAACTTTGAGAAATTAATAGGAAGGCTCTTTCTTTCAATGACTGGCACATCAATGCCATCTGAGACAATTCAGAAACTGTGGTGGGTTTGTTTGCCATAATTTTGTCACCAATTACCTTGCAGAGTAATTCTTAGGGCTGGGCTGGTCTTTTCATCTCCTAGATGTTCTCAGCTTTGAGTAATTGCTTCATCCATTTTGCAGTGTGGTAATGGGCATTGTCTTGTATAAAAATGACTGGCTGACTGGGTGAGGCTTGTTGGGAAGGATCCTCATGTTGCTAAAGGAGATTCTGATATTCATCAGTGTTCACCTTACCATGGAGCCGTATGAGAGGCCCGACTCCTGCAGCCGGGAACATGCCCACCGTGACACGTACCCCTCTGAACTTACCTGACTTCTTCACACACTTGGTGGAGTCTTTCCCCAATTCAACTTTGGACCAGTTCTCCTCTGTTCACACAACATGCTCCTCAGCAAAGGTCTAGTCTAGCCTCTTCATTCTTCTTGCTGATGAACAGCTTGGTCATCACGGAGTAGGCTTTCAGTCCATATTGTCCCAGATGACGAGACCCTGTCAAGACAAATTCCTGCCCAGAGCTGATTTGGTGAGCGATTCCAGCTGTGGTGTTGAACTGATCCCCCACTAAGACTCTCCCCATAATCCTCTTCACTTGTGTACTCATCTTGTGTGGGGAACTGGCCTTTTGGGACTTGAATGACTTAGTTTCTATGTACAGCTTGAATGTTTGAGAAATTAAGTTATTGGAACGACTAACTTCTCTTCCAGTGGCTAAGAGGGTCATCCCATCAGCCTTCATCTGAACAACCTGACATCACAGGGTTTCAGGTACCTTGGAGAGGTCCAGCATCTTGCAAAATGCCTGCCAATGTTGTTGAATAGATTGGGGTTGCCAGGTATTTCAAAATATTTCAGATTAGAACCAAAAACTGTCAAGTACAACAAATCGTTCTTTAATTTTGATCGCAGACATTGATTGAATTTCTAGTGCAAATTTTATATTTTGTGATATGCAATACTTGTCACTGATGGAATACAGCTAAAATCTCTCATCTATTCAGGTTAGAATAACATAGAATTCAAATAAGCAATGACTTTGTAAATTCCTAAAATATCACTTGTTCTCTAATTTTGATCTCCACTGTATATCAATATTATTAAAATTGATATAAAATACTTTTTAAAAGTCAGGACAGAAAGTCAGAATTATGGTTTTATTTATTCACATCAATGTTTCCCAACTGGAAAACATCTCTGCTGAGCATAACAATATCACATTAATAAAAATCTTAGAAAAAATACAAATTGACTAATTATCCAAGCGCTTAAAATGTAAACTATTTTTTTAAGTGTTTCACAATTAGATTGTTCTGGTAAATGGTTATATTCAGAATACAACATTGTATAACATATTTTTGGTCATCTGCTGAACCATGGTTTCACATGAACCAAAAAAAAATTGCAAATTACAAATTGACCAAAACGTACAAAGACATGGATGGGGGAAAAAATCGTATATCTGATATGCAAAAACAAATATTTCAAGTAGCTGGGTTGTTCCAAAATTAAATGTATGGAGTCAAATTACATCCACATAGTGCTGCAAACAAATGTGTGTATCCATCCATCCATCCATCCATTAACTTCCGCTTATCCGAGGTCGGGTCGCAGGGGCAGCAGTCTCAGCAGGGAAACCCAGACTTCCCTCTCCCGGCCACTTCCTCCAGCTCCTCTGGGGGAATCCCGAGGTGTTCCCAGGCCAGCCGAGAGACATAGTCCCTCCAGCGGGTTCTGGGTCTTCCCCGGGGCCTCCTCCCAGTGGGACATTCCCGGAACACCTCACTAGGGAGGCATCCAGCAGGCATCCTAAGCAGATGCCTGAGCTACCTCATCTGGCTCCTCTCAATGCGGAGGAGCAGCGGCTCTACTCTGAGTCCCTCCCGAATGACTGAGCTCCTCACCCTATCTCTAAGGGAGAGCCCAGCCACTCTGCGGAGAAAATTCATTTTGGCCGCTTGCACTCGCGATCTCGTTCTTTCGGTCACTACCCACAGCTCGTGACCATAGGTGATCCGGCGGACCCTCCTCTCCAGGACCCCCGAACAGACCTTACCAGGGAGGCTGAGGAGTGTGATCCCCCAATAGTTGGAACACACCCTCCGGTCCCCCTTCTTGAAGATGGGGACCACCACCCTGGTCTGCCAATCCAGAGGCACCACCCCCGATGTCCATGCGATGCCGCAGATGCGTGTCAACCAGGACAGCCCCGCAACCTCCAGAGCCTCGAGGAACTCCAGGCGGATCTCATCCACCCCTGGGGCCCAGCCACCGAGGAGCTTTTTAACCACCTCAGCAACTTCTGCCCCAGAGATAGGTGAGTCCACCCCCAAGTCCCCAGACTCTGCTTCCTCATTGGAAGGTGTGTGGGTGGGATTGAGGAGGTCTTCGAAGTATTCCTTCCACCTACCCACAACGTCCTGAGCTGAGGTCAGCAGCGCACCATCCATTTGACATGATATGGGTGGGTGTGGCTTTGTTGGGGTGTCTGTCACAACCCTATCCATACTGACCTGTACTTCATATGTCTGCGCTTGCACAACGTTTTTGTACGAAAAATTGCATGAAAATTTTACATCACGATAATCGTGATGTAAAATTTTCATACAATTATTCGCAATTTGGGTGTCAAGTAGGAGGGGCAATGTCAAGTAGGAGGGGTTTATCACAAAGGGTAGGAGGGGTTTATAACAAGGGTTAGGGCAGGGGTCTCAAACTCCAGTCCTGGGGGGAAAAAGCCCTGTGTAGCTTAGTTCTTTTCCTGTTCCACCACAAATGATTCAGCTCAAGAGCTGTGTGGTAATTCACAAAGGAGTTAAACCAGGTGTGTTAAATGAGGGTGAACCAAAAACTGTGTAGGACTCCGGCCCTCCAGGACTGGAGTTTGAGACCCCTGGGTTAGGGTATCAGATAACAGGCCCCCTATTATAAACTCCTCCCACATTGCCCCTCCCTCTCGACATTCGGCTTCTGGCTGCAGCGATTTGCCTATCTCGGATCTTGCCCTTCCAGTTCCACCTCATTTGCACATCCATGTAATAATGTGCTTGTAATTTAGTTTGGAATTTACGGGGAAACAAATGCTATTTTCTGATTGGTTGCTAATAACGTGCATGCATAGGGATTACATGTAACTTATTTTGGAATTTACTCAAAGGCAGCAAATGCTATTTTCTGATTGGTTGGTGTCTATTAATTCTGTATAGCTCGGGGGCAGCTATGAACTTGGTGGAAAATACGCTTGGGCATCGTCCATTAATTCTGTGTAATGCGACACCTTATCTCTTATTTCTCACTGTGAGATATACAAGGTGTAACAGGTGAGCTGGTTGAAATGCATATGTCTCACGGTCAGTGCCTGATACTCGAGAGCCCTGCCTACCGCAGTCACGGGATCTTGCTCTTCCACCTTTTCTGCACTTCGTGCGTGTGCATGCATCCATGTATTAACGCGCTTGCAGCGGAATCGCATGTAACTTATTTTGGAATTTACCCGGAAACAACAAATGCTATTTTCTTATTGGCTTGTAGGTGGCCATTGGCTCTGTATAACTTGGGACAGCTATGAACTTGTGCTCTCCACTCCTTATGCTTCCGCATCGTCTATTAATTATTACTTCTCAGCGGGTGAGCGCGTGAACCGATTTAAATGCGTGTATCTCACGGTTAATGCGTGAGACTTGAAAGCCTTGATATCGTGAAACTGGAATTACTGATCATGTCGTGCATTGCTCAACAGCGACATCTGGTGCTGCTTTCTGTAGCATGAAACAGGGGCTCGCATTGAATTAGAAGAATTAGGTGATCATTGTTGACACACCACAGCACACAGTGCACAACAACGAAATGTGTCCTCTGTATTTAACCCATATGTGACGTCGTGACATAGCGGGGGCGCTAATTCAGCGCCCGGGGAGCAGTGCTTGGGGGCGGTACCTTGTTGGTCGGGGATTCAAACCAGCAATCTTTCAATTACAAGGGCGCTTCCCTTTAAACCATTAAGACACCACTGCCCAGGAGTAAGTCGATGAAATTCTCAGTGCGGTACTGCAGGAGGACGCTCCAGTGCGCTCAAAAGGCGACAGTGATGGTGCGGCCCTGGGATACATTAATTACGTCATAAATATCTCCAGTCGGCAAAGCACAGATCTGTATGTTACAGGAAAGGGACTCCCAAACAAATGAAATAAAGATTAAAAAAGTGATACCAGTGGACAATAATAAATATCACAATTATTATTGATGATAATAATAATAATAATAATAATAAAAGAAGAAGAAGCAGAAGAAGAAACTAGCTGTGTGTTTTATATACTAATTTGTCAAATATTTTTCCATTTTTAGAATCTAAGAGTTTGTGTCAAGGGACAGAGCACACGGGAGATCGGGGACTTTCGTGGGAGGGACTTTATTCCGAAACAGGCGAACAGAGTTGGAGGGAGCGATCCGGAGGCGTAAACGGGGCACGAAGAAAGAGGACGGAAAAGCCGAGGAAGTCAAGCCAAGGGGGATCACCAGACGTGGGGCAGGCGGACACGGGTGGGATTCAAGGAAGCGGGGAGGAACGGGACAAACACGGGAGGACAGGGCTAGGGCTGCAAGGGAGACAGCGAAAAATCATACCTGTCAAGTTTTGGATTTGAAAATAAGGGACATTTTCCGGCGCCCGCCGCGAGCCACCCCACCACCCCAACCAAGCTCCAGTATCCCTTACATTTTAAGACAGGTGACAAGAAAGCTAATCACCACTTGTCAACCACTTATAAACTACAATTGGCTTTATGCACAGCTGCACTACTTCCTGAACTTCAGGCAGCTCCTTTGTTTCCTGTCTGCCATTACTGGACAAACTGATTAATCCAGGTGATCAGTTTGTCCAATAATGGCAGACAGGAAACAAAGGAGCTGGCTGAAGTTCAGGAAGTAGTGCAGCTGTGCATAAAGCCAATGATAGGCCTACCTTTGTTGATATTGACATGCCGTGAACATTCATAGCCTAAATGAAAACGCAAAAGGGTATATATGAAGAGCATTTATTTAAAGGCTTATTTGCATATTTTCTGTTCATTTAACATTGCTTGTCTTTACATTTCATTTTCATTCCACATTCTTTTCACATTCACACACTCATTCATTTCATATTGCTTTTTTGTACAGTTTTTCTTTTCATTTCACATAACTTTTCTTTACTCTTTTAGTGACTTATTGTACTCATTTGTTGCAGACTTTGCATTCTTTAAGACTGTTTTGGAAGGAGTGCCTTCCTTCTCTGTCCTGGCGTCCATCATCTGTCTGATTTTTCTTCTTTTTTCCGCGTCGTCACTCATCAACTCATCATCTGACCTCACACACTAACCTCGCGACAACTGGCACCTACAGTACCTGTAGTAGGCTACTGCAGGTGGCAGTTATCGCGAGGCTAGTGACAGAGCTCAGATTTTTTTGGGGGGGATGTTTTTTTTTTTTTTTTTTTAATAACGCAGGTTAAAATACGGGAGATTTACGGGAAAATAGTAATACGGGAGGACGGCGGGAAAGAAGGGTAAATTACGGGACTTTCCCGGCCAAAACGGGATACTTGACAGGTATGGAAAAATGCTCAGTACGTCGTCGCATGATAATGAACAATACCTGGCGTCGGGGAGTGCGGATTGAATCCTTTTAATGCCGCCTCTCCAGCTGTAAACGGTTCCGCCCATTAGGTAGGCTACTAGCTCCGTTGGTCGGGCGCGTGGTCGGGATGTGACAGTTTGACCCGTGGAATGTGTGGACATATAAAAAGTTTGATTTGTTTTAGATTTGTAAACCGTTTCGACCAATTCACTGAATAGAACCGGCTCAAAAGAACAATCCGTTTTCGAATTGGAGATCACTATCGGTTCACTTCGTGTTCCTCACTAACTAAGGCCATATCACAGGGTGCAGTTTCGCATAGTGCTTTTCTCTCCGATTGAAAATCGCTCAAATACAAGTGTTGTCCTACGATGTACTGTATTGGACTTGGGTGCTAATAAATCAATCGTGTTAGAACGGATTGTATAGTTCTGACGCTCAAGTGTCCATTGTAGTCACTTTCAGCAGCAGACAGTGGTCGGCATGGGCAAACTGTGATGCTCTGTGTGTTCTGATACCTTTCTGTTTTAGCCCAAATTGTTGAAAAGTTAATGCCGGCTGCCGTAGCTCTCCTGTGGGATTGGACCAGACAGGCTGGCCTTCGCTCCCCATGTGCATCAGTGAGCCGTGAGCGCCCATTAGTCCATCACTCGCTCACCAGTCGGACTTTCTTGGACCACATTTGGTCGGTACTGACTACTGCATACCAGGAACACCCTACAAGACCTGCCGTTTTGGAGATGCTCTGACCCAGCATCTAGCCATCACAGTTTGACCCTTGTCAAAGTTGCCTATTTCTCCTGCTTACAATACCAACTTCAAGAATGGACTGTTCATTTGCCTAATAATCATGGTTATTCACTTTACAAGTCAGGGGTTTTAATGTTATGGCTGACTGGTGTACTTTACACACATTTACTGTTCTACGTGTGTCCATTACAGTATAGGAACATTATAGGAAAAGAGTGGGCTTGCTTCGATAAACCAAAAAACGTATCAGTAACCTAGTATAACTAAGTAACTACCATATAATGTCATACAGACACTATGTGTAATAATAGAATTTATAGAAGTTGGGGGTGTGGGAATAAATGGGGGGGGGGGGGGTGGTTAACAGGGCTGTCCAGGAAATACATTGTTATCATTCCGACAGCATCTTCTCTAGTTCTACCTTCTCCTAACATTAATGCCAAGCGATCACTCTGAAAAGTACAAGATTATACACATAGTCAAACATAGGCAGCCTCTGGAACCAGGGATCCGGATGCAGAGTCAATGTTAATCGGAGACAAGAGATGGAAATCGTAGTGAAAGGTACAAGCCAGGGTCGGTAAGCCAAAAGGCTAGTCATAGGGGTGCAGGGAAAGGCAGACACACGTACAGACATGGGAAACTGCAAACACACGCTTGTACTAAGAAGTGCAAGGGATCAGGGATCACAAGAACACAGATGAACACGGGAAGGAAATTCAGGAAAAGATGCAGTGCAGGGTTGGAGTAGAATCCTGAGAGAGGTTACCTGGTACCTTGGGCGGAGCTTAGTAGCTAAAAATAATGTTGTTTCAAGATGTCTTTGAGGTGGCAAATCCTCTTGGTTCTGCCAAACAGACACACAAAGTTCTTGCAGTGTTCTATACTTTGGGAAATTTCTATCCTCACAATTGGTCCACTGTTGATCAAATACAGTTAGTGCTGCTTTGTTGGAAGAAGACTGCAGGTATTTTGGAATTAACAATATTTGTAGTGCACTTGTAGCTGATTTGTGTAAATTGGAGTCTAATAGGATATCTTTTAAGGGCAAGGTATACAAGGGTGCTGTCACATGCATAATAGGCGACAATCTTGGATCACACATGATTGGGGGATTTTCATAAAATTTCAGTTGTGCTACTTATTTCTGTAGTTACTACCTCATTACCAAAAATGAGTACCAAGCCAATAGGCGACTGTCTAACAAAACTTTCAAGTCACCGAGCGGCTGATCAGGGGAAACTTAACCTGCCCGACGTGCTAGCAGGTAATAATCCATAAAAGCAAAACACACAGTGCCTTTCATTCGCCTTTACGTTCGCGTTTATACTTGTGGTCACATTTGCGTTCAGCAAAAACTAGGTTTTCCCCCATCACCCTCTTACTACCGCTTTCACCTAACAAGTGATATTACAAATTACTGCCGCCACCAATACCATGTGACCCAGCGTGCGTGATTACGCAAAGACCCTGCCTACTTTGGTCTCCTACAAAGCCAATTCTTTGGCCCTTGCAGATCTTAGGGATCCTGTTAATTATGACTAGTCAGTTCAGTTTTTGGAGAAACACACTGATGTTTCAAGGCGCGGGATATCTGTTAGTAGGCCTACCTAGGGTAGAAAGAGCTACAGCAGGCTGCAGAGCTTTCTCCTACAGAGCTCCTCAGCTGTGGAATGGTCTTCCACCAGATGTGCGGGTTTCAGGCTCACTCTCAATATTCAAGTCTAGACTAAAAACACACCTGTTTAGTTTAGCTTATAGGGACACTAGTTCTAGGTCTAGCTAACTCCTCACTCCCAGTCAGACCTGTAGTGTGAGGTGTAGAGCTGGGTGGGGATCGGTGCCATTGGCTTTGGATAAACTGAACTGTCAGTCTGTCACTCTAGCTTCACAATCCCTTGTGGAATTTCAGTGCTGACATTTCAGGGACTCCCCATGCCTGCATTCCCACTTGCCTCTCCCTCCTACTTATGCTGCCAGAGCCATGTCTGCTGGAGCTTGCACATTGCACTTCATATTGCACTCACCTGTTAGCACTGCCTATAGTCTCCCCTACTTTGACTAATTGCACATTGATAATGCCTTTTATCACCACTGTCATTGTAATCTTGGTTAGTGACTTCTTTAGTCATTTGCTGTACTGAAATAAAAATGAACTACTTTAAGCTACGGTACTGTATGTGACATGTCTGAAAATCACTCAGGTACATTATTATATGTGAATACAGTAGATCGTCACGCATCATATAGTCTTATATAAGCAATATACTATACCGTTTTCATCAAGAAATATATCCAGCGAATTAAATACTTTCATTTATTATCTGTAAAAACAAAAAACATAGAAAAGGCATGTGATGTTTTAAAATATATGGCTTGTTTACTTCAAGAGCTTCTTAAAAAGACATGAAAACAACATCGAAACCGTGTACAAATCAGCGCGCGACAGGGGAAACATAGGGAAACTGAATTGCCCGGAACACCGGTAGTAACGCCATTGGTTGCACTTGAAGTTATTAGTTATCCAATCCGACAGTAAACGGCGCATTAATAAGAATATTCTCTGAGTTGTGGTCTCGAAATAAAATCCCGAGTCCATGACAAGAACGAGTACAAATACGGCTGATTCAAAGACAAGATCGAGACCTTCAAAAACTGGTCTTACTACAACATTTGATATTACAGTAATATACATTTCTATGGTGAAGAAATGAAGCAGTGGTGTAGTGGTAACAAGAAATTTAAGGTGGGTAAACTATATGCACAGCAGTAAAAACGGTAACTATTTATATCCTTAACATTAGTGATCTCAAAAAGGTGAGTAAACGCTGTTTTGTAAATTTAAAAAGTGCGTAAATGGCGTTTATGTGCATTTACCCTCCACTACACCACTGAATGAAGGATTTGCGTCAAGTAATCTGAATAATTGCATAAAATAATCCAAAAACTCCACAACGTCACATAATACATCAGTGTCTCTCCGACCTAATTTCAGCTAATTATCGTCAAATTCTGGCAGAAATAAAATAAGACTCTGCTGTTTCCGCCTCTTGTTTTTCAATTCTCCCAGAATTCATCACGTAAGCTACTCAAGGCACGCCATTGGTTCTCGTCACCTTTTTCTTTTATGGCGGTCGGCATCCAGCTTAATGGTACTTTACTGCCACCGCGGCTTTGGTTAGCTTACTGCTACCAAATTAGGAGGTAGCCACTGTACTTATGTGTATAATAACGTAGACCCAACTAATCGATTATTAAATTAGTTGCCAACTATTTTAATAATCGATTAAATCGATTAGTTGTTGCAGCCCTACTTAAACTATAAAAAAGTTTATGTATATGGTCTTTCTATATCGCGAATTTTCACCTATGGCTGATGGGTCTCAGACTGCATGTTTATTGCCTTGACACATGCAGTAGATCTTACCTATCCAAAGGAGATTAGGTACACATTTGGAGTGTTCCAAAAACAACTTCTTGATCTAGATTGTTCCAGACTATCCCCAAACGTGAACAGCCTCAAGAATAAGCTACTAGTTTAAGAAAATTAGCAAAAACATTTTATTTACTTATTTTTGTTTGTTTGTATACTAGTTTTCCATGTAAACAAAAAAGGTATTATATCCTTGTTGTGAATGTTTCTTATAGCTCTTATCAGTTTTGTCATATTTTGCCATTTGCACTTGAAAAATGTTTTGTTGTATTGCTTAAATAAATGTTTACTTGGAAAACTTCATCTGTTGACTGGATGTAATTAAACTGTAGTGCCAGAAAGACAATACAGAATAGATTAGATAAAGCAATTGCAAAGTGGCATTTAGTGTTGCACATGTAGGTACTGATAAGATTTGTAATGTATATTGAAGTGACAATATGGTGAAATTCATTTATTTAAATTAATGTATTTAGTGAGTCCAAATCTAAATTATCCATACACATTTAATAATGTTATATTAGACTCGATTTGTAGTAAGAGTAAATAAATGATCTTGAGATATTGAGTAAATGTAAAACAATTTATTTGATATGTTGAATTAATATGAAATTGTTTCTCATAGATATATATAGTATATATAAACCAGTTTTGCTCAGGTATTGGATAAATACCAATTGATTTTTTTCTCTGAAATTAAATTTACTAAATATTTTTGTGCTATATTAACTTATTTGGCAATATATTATTTGCCATTTTATTACTAAGCCCAACATAATTAGGCTGTAGATTTTAGTAACATTTACTTATTTTTTTTTGTTTACATTTAGGTCACCAAGTCATTACATTTTATTTAAAAACTGAAGACTAAAATTTATTCAATTATTTTACGTGTCACTTTGTTGCCATTATTTTTAAAGTAACATTGGGTCACATTTTTTACAGTGCACCTAAAATATCAAGATATTGTTTTTCAGCCATATCTATCACGTCCCAGGGCGGAAGCAAGCAAAGGAACTCCAGGTATAGGGGAACACCGGGTTTAATTGCACGAAAGGCAGGCAAAGACACATTGACAATACAATGACTGGACTGGGGAAACAAACGGAAACGCGGACTAAATACAATGGACTAATTGACAACGATCAGGAACAGCTGGTAAACACGGGGAATCCACATGCGGTTAACGAGGGGGAGTGGCACACAAGAGGAGCGGGCGATTGGGGCATGACAATATCACCCAGCCATAGCTGTTGGTGCAATTACTTGACATTTAGGCTACGTTCACACTGCCAGCCACATCGTTCAATTCCGATTTTTTGCTCAGATCGGATTTGTCTATCTTGACGGTTCACATTCATAAGTACATGTGACCTGTATCCAGAGGTGGACATTTCAGGTCCAGAAAGTAAAAATCCAAACCAGGATTTCATTTCAACCAACTAGTTGAGCATAAAGAGTCACAGTCACAGAATACTCAACTGGTTGGTTGACATGAAATCCTGGTTTGGATTTTTACTTTCTGGATCTATAATGTCCACCTCTGCCTGTATCTGACTGTAATGTGAACACATCGGTTCCAGTTTAGCTTGAACAGATTCATTTCCCTAAATATCAATTAAATCCCCACCTTCTCCATCCTTCCACTGACTGTTATCGCAGCTCTCCTCCATTTTTACCTTCCTGCGCTGCCGGTGTTATGCCGAAAAATGCATCCCTGCCTAAAAAGGCATCCCTGCCTTAGAATGCATGCCGGTGTTCCGACGAGTTGAACTTTTAAGGGTTTTTTGGGGGTCAGGGGTTTTTTAGGGGTTGGGGTTAGGGTTTTAGGGGTGTTTTGGGGTTTATGGTTAGGGTTTTAGGGGGGTTTTGGGGGTTAGGGTTTTAGAGGTTTTTTGGGGTTTTTGGGGGTTAGGGTTAGAATTTTACGGGTTTTTGGGGGCTATTGATTAGCACTACGGTAGCCTTACTCGACAAAGTAGCTCAACTCATTTCAGATCAGCGACCAATCGGTCATTTAGAGACAGGCATGCATTCTACGGCAGGGATGCCTTTTTCGGCATAACACCGGTGCAGGATGATGTCAGCGCATGCGTATACGCAAAAAGCCACATGAATTCCGATCTGAGCGTTCACATTCAGGTCGCATGGCCGCGAATTGGATACGTATCAGATTTAGTACCACATATGAAAGTGACACAAATCTGATTTGAAAAGATCAGATGTGCGTGTCCACACAGCCCTGAAAAGATCCGATCTGTGTCACATTAAGGCAAAAAATGCGATTTGAGTCACTTCAGCATGGCAGTGTGAACGTAGCCTTAGGGTTATAAGCTATGATGATAAAGATGATTAATAGTGAGATGAAGAATAATCATGGGATTTGTGCACGTCCTGTCCCATCAGTTTAGGGCCTCGGGTGAGAGATGGACAGTGTTGTATGCCTTTATATATTTCTTTACAGTGCCTTTTTTTCTTACCACGGGCTTTTTTCATCTGGGGAGAAAGAAAATGGGATATAATGTCATATAGACACAACTAGAAGTGTCAAATATAAAAACACACAACTACACAGAGCTGGAGTAAATATTGACCTTGGTTCATCATCATGGAGTTTGATATACTGAAAAATATTGCATAGATTTTTATTTACTTTTTTAGAAACCAATGATTAAAATATTTGATTTGAAAAAGCACACTCACCTTAGGGCCCAGACAGATGAGTAGGATGACGACACTCAACAGGAGGACAGAGCCAGCACAGATGGCAGTGGTGACCCACAGGCTGGGAGTCAGCACTGGTTCGGCAGGTGGACACGGCTTCAGGTCAGCTGTGTCACATCATCAGATTGTCAAGACATATCACCTGCTCCTGGGTCTCACCATGTCCATGATTAGTAATGGTGCTTTGAGCAGCACGGTTTGAATAGTGTTCCACTACCATTCTGTACAAGTGATCCCATATCCTGTACATGCTTTGACTATGAAAAGAATAACGATCTGTCAGCACTTACCATTTACTACAACCAGAGTATAGTTGCTGTTGAACTTCTTCAGATTTAGGTCCTGAATCATATTGTATGAGCACCAGTAGAGACCAGAGTCATCATCTGTTACATTAGTAATAGTGACAGAGAGATTGACCATCTCTCCCTCTGTCTTCACTCTATCTACATACTCATCTTCAGGTCTGCATTTAGCAGGGTTCCTGTAATAATAGAGCACTCTTTTCTCTGACTCCATCCTTTGGTACAAATGCATAAACGTGGCATTTTTGGTCGTCGAGCATTTGACAGTAATTGACTTTCCTTCCTCTGCTGTCACAATCCTGGCCTTCTCTGAAGGTTAGAAAAGATAAAACATTGTGGTTTAAAAAAGGAGCTACAATGCAGAATTACTAATTATTGTATTTATTTATACTCGACACTCTCCAACAATTCTGACTTTATGGTTCTCATTGTAATTTTACAGTGACACTGAAATTTAGGCTATACAAATAAGATTAATACTTTATTGAATTCACTGCATCTGGAAGATCTCTCTAGGCAGAACCCCCACAACTAGCAGCACGTAAATGCTGGACTCAGGTGTCTTGAGGTTGATTCATGGTGCAATTAAGCAAGATTAAATTTAAGGATCTGCACTCAGAATTTCCATTTCTGTATCACACAAAACATGTGGTTGTACCTGGTTAAGGACAGACAAAATTGGGTTTTACCTTTAGTTCTCTAATCTCTTAAGAGGCAGATAATGACAATACTAAATACTTTTATCCTGAGTATGTATGTAATTCTGTATACTAATACTTTTATAGACTTTTTCCCATGCATTTGAGAAAATTTGCTATAATTTAAATGACTTTACTTCCTCCGCTATCACAATCCTGGCCTTCTGTCAAAGTTAGAAAAGATAAAACATTGTGGTTTAAAAAAGTAACTGCAATACAGAATAAATAATGCAGAATACAGTCATTAGTAATGGTTATTACTCTCCAGCAATTTTCTGCTGAGTATGAGGCTACTGATATTATGGTTCTCAACCAGAAAAAAGTGACCTGTGGTCTTCAGTCAAGGACAAAACAGCTATATCTGATGGAGTTTCCTCGCCGTGCTTAACTATGCAACAAGGGAGTCCAGAGTAAACAAACATCAAAATTCAACAAATGTCTGTATGAGTTATGAGATTTTGAAAGAGATAATGCCAGTACTAAATACTTTCTCGCATATTTATGGAAACATCTTAATGTTATCATTCAACCTTCGGCGTAACAACACATTTTCCAACCTCACCAGGGTTGTGAGCAGCCATTCTCACCTCGGGAGGCCTGGGTGCTGAGAAGAACGCCTACGAGGACGAGGCCCACCAAATGCCAGAGTCTGCGCTCCATCTCTGCGACAGCTTTATGTGAGACCACTGTCAAAAGGAGGAAATGTGAGTGCAATATGAAAAGGAAGAAATGCGCGCCCGCAATTCTCACAGTACTTCAAAAACCTAGTGCACTGAGGTGGCGAGTTTTTTTAAACCTGTGGAAACGTGGCAGATTCTGAGAAGGCACCAAGCGAGAACTAGCCAGGTGTTGCGCGAAAAAGTGACTGTCTGCCAGAAATTGATTGCCATCCGCGGGAGCGCGCACAGCTTGTTAAAGACGCATTACAGTTTCTATGTGCGACTACAGCGGCTATTTTCGATATCAGATCGTCTTAAAGTGCAAAAACTATACAGTACATTTATCCCCAAGCTAATAGCGAAGGTATGTCTTTGTGAGATTTAAGGGTTTGGTCAATTGTTGAATAAATTACTGTAATAAGAGTCAAAGGAAGCCGTTGTCATGTAAGACGCTTTAAAGCAGTCATCAGTCGTAACTGTGTTGTAAAACTGTAACCTTATGTCGTGAAGCCATGGAAGTTCAAATGCGACACATTAATGTAGATTTATGTTTAAAAATGTTCCTACGTCTAAATGAGTTTCACTACACAACCGATGGGGATTACTTATTAAATAAAGACAATGCTCCATCTTGCAGTCATATTAAAGAGTTAGTGGTAGTGGTGGGCGGATCGATCCAAGTATCGATAATATCGATAATAATGTTGGTATTGATCGATACCAGTTTAATGAGATCGATACTTAAGTTTAAATCTCTCTCCCGAATGCACTGCGGCTGTCTGTGTTCACGCTGCTGCTCCCAAATGCCGCTCCCGGCTGTCACGTGACTCAGCGGCGCCAGGCTAGCAAACAGGCGCGGGCACATGCACACACACACACACTATAATATTTATAATAAAGTACAGTGGTACCTCCGTTCTCGAACTTAATCCGTTCCGGACTCCGGATCAAATCCTAAAAAGTTCGAGTTCTGATCGAATCTTTCCCATAATAAATAATGGAAAACTAATTAATTGGTTCCCGGCCACCCCCAAAATGATACCTAAATATGTTTTTTTTAGCATTTAAACACAAAATGAACACGATAAAACAAGAGCATTTTTTTCTTAATGGCTTCCAAAACAATAAACATCTTATCCCAACATTACCCCTGTCCTGCCCCGATTGTCTGCTCCTTCCGTGTGCCACGCCCCCTCGTTAACCTCATGTGGGATCCCCATGTGATCGGCTGTTTCTGATTGTTGCAAGAGCATCTGGCTGCAGAGTGCAGACCTCCACCTGGAGGATCTCCACTACAGGGACGGAAACACGTGAGCTCCACAATTGAGTCCGGACGTGACGTTATGCAAACACGCCATGGAGGCAGTACCAGATATCACATGATCTCCACGCACAGCTTGGATTTGTCAGTGGGAGGGTGTTTAGCTTTGTCGAAAGAAAAAAGTGGGTAGAACAAGCAACAACGGTAGCATTCGACCGGTGATTTTTTTCTCTCCAAATTTAGCTTTAAATTGGTCACTTAAGCTAAGACTGACTGTCTACTGAAAAAGAAAAAATACTCATAAAAGTATAAATAAATTTATAAATATTTGTCTTGTGCGCACAAGTTATTATTTGGAAGGAATAGCTTAGCTGCGTATAGCTGTCATGTTATAAGAGGTTTATTTCAGGACGCCGTACTACGTTTGCTAGACCTGGCATTAGGGTACAGTAAGATACAACAGCCTTGTAATTAATATTACTGGAAGATAAATACAACGCTGCCGCGTACTACTTTGACATTAAGGCGGAGGTATATATACAGTCCGTATGAATGGTCGTGACAGAGGTGAAGCGATATGAACAATATTTTTTTCTTTTATTATCGGTAGTCAATAATAAAACAGGTAAAATAAATACAATAAATAGGTGTCAGTAATGGCAAGAAATGTTAGGGGAACTTGGTGAGGCGAACAAATCAACAAACCGAGTAAAGTGGTAAACATAGTAGGCTATGTCTTGACGCAACCGAATCAAACATCGGTGTCAACAATATTAAAGATACACAAAATATAGCCTGCGTGCAATAAATTGTGACCAAATTATATAAGTTATTATGTAGTACTTTTGATTATTTGAATATGATTCGCAAATTGACGGAATATAGGGTTATGCCTACTAATATTGACACTGATGTTTTGTTCGGTTGCGTTAAAACAGATTATGTTTTCTACTTTAATTGGTTTGCTGATTTGTTCACCTCACCGAGTTCAAGTAACATTTTTTGATATTACTGACACCTATTTATTGTATTTACTGTACCTGTTTATCATAGTGTATTATTATGATTAACGATAATGACCGAAGGAAAAATATTGTCATGTCGCATGAATTCATGTCGCTTCACCTCTGTCGCGACCATATAAACACGGATTGTATAATTAACCCTTAATGCCAAAGAATCAGTTTGCAGCATAAAAAAAAAATGGAAAATGAGTTTATGGTGTTACTTGTTGACTGTAAATAAATGTCTCTCCAGTTTGATTTGTTTAGACGTCGAGACATAGTTTTGGTAGACATAGTTGTCATATTACTCTCGGCCTCAAACACAGAGTAAATTATCTTGTGCGCACAGAATAACTTGTGAGCACAAGAAAATAACTTGTGCCACACGATTAAAAAAAAAATCACCCTATGGGACTTCGGGGGCTCCGTATTAAAGTGAGAATTTCACACGTACAGAAATAATAAAAATAACACATGCTATTAACATCCCTTCTTGTAGAATTAAAATACATTATTAACGCCCGTTTCCAATGTTAATAATATAATTTAAATCGATCACCAAAATAATAAGTATGTACTTTAAAAGACTCGATTTCTGTTCGGTCGAGTTTAAGTCCCGATTATGTGATATCTGGTACCACCTCCATGCATGTTTGCATAACGTCATGTTCGGATTCGCTTGTGGAGTTCACGTGTTTCTGTCCCTCTAGTGGAGTTCCTCCTGGTGGAGGTCTGCAGCCAGACTCTTCTCGGTTGTTGTCATTAGTCCTCTGTATTATAATGGTTATTATAGCAACGCATTCTGATCCTGACGCAATGCATTACGGTTAGATGCATTGCGACCTCTCACCCAGCTGCACAAACTGGAACCGCCTCCGTGACGACACACCTTTGCCCGTATTGGCTGAAGAATTTGGTTACACGCATGACGTTTGTATCCCAGGCAGTTCCGATGCGTAATCTGCTGTTTCTCCCGAATATCACGTAAAGCAGTGAGAGCTTTAATTTACCTGGTAAAATAAAGTTTAAATAAATGACATAAATGCTCTAATAGTACACGTAAGTTAGTGGTTTATTTATTGTTAGTTACTGTAATGTTGCGCTGCTTTATTTGGTTAATCGTCCAGTCTGTGAAGAAGGCATTCAAGTAAGAATTGCATTGTAGTATGACTCATTTCCTAATTTATATTAGGTAATTAAGAAGTATCGATATCGGTATTGTATCGGCGATACTTTCCCTGTATTTACTTGGTATCGCATCGATACCAAATCTTGAAGTATCGCACACCACTAGTCAGTGGATTTTTCCTTCTCTGTGCTGCAGTATCAACCATCCAGTCCGTTTTACCACTTTATTACACGGCTCTCTGGAATGCTTGATTCTGATTGGTCAGTTGAGACATTTGCAGGTTCGTTCTTTTCAAATAATGACCGCTCCAAAGTAATAACGCATAGCCGGTACTACTTGTATGTTTAAAATCAGTCCGCGCCAACAAAGATTATTGTTTAAAAATGTTAATTTAAAACAAATATGTCAATAAAATGTTTCAAATTTATATTCATGTCCAGTTTTTTTCCTTATGTGGCAAGTAGCCGTGTAATAAGCGGGATAATGTACAGGCAGCCGGTAGTTATCGCAGAAATAAGCCCCGACAGTGTGATCAGGACCCGACGCGAAGCGCGTATTACACGGCTCTCTGGAATGCTTGATTCTGATTGGTCAGTTGAGACATTTGCAGGTTCGTTCTTTTCAAATAATAACTGCTCCAAAGTAATAACGCATAGCCGGTACTACTTGTATGTTTAAAATCCCTCCGCGCCAACAAGACTTACTGGACTCCGACCACCGCTGACAGACAGAAATGGAGCAGTATACTCTCATCAAATCCTGACAACAGCTTGGCAAGCAGTAAGTGTTCGTATTAAATATAATATTTACCATAAAATTCAATCACCAACATAGTTTAATGATGTGTGATTTTAGGTGCAGTCAACAAAAAGTCAGTAGAGAAAACTTTCGCTGACTCTACCAAAAACATCAACTTCAACATCCCCGCTGGGACCACATTTACAATGTCACAGTTCACAATTAATGGAAATGTGCAATTTAATACTTGTAAATAAATAAAATACATACGTTATCATATAATCATATGTAGATGTTATAAATTGTCTTAAATTTCTATAAATTTCTGCGATAACTACCTGCTGCCTGTACATTATCCCTTACTTAAACACCTCTATAGGACCAGTATAACCAGTACAATGCAGTTTTCCTATTACCAAAAAAATGATTACAATCAATATCTTTTTACTGACAGGGCTGCTTCAGTTTTCTGCCTTTTCTGCTTCAGTTTAATAGGCCTCTTGTTAGATATATTTACAGGATTAGTAAAAGTATAAGCCATTTTTACCACTATAAACACCTCTATAGGACCAGTATAATGCAGTTTACCCATTGTCAAAAAGGTTAGGCTATATACAGTATATAAAGGCACTTGTTAATGTAATGGGCAGCTCCCTCTAGTGGATGACATGTAGTAAAACTTCCTCTTGTGAACATGTTTACATACATTTGGATGTTTCATTTAGTCATGGCTTCCAAGCGAAGTTAGTGTTCTCAACTTAGCATCTCAAGTTCCTGTTACCTTAGGTTGACCAGATAATCCATATCACGGAGGACAATTTGAGGTAGCACAGGGTTTGTACACTACCATTTCAATTGCAGTGGTACCTCAGTTCTCGAACTCATTAGAAGTCAAATTTCTTAAAAGTCGAACCAACCAGTTCGAAAAAAAAACATGTAAATCTCGATCTGAATCTCAGAAGTCTCTAAACAGATTAAGCAGGAAAAAATAGGCAACTTTGACAAGGGCCAAATTGTGATGGCTAGATGCTGGGTCAGAGCATCTCCAAAATGGCAGGTCTTGTAGGGTGTTCCTGGTATGCAGTGGTCAGTACCGAACAAAAGTGGTCCAAGAGAGTCCAACTGGTGAGCGAGTGACGAACTCATGGGCGCTCACGGCTCACTGATGCACATGGGGAGCGAAGGCCAGCCTGTCTGGTCCAATCCCACAGGAGAGCTACGGCAGCCAGCATTAACTTTTCAACAATTTGGGCTAAAACAGAAAGGTATCAGAACACACAGAGCATCACAGTTTGCCCATGCCAACCCCTGTCTGCTGCTGAAAGTGACTACAATGGACACTTGAGCGTCAGAACTATACAATCCGTTCTAACACGATTGATTTATAAGCACCCAAGTCCAATATATCGTGCACAGCACTTGTATTTGAGCGATTTTCAATCGGAGAGAAAAGCACTATGCGAAACTGCACCCTGTGATATGGCCTTAGTGAGGAACACGAAGTGAACCGATAGTGATCTCCAATTCGAAAACGGATTGTTCTGTTGAGCCGGTTCTATTCAGTGAATTGGTCGAAACGGTTTTCAAATCTAAAAAAAATCAAACTTTTTTTATATCCAGAAATTCAACGGGTCAAACTGTCACATCCCGACCACGCGCCCGACCAACGGAGCTTAGTACCTAATGGGCGGAACCGCTTACACCTGGAGAGGCGACATTAAAAGGATTCACCCCACACTCCCCGACGCCAGGTATTGTTGATTATCATGCGACGTACTGAGCATTTCTCGCTGTCTCCCTTGCAGCCCTAGCCCTGTCCCCCCGTGTTGGTCCCGTTTCTCCCCGCTTCCCCGGATCCCGCCGGTGTCCACCTGTCCCACGTCTGGTGATCCCCCTTGGCTTGACTTCCTCGGCTTCTCCGACCTCTTGCTTCGTGCCCCGTTTACGCCTCCGGATCGCTCCCTCCAACTCTGTTCGCCTGTTTCGGAATAAAGTCCCTTCCCACGAAAGTCCCCGATCTCCCGTGTGCTCTGTCCCGTGACGCAAACTCTTAGATTCTAAAAATGTAAAAATATTTGACAAATTAGTATGTAAAACACACAGCTAGTTTCTTCTTCTTTTTCTATTATTATTCATTGTGATAGCCTATTTATTGTCCACTGGTAGCACTTTTTTGAATCTTTATTTCATTTGTTTGGGAGTCCCTTTCCTGTAACCTACAGATCTGTATTTTGCCGATTGCAGATATTTATGACGTAATTAATGCATCCCAGGGCCGGAAGCCCACACCAGAGCCACCATCAGTGGAGGACAGCGGAGAGGGAGAGGTGCCTCCCCCTCCTGCTGAGAAACCCCGGACAGGTGCAGCGCGTCCTCAAGCCGCTCCTGCCAGCACGGAGGCAACGGCGGCTAATGAGAGAAGCGGACTTAGCGGCGAGCTGCGGCCACTCACTGGCTATCGAGGACTCGCGACCCCAGCTGTGTCCTCCGCTTCGAGCACGAGCAGCAGAGGCAGCAGGCAGAGGGTACTCTGCATGAGCGTGAGGAGGCATGCCACGGATGGGAGACCTGGCCTCGTGAGAACCAGCCTGGCGATCAACAACCGTCCTCCCACAAAGTCAACATTGCACGTTGTCAGTGTTGAAATGGAGCTGGAAATTTTTGCCAATGTGCTATTAAGAATGTATGTTTGTATTTGCATATTCTTGACACAGAAAACTGTTTAAAACTGTTCATTTCCTTTATCTGTATGGATTTTCCTATAATTCAGTATTAGGGCCACATTGAGGACAAAAAAATAGAGATTGTGGGAATAAAGTCATAATTTTATTTTTAAATGTTATTTTAAAGGGGAGATATTACAGTTGGCAGTTTCAGGACTGAAGTATAGAGGCAGGAACAAACCAGTCAATGATAGCAGAATACATGGCGTTTATCTTATGATGTCAATGATTTTAATTGGCTACATTATTATTATTTTAATGTTTAAATATGTATAAAATGTATAAAATGATTTCAGTTTGTGTATCAGCACTTTTTGAACATTTTAACCTCATATTAGGGACATGGCAATAAAACTGATAACCATGATAATTTTGGTCATGATAATCGTAATGTAAAATTTTCATACAATTTTTCATACAAAAATGCTGTGCAAGCTCAGACATCTGAGGTACAGGTCAGTAAGGATCGGGTTGTGACAGACACCCCCACAAAGACCCACCTACCCAAATCATGTCAAAAATAGGCCAGATAGTGGGACGCAAAGAAAAATGCAGTGCAAAGGGAAAAAATATTGCAAAGCACAACACATGTACCGTAATGAAAAACAAGTGATACATCAAGAAAAAAAGAACTATCACAATTTGGCAAAGAAAAAAAATCGAATACATCAATTTTGTTTGCAATATATAGGCTACTTTTGTTTATGATACAGTACACATATTTAACATGTGGATGTAATTTGACTCCATACATTTAATTTTGGAACACCCCAGCTGTTAAATACTTGAAATACTTGTTTTTGCATTTCAGATATACGTTTTTTTCCCCATCCATATCCATTCCGGGTCTTTGTACGTTTTGGTCAATTTGTAATTAAAAAATTTTTTTTTGGTTCATGTGAAACCATGGTTCTGTCACGCGCACAAGGGCGGGGCAACAACGTGACAGACAATCAATGCTTAATCGACACGTTACTTAATACGGATGCAATCTCCCAGACGTTGCGAAGTATTGTTGCCATGCGAATGACACTTACCGAGCACTTCTTTGTCTCCTGTCTTCCCCGCTTGTCTTGCCTGCCCCGTTTTGCCCTGTCGTCTCGCCTGCTCTGCTTGTGTCAACGCTCCTGCTTCCCTGCCTGTGCCTGCCTTCCCGGTCCTACCGCCCCGGCCTGTCTTCATCGCTCCTCCCGTTCCTTCGTCTCCTTGTCCCACCATTTCCTGTAGGACTGACTAACTCAGCTTTGGACCCATCGCGATCTACCCGACTTCCCCTTTGGATTATCCCTTTGGCTTTGACTGCACCCGGCTTTCTAAATAAACGTCCCGTCTCCTGGGGTTCGCCTCTTCTTTGTCAGCGGAGCGTATCAGGTTCAGCAGAGGACCAAAAATATGTTATACAATGTTGTATTTTGAATATAAGCATTTACCAGAACAATCTAATTGTGAAACACTTGAAAAATAGTTTACATTTTAAGCACTTGGATAATTAGATTTTTATTAATGTGATATTGTTATGCTCAGCAGAGATGTTTTCCAGCTGGGAAACATTGATGTGAATAAATAAAACCATAATTCTGACTTTCTGTCCTGACTTTTAAAAAGTATTTTAGATAAATTTTAATAATATTGATATACAGTGGAGATCAAAATTAGAGAACAAGTGATATTTTAGGAATTTACAAAGTCACTGCTTGAATTCTAAGTTATTCTAACCTGAATAGATGAGAGATTTTAATTGTTTCATCAGTGACAAGTATTGCATATCACAAAATATAAAATTTGCACTAGAAATTCAATCAATGTCTGCGATCAAAATTAAAGAACGATTTGTTGTACTTGACAGTTTTTGGTTCTAATCTGAAATATTTTGAAATACCTGGCAACCCAATCTATTCAACAACATTGGCAGGCCTTTTGCAAGATGCTGGACCTCTCCAAGGTACCTGAAACCCTGTGATGTCAGGTTGTTCAGATGAAGGCTGATGGGACGACCCCCTTAGCCACTGGAAGAGAAGTTAGTCGTTCCAATAGCTTAATTTCTCAAACATTCAAGCTGTACATAGAAACTAAGTCATTCAAGTCCCAAAAGGCCAGTTCCCCACACAAGATGAGTACACAAGTGAAGAGGATGATGGGGAGAGTCTTAGTGGGGGATCAGTTCAACACCACAGCTGGAATCACTCACCAAATCAACTATGGGCAGGAATTTGTCTTGACAGAGTCTCGTCATCTGGGACAATATGGACTGAAAGCCTACTCCGTGATGACCAAGCTATTCATCAGCAAGAAGAATGAAGAGGCTAGACTAGACCTTTGCTGAGGAACATGTTGTGTGAACAGAGGAGAACTGGTCCAAAGTTGAATTGGGGAAAGACTCCACCAAGTGTGTGAAGAAGTCAGTTAAGTTCAGAGGGGTACGTGTCACGGTGGGCATGTTCCCGGCTGCAGGAGTCGGGTCTCTCATAAGGCTCCATGGTAAGGTGAACACTGATGAATATCAGAATCTCCTTTAGCAACATGAGGATCCTTCTCAACAAGCCTCACCCAGTCAGCCAGTCATTTTTATACAAGACAATGCCCATTACCACACTGCAAAATGGATGAAGCAATTACTCAAAGCTGGGAACATCTAGGAGATGAAAAGACCAGCCCAGACTCCAAATCTGAACCCTATGAAGAATCTCTGCAAGGTAACTGGTGACAAAATTATGGCAAACAAACCCACCACAGTTTCTGAATTGTCTCAGATGGCATTGATGTGCCAGTCATTGAAAGAAAGAGCCTTCCTATTATTTTCTCAAAGTTGTAAATATCAAAAAAAGTTGAGAATTGAGTTGAGAATTCAAAAGGAAAAAATTGTAACCGTTCTCATTTTTATCGCCGACTTTCTTGAAATTTCTTGTTGAAACTGGATTTTGCCTTCCCTGCCAAATCAGAAGTCAGAAGCCACTCATGTAGATCCAAATTCAGTCATTATTGCAACAATGAAGTTACAAGCAAGGTCAGACACTTGCAAGTGTGTCCAATACTGTTTTACACCAATTTTTATACAAGTTCTTATCATTTAACAATATCTTGTCACTTGAGCATCATCATTCCTTCAACCATTCACAATCATTGTTTTTTCCCTTAATCCACACCCCTAGGTGATAAGTTTGTCCATCATTTCTTTTACTGTTTGGTCCCTCGGCCGAACATAATGGTGGCTCGACCATTTTAAAAATGCTCAGCCGTGAACTTTTGGTGAACTCAGACGAATCATTTCCTTCAGTAGCAAACCTTGGCAGATTGAGCCTGTTGCACATTGTCTAACTAAAGGGTTGATAATATATTTGTCCTTCAACATAGTGATAATAAAGGTGGATATTCATACATTCAGGACTAAAATAAAGTAGCTAACAAAAACTCTTAGGCTAACACGAGGTGCAAATACATACTAAATTGATTGCATTGTGTTGATTACATTATAATGATTACATTGTAATGATTACATCATGGGTATTTGGCATGCTTTTTAATAATACCATAATGATTATATTCTAGTTATATAGTGCTGAATAATATTCCATAAAACCATTTATTTTTTAATGCGGCATAGGTTTTGCTGATGGAATATGATTAAAATTCATCTCCTCTATTCACGTTAGAATATCTATTAATTCAGAGAAGCTGCATCTTTGTGAATTACAAAAATGTGTCTTTTTCTTTAATTTGATCGCCACTGTATGTCGAATATCTATACAGTGACCTAAAATATCAAGGTATTGTTTTTCAGCCATACAGTATCACCCAGCCATAGCTGTTGGTGCAATTACTTGACATTTAGAGTTACAGGTTATGATAATAAAGATGATTAATCGTGAGATGAAGAATAATCATGGGATTTGTGCACGTCCTCTGAGGTGAGAGATGGACAGTGTTGTATGCCTTCACACATTTCGTTATACTGCATGTTTTTTTTCTTACCACGGGCTTTTGTCATCTGAGGAGAAAGAAAACGGGATATGATGTCATACAGACACAACTAGAAGTGTCAAATATAAAATGTAAACACACAACTTCACAGAGTTGGAGTAACAATTGTGACCTTGGTTCATCATTATGGGGTTTGATAATACTGATCAAAAAATATTGCACGGATCTTTTTTAGAAATTGGTTATCACATGTTTGTGGTCAAACTAACACACACAGACACATCCCAAAATTACAAAAAGCACACTCACCTTAAGGCCCAGACAGATGAGAAGGATGACGACATTCAACAAGACTACAGAGCCAGCACAGATGGTAATGATGACCCTCAGGCTGGTCATAGGGAGGTGACACGGAGGAGTCGGCACTGGTTCGGCAGGTGGACACGGCTTCAGGTCAGCTGTGTCACATCATCAGATTGTCAAGACATATCACCTGCCCCTGGGTCTCACCATGTCCATGATTAGTAATGGTGCTTTGAGCAGCACGGTTTGAATAGTGTTCCACTACCATTCTGTACAAGTGATCCCATATCCTGTACATGCTTTGACTATGAAAAGAATAACGATCTGTCAGCACTTACCATTTACCACAACCAGAGTAAAGCTGCTGTTGAACTTCTTCAGATTTAGGTCCTGAATCATATTGTATGAGCACCAGTAGAGACCAGAGTCATCATCTGTTACGTTACTAATAGTGACTGAGAGATTGACCATCTCTCCCTCTGTCTTCACTCTATCTACAAACTCATCTTCAGGTGTGCATTTAGGAGGGTTCCTGAAATAATAGAGCACTTTCTTCTCAGACTCCATCCTTTGGTACAAATGCATCGACTCGGCATTTTTGGTCGTCGAACATTTGACAGTAATTGACTTTCCTTCCTCTGCTGTCACAATCCTGGCCTTCTCTGAAGGTTAGAAAAGATAAAACATTGTGGTTTAAAAAAGGAGCTACAATGCAGAATTAGTAATTATTGTATTTATTTATACTCAACACTCTCTCCAACAATTCTGACATTATGGTTCTCATTGTAATTTTACAGTGACACTGACATTTAGGCTATACAAATAAGATTAATACTTTATTGGATTCACTGCATCTGGAAGATCTCTCTAGGCAGAACCCCCACAACTAGCAGCACCTAAATGCTGCACTCAGATGTCTTGAGATTGATTTATGGTGCAATTAAGCAAGATTAAATTTAAGGATCTGCACTCAGAATTTCCATTTCTGTATCATACAAAACATGGGGTTGTACCTGGTTAAGGACAGACAAAATTGGGTTTTACCTTTAGTTCTCTAATCTCTTAAGAGGCAGATAATGACAATACTAAATACTTTTATCCTGAGTATGTATGTAATAAGAAAGCAGTGGTGGAATGTAATAAAGTATTTGTACTTCGTTACTGTACTTAAGTACATTTTTACGTATCTGTACTTTACTTAAGTAAAAATAATAATGCATACTTTTTTTATTTTACTCCATTACATTGTGTGGGAACTATCTGTACTTTCTACTCCACTACATTTCTACAATTTATGCCGTTAGTCGTTACATTTTATGAACACAATTTCCTCAAAATCTTGCATGAAAAAATAGTTAGCCTATTGCGTTCTGGCGTTTCCTACCAATCAGGTGGCTTTATTAGCTCCAGTGATGGCAGAGCGTCATATTCATACTGCCATATTCTTGAGAGCGTCACCCCACCACTAGTGTTTGGTTACTGTTGTGTTTCCCTTTTATTGCTCTTAACAGATGTGTTGAATAGTTTTGCAAGTACATAAATGATTTAAAGATATATCATGTCCTGATTGGTTTATCTTAATGGTATATTAGTGGGTAATACCTAGTAGATAACTTGTTATCCACATAATTCTAAGTTAGGGTACACACAGTATTGCAGAGTACATGCACAATAAGCACAGCAAACTTTCCAATACACATATACTGTATAGTTGCTTGTAATTATCACGAGCAATGACATCGGTAGAGGCGTAAGTCAGTATATCTACTATTCTTTTACAAAATGGCGCACCCCAGACATTGAGACAAACCATTGTGTGAGTACTTTTACTTAAAAAAATACTTTAAAGTAAATTTAAAAGTACTTAGTGTCACGCCCAGCCCTGCATTCCTCATGTGTGCCACGCCGCTAATTACCCATGTGTGGAATCTGTGCTTCTCTCAAGCTGTTTTGTGTTTCTTGATTAGTTTCTTAGTATTTAAGTCCGTGTCTTACCTTTACTTGCCAGACTTGTCATTAATGTTAGTTAAGTTCGTGTCTTGTTAGTTTATGTCTTGAGCTTAGTTTTCCCCGTCATTCCCTGGTCTGCTCCCTTTTGTTGTTTTAAATCCCATTAAAACCCCTTACTTTGCTGGTCCTCGTCTCCTACCTATTATTCCTCGCCTCCTCCCTGGATGTGTATGTGACACTTAGACCTTTCACTTAAGTAAGATTGTTGATGTAGCACTTCTACTTTTACTTGAGTACACGGGAGATTCCTGTTTTGGGCCACATATTCATGTCCTCGTGTTTAACTGGCTCTTATTCTTTTATAAAATTACACAAATCTTTATAACAAACCTATTTTATTATGTGTTTAGGTGTTTTCTATTGCTCTAACAAAGTTACTATTTTTATCTTTTTACATCTCTTTAAAGCACCATTTCTCTGGAATATGCACTCATTTTAGCATGTCCCAAATGCAATGTATTCAACTTCCTCAGTAAAAATAAACTATAACATTATAAAAACCAAAACTTATTCTTTATTATTTTGATAGACTGTCACGCCCCGCTCCGTCCGATCATAATGTGTGCCACGCCCACCTCGTTACCTCCTGTTTCTGCCTGATTGTTCCCACCTGTTGCTCGTTACCCTTAGCTTGTCTTTTGTATTTAGTCCGTGTCTCAGTTAGTTTCCCCGGGTCCGTCATTGTAGTGTCCGTGGATGTCCCTACCTGTCTGTCCTTTGGTCAATAAAACCCCATTTACTCGTAAGTACGGCTTCATTCGCCTGCTTCACTGCTTGCCTTCTTGCCGCAACGTGACAGAATGACGGATCTCCACGAAAACACAGCGCGGCAGACCAAGCACCAGCGGCTCGGTCTGCTGCAGGAGGCTGTGTATTGATGGAATATGATTAAAATACATCTCCTCTATTCACGTTAGAATATCTATTAATTCAGAGAAGCTGCATCTTTGTGAATTACAAAAATGTGTCTTTTTCTTTAATTTGATCGCCACTGTATGTCGAATATCTATACAGTGACTAGAGGTACTTGAGGATCCCCTCGCCCTGGAACTGGCCACCCGGGGCGCGGACCTCCTCACGGAGGCGTGCCCGCCCGGACAGCAGTACCTGCTCGAGTGGGCACGCAAATGCCTACGCCACCTGCGTGAGCGTCTCACGCAGCGGAGAGACGAACGCGTTGCCCGGAGCCTGGGCGACGTGTTCACGACGGCTCCGCCTTCCGCCACCCGCGGAAAGAAGAAGCGGGGAAGGAAGAGGGCTGAAACGCTGCAGAAAGAGACCCCAACTCTCTTCCTGGGAGCCTGCTCTCTGCTCCCCGCCTGGGAGTTAGCCAGGGAGCACGAGGGCTCACCGCTCCCCTGGGACGACTTCGCTGCTACCCGCCTGGCTGGCTTCCACCGAGAGAAGCCGCCTCCGTTGGAGGCTTACTTTTATCGGCCGGAGCATCTGGGGCACGGCGGAATTCGCGCCGTGAGAGACGGCATTCCCTGGGTCCCTAAAGCCCTTAAAGGGGCAGTCCCAGACTTGCCTGCTCCGGATCTGCCTACTCCGGACCTGCCAGCAGCACGGTCTGCTGCTGCCGCCGCACTGCCCGCGGCACCGCCTGACCCGCCTGTCCAGCCTGACCCGCTCGTCCTGCCTGCAGTTCCTGCAGCTGCCGCCGCTTGGCCCGCGGCAACCCCTGCTGCAGCTGCCGTCGCCGCTCTGCCTGAGGTGCCTGCTGCGGCGCCCCCTGCTGGCCACGTGACGGCGGCGCCCGCCGAGGTGCCCCCTGCTGGCCGCACGCCCGAGGCACCCCCTGCTGGCCACGTGACGGTGGCGCCCGCCGAGGCGCCCCCTGTTGGCCGCATGTCCTCTCTGCCCACGGCCCGGCCTGAGGCCGCCGCTCCTGTCCTGTCCGCGGCCCTGCCTGAGGCCGCCTCTCTGCCCATCCAGCCCTGCTCGTCGGTCCAGCCTGCTCCGGACCCGCCTGTTCCCGTCCTGCCCGCAGCTCCAGCTGCACCGCCTGCTGCATGGTAGGTCCGGAGCAGGCCGTCGCTCGGTGGCTGCCTGCGGGTCCTCCGGCTCTGTGTCGGTGGTCTCCGCCGGGTCCCCCCCTAGTTCCTCGGTGCCGGTCCTTGGTCCCGCTCCGGCTCCGTATTGGCCGCCTCCGGGCATCCCTGCTTCGGCTTGGCCTCGGACGGTGCCTTCCCCGGCTCCGGCTGTGCCTCCGCTTGCCGCGGCTTCCCCCTCCTGCCTGCCTGCACCGGTGTTCCCTCCTGCTCCCTCCGTGTCCCCTCCGTCAATCCCTCGTCCCGTTCCCTTGGCCCCTGGGTGGTCCCCTCCTGCTCCCTCCTCCCTCTCACCTGCGGCCCCTCCGGCCGCTGCCCGTCGCCCGTCTGGGTTCCTTCTGGCTCCCCTTCTTCCTCCTCCCTTTCCCTTTGTCTCGCCTGTCTCTGCTCCTTGTTCCTCTGTTCCTCCTCCGTTCATTCCTGGCCCCTTCGTGTCGCCTGTGGGAGGTACATATAATGCATCTACATATAATTTTATTTCTAATTAATGAAATTCCTCATACAAGACAACAAAATGGGGACAAAAAATTCACAGATTCCATTATTCTGACATTGTACTCTTCATAAATGAATGAGAATAAGAGCCAGTTAAAAACAAGGACATGAATATGTGGCCCAAAAGAATGAAACTTTTATCATAGCAAAAGGGACACATTGTATTCCAGAAAAGTTCAGTATTGTTTGACTTGTACATTATTTAAACTCTGTGATTACCATGTATATGTCCCTAACAGGGTGGATAACGTCTGGAGAAATATATACAAAAAACATCCCATAATTATAATATTTTCAACGCCTGAGCTTGACGAACATGCATTCCTCATAGCTAAGTATGGTATAGTCCTGACAAAATGTTTAAATCATAAAATACAATCATTGCAATTTTCAGAAAACAGACAGCCGAATGTGTTCTCTAAAACAGGAATCACCCACATATTTTGCAGGATATTTGTACTTTTACTTAAGTACTAAGCTTCAGTACTTCCTCCACCACTGGAAGAAAGTTTAGTTCTCTAATCTCTTAAGAGGCAGATAATGCCAATACTAAATACTTTTATCCTGAGTATGTATGTAATTCTGTATACTAATATTTTTATAGACTTTTTCCCATGCATTTTTGAGAAAATTTGCTATAACTTAAATATCTCTTATTGTATAAGTCATGAGAAGCCGTTCTCACCTCGAGCAGCCTGGGTGACAAGAAACATGACGACGAGGACGAGGCCCCCCAGATGCCACAGACTGTGCTCCATCTCTGCAACTGTGTTATGCGAGTGCAGCCTCTGTTACTTGCACTTTGAACAGGAAGAAATGTACGCCCACAGTTCCCAAAGTATTTAAAGAACTCATGTTGTGCTGAGATGGCCAGTTTCAAACTCCTTAACTAGTAGCAGACCTTAGTGTATATTAGTATACTAATTAATTAAGTATAAATTTAAACATCTGCACTCAGAATTTTCATTTCTGTACCATGCAAAATATGGGGTATATATGTATTGTTTATTCTTAACAATTGTGTATTCTACTAATATATATTAGAATAGAGACATTATATTATGTATTATATTATTAAGATTATAATGATGTGGTTTATTGATCCAAGGAGATATTAATTAACATTCAGCAGTAAAGGAACATTAAGTGTACAGATACGTAGGGCTGGTTCTAGCTATAAGCAGTTTTCTAGGGCCACCTGTGCTGCAGAGGAGTCAAAATGATCAAAGAAATGGTTTTCATAGAGCAATTATACTTGGTACTCCGTCTTGAAACTGTGTGCCAAGCTTAAAAAAAATCAATGGCACTTGTTATTGTAATGGGCAGCTCCTTCTAGTGGATGACATGTAGTAAAACTTCCTCTTGTGAACATGTTTACATACTGTACATCTGGATGTTTCACCTTAGCATCTCAAGTTCCTGTTACCTTAGGCTGGATAATCCATGTCAGGGAGGCCAATTTGAGGTAGCACAGGGTTTGTAGACTACCATTTCAATTAATGTGAAACATCTGGATGAGTCTTTCAATCAAGGAAATAAACCAATCAAAGCACAAGAGGACCTGAGCTATTTAGCCGAGCACAGGAGCCTTTCAGTTTTAAAGTAGTTTGTAGAACCCGAAGTAACTCAAAGTGTCCCCTCTGACATGGATTATCTGGTCACCCTAGGATAACTGTGATTCTTGAAAATGTCTGACAATGTATTTGTCGTCAGATAGTTTTTTATTACATGTAAGTGTAAAGGACTAAAAGCTATAATGGTGAATGATGGAATATGTTTCAATTCTAATTCTATGTCCTCCAAAAGTAGGCCTCAGGTTTCATTCTTCTGAGATCCAAACTTGCAACATATCTCCACAGCCGTGTAGTAAAATTACGGGAATTTGTTTCCCCCTGGACAGTGAAATACATATAACTACTATAATAACAGAGTATTTCATAGTGGAGGACGAGGGATTTTGTCGGCTCCAGGAGGTATACATTTTTATAAAGAACATAGCTCGTTACGCACGTTGGTAAATTTTTTGTGTTTGCACCGTAAATCTTTTGTGTGTGCACCTAAGCTATACCGCTGCATCTGGCTTGCTTTCTCGCTTCATTGTAAACGCAGTTCCCTGCTGATTAAGGTATGTTTTGTGTGTCCTGGAACAGCAGTGTTTTGTGCTTAGCGATGTGTATCGATTTGCATTTACAATGAAAGTGGGGAGTGAATTATTTTCCTCAGCCTCTGTTTAAGGTTTTTACCCTTGATCCTTTGCTAACATATCCGCATGACAGTTCAAGTGCACATTGCTGTGTTAGTTGATTATTTCCTGACCTCCCAGTTAAACAGACTTGGTGGTAGGAGCTATCCTTTTAGTGTATTTCTGTTGTTACCAGGGTCGGGGCCATTCCGGAATGCATTGATCAATTCCAGTCCAAATCAGGAAATGGAACTGGAGCTGGGATTGGAAAAAAACTACAGGGAACAGAATTGGAGTTGAATTTGAATTTCAGGGAGATTTAAGTTCCAACTCCAGTTCCATTTCCTGATTTGGACTGGAATTGATCAATGCATTCCAGAATGGCCCCGACCCTGGTTGTTACATTGGTCAGATTTCTGTTGGGTATGATGTAAAATAAATCTGTGTATTTCTCTGGGCCTCTCCTGGTGGGTTTCCTTGTCCTTTGGCCAGACTGGGTTGGGGATCTCCAGCTCTAACGATGAAAAAAGAAAATGGAGTGGTGTCATCAACCTACTATCTATAGCGCCCCCTACCCACCTACATGCAGGATACAAAAACTTGAAAATCCAGATTTTCCCTGTACCTGGATAGGTCAGGATCGGCCTCTGTCCTGCTCCCTTCTGTTGGTCAGGTCCCCCGTTTGTCCAGTAGGGGTCGCAGCCCATCCCATTCTTATGTACGTCATAGTCCCTAGTGTGTGTTCTGCTTCCCAGGGCACCGTGTGGTTCAGTGGGCTAAGCAGATGGCTCTTAAGCACACTCCCCATATTGTTGTGAATATGTTACTACATGGGTGTTGCTACACCCCTTTTACTGGGGCACGTGCCCCAGCGCTGACCTGCTGCTCCCCAGAAAAATCTTGCATTCAAGTGTTAACAAGCTGCTATATTTGACAGTGGATTCATTTAGAAAAGAACTAATTATTTCCAATCCACAATGTCAAAGTGATTGACATTATTAAAATAGGATCTCTGAAAGATGTAAACTCTTCCTCCAGTTTTTTTTTACATGAAAATTAGAAGAGGTGGAAATATGCAGATAAGATACTTTCACGTTAATTAAATAAACAGCTGCACATGATAAACAAGAATTGCTAAAACAATTAGCCATAATACATAATATAACTGGAAACCTTAGGGTTATGAATACTGATAAGCATATATTACAAATTACTAGATACTCTTTCATAAAAGACAGCTTAATGCTTCTATATACATTCACCTAAAGGATTATTAGGAACACCATACTAATACAGTGTTTGACCCCCTTTCGCCTTCAGAACTGCCTTAATTCTACGTGGCATTGATTCAACAAGGTGCTGAAAGCATTCTTTAGAAATGTTGGCCCATATTGATAGGATAGCATCTTGCAGTTGATGGAGATTTGTGGGATGCACATCCAGGGCACGAAGCTCCCGTTCCACCACATCCCAAAGATGCTCTATTGGGTTGAGATCTGGTGACTGTGGGGGCCCTTGTAGTACAGTGAACTCATTGTCATGTTCAAGAAACCAATTTGAAATGATTCGAGCTTTGTGACATGGTGCATTATCCTGCTGGAAGTAGCCATCAGGGGATGGGTACATGGTGGTCATAAAGGGATGGACATGGTCAGAGACAATGCTCAGGTAGGCCGTGGCATTTAAACGATGCCCAATTGGCACTAGGGGGCCTAAAGTGTGCCAAGAAAACATCCCCCACACCATTACACCACCACCACCAGCCTGCACAGTGGTAACAAGGCATGATGGATCCATGTTCTCATTCTGTTTACGCCAAATTCTGAATGTCTCAACAGAAATCGAGACTCATCAGACCAGGCAACATTTTTCCAGTCTTCAACTGTCCAATTTCAGTGAGCTCGTGCAAATTGTAGCCTCTTTTTCCTATTTGTAGTGGAGATGAGTGGTACCCGGTGGGGTCTTCTGTTGTTGTAGCCCATCCACCTCAAGGTTATGTGTGTTGTGGCTTCACAAATGCTTTGCTGCATACCTCGGTTGTAACGAGTGGTTATTTCAGTCAAAGTTGCTCTTCTATCAGCTTGAATCAGTCGGCCCATTTTCCTCTGACCTCTAGCATCAACAAGGCATTTTCGCCCACAGGACTGCCGCATACTGGATGTTTTTCCCTTTGCACACCATTCTTTGTAAACCCTAGAAATGGTTGTGCGTGAAAATCCCAGTAACTGAGCAGCTTGTGAAATACTCAGACCGGCCCGTCTGGAACCAACAACCATGTCACGCTCAAAATTGCTTAAATCACCTTTCTTTCCCATTCTGACATTCAGTTTGGAGTTCAGGAGATTGTCTTGACCAGGACCACACCCCTAAATGCATTGAAGCAACTGCCATGTGATTGGTTGATTAGACAATTGCATTAATGAGAAATTGAACAGGTGTTCCTAATAATCCTTTAGGTGAGTGTATATATAGCCTTTTTGACAATGGGTAAACTGCATTATACTGGTCCTATAGAGGTGTTTAAAGTGGTAAAAATGGGATATATGCATGGTTCGAATTACGGGGGGTACTGTACCCCCCGATCAAGACCCAGAACCCCCCCAAGAGACAAAAATAGCAGTTTGGGGGGGGGTCTTAATATTTTTTTTTTGTTGTAAAAAAAAAAAGAGAACCTCACCTTGTAGGAAAATTTTATATAAAACGATTTCAGACACCCCTAATGTGGATCGTACCATTTTAACCACCTCGGCTCTAGAAGCAGCCAGTCAGTTGCATCATTCGTTCTCATTGAGTGGCCTGTACATTGTGTTTGTCTGTCATGGTACTGTTTGTTGTGCATTGGTAAATGTAAGTAGCCAGCAGAAGTCTAACCTGTTGAAAATGTGTTATTTTACAACCCTCATTTATTCGTTTAAGTGTTTCATTGACTAATGCAAGCTGACGTCTTTATAAGTTGAATTACTTACCATTGTCCTTCTGAGACCGGTGTTCTGTCGAGGTGAGCTACTTTGTCGAGGTAAGTTACCGTAGTGCTAATCGATAGCCTTAACCGTAGCTTACCTCGACAAAGTAGCTCATCTCTACAGAACAGCGGTACAGTCAACGTTAGCGATGTTAACTAGCAACATAAGCTAAGTTCTCTATTTAAACCAGGCTTATTTGGTGAGGTGAAATTGATCATGGTCATTTTCCAAGGAGATGAACTCCCATTGTTTTCATTATCATTTTATCATGAATAAATCATGCCATTCTGAAATTAATTCGCCACTTATCCTGTGTGGTTTGTTATTAGGCTAATGTTAATGCATTAGAAGGTCTAACGTTATGCTCTGAAATAACATTACTATAAGTGAAACCTGTAGTAGAGTTGTGACGTTCGCGAACGAACTGATTCTTTTGAACGGCTCATAAACATGAACGATGGGAGCCGAGTCGCGGCTGGAGGGGAGCCGTTCTTTCTGTCGTTCTTTTTTTCCTATGCGTGTTTCACACAGATGCACACAAATTAGCTCCTCCGCGAGACAGAACAGTTATAGGGGGAGGGGCGCACCCAGCGCAGGGGTGCTACTGCCTAACAGCATGATGATAGTTGTGCACGCATCCTTCACTTCCACATTGTGTGGAAGTGTTTGTAGTAAAAGCTGTTTTGCACAGAAATTCATTGCAGCCGGCTTTGTTTTTGATGTTTATTTGTGAGTAGGTATTGTATGAATAACATAAGTCAACGTAGCTTTACACATACACACACTTTGTACTAAAGGTAAATCCAAAATAGTGATGTCACTGTCTAAGCAGAGGGATGTTGTGCAACCATATGGAATATAGTCCACACATGACAAATGAGGTAATAATCAATATTTCAGAATAATTCAAACTCAGATATTGGTGTGTGATATCTGAGTTTTAATTATTTGACTACAAATCTCACCTCATCATTCCTCCCAGTGATTATTTCCAGGATAAACTGAGATGCCCCCAAGCTGGCTTCTTAAAACTGACTAAATATTTAAAAAGAGCCAAGATCCGGATCCCCTCAAAGAGCCATAAATCCCATCACTAATTCTCGCCCGCTGCTTTACCGCTGTTATTTTAAGGTTCGCTAACAACTGAACTTCCGCCTCATGATCTCTTTGCCACTCCAGCGGCATCATTTGTATTTTATTCTACCTTTACTATTTGAATTACACACACCCCCCCCCCTCCCATTAACTTTTCTATATTTCTTTATCACTTAACCAGCACAACATTGTTCGCACTATGTGTGTCTTTGCACTTTGTCTTGAGTTATTCCACTATGTGGCTTGACCTAAACTAATAATTTCTCTTCCTCCGCAATGCAGGTAAGTCAGGGGCCTTAAGCAATTAGTCTGCCTATAGCAAGAGCTAAGTTCCTTTACTGCTGTATGCTAAGTAATATCCCACTGCGGGCAATAAACTGCATCTTTATACTTTTAGAATATACTTTCTTTATAATGGATTATTATATACCTATATCCACTACTAGTAAAGCGGTCATGAAACTCGCCACCTCAGTGCACTAGGTTTTTGAAGTACTGTGAGAATTGCGGGCGTGCATTTCTTACTTTTCTTGCTGCACTCACATTTCCTCCTTTTGACAGTGGTCTCACATGAAGCTGTCGCAGAGATGGAGCGCAGATAATTTTAGAATATATTGTCAGCGTGTGGCTCAGTGGGCTAAGCCGTGTGCATGTAATCGCAAGGTCACCGGTTCAAGCCCAGCCTCAGCACGTCTGCGGGTCCTTGGGCAAGACCCTCAACCCCCAGCTCCCTGGGCGCTGCTACAGGTGGCTGCCCTTCATGGACAACTTGCTCTACAAAGAGCAAGTTGAGGCATAAAAAGAATTTCCCCATGGGGATTAATAAAGTGTAAATTATTATTATTTTTATAATGCAATATTATATACCTATATCCACTACTAGTAAAGCGGTCATGAAACTCGCCACCTCAGTGCACTAGGTTTTTGAAGTACTGTGAGAATTGCGGGTGCGCATTTCCTCCTTTTCATATTGCACTCACATTTCCTCCTTTTGACAGTGGTCTCACATGAAGCTGTCGCAGAGATGGAGCGCAGACTCTGGCATTTGGTGGGCCTCATCCTCGTAGGCGTTCTTCTCAGCATCCAGGCCTCCCCAGGTGAGAATGGCTGCTCACGACCCTGGTGAGGTTGGAAAATGTGTCGTTACGCTGAAGGTTGAATGGTAACAGATTTGAGATAAATATAAGGGAAAGTATTTAGTACTGGCATTATCTCTTTCAAAATCTCATAACTCATACAGACATTTGTTGAATTTTGATGTTTGTTTACTCTGGACTCCCTTGTTGCATAGTTAAGCACGGCGAGGAAACTCCATCAGATATAGCTGTTTTGTCCTTGACTGAAGACCACAGGTCACTTTTTTCTGGTTGAGAACCATAATATCAGTAGCCTCATACTCAGCAGAAAGTTGCTGGAGAGAGTAATGACCGTTACTAATGACTGTATTCTGCATTCTTTATTCTGTATGTAGCGCCCCATAGAAATGGGTGGTAATGTTACAGGGAAAAGTGGAGAGTTTGTGGGTGTTAGTATTGCGAGGTGACGTTCATATTATGCCCGATGCACCCGCGTGTGTGTGTGGTTTTAAATGTGTTCTTTTCCTATGGGTGAGATGTTTTTCTGTGTATTAAATTGATTGTGGGTTTTTTTGTCTTTATGCATAAAGGAGAACATTGTGATCAAGGTACAAATTGGTCAAATGTATTGTTTTCTTACTGTTTAAAGTGTAAAGTGATGGCCTGGGGAAACATGGAAGGGACTTAAAAGAGCATTTTTCTATATATATGTACATTTTTCTTTCCTTTCTCCCCCCCCCTTCAAATTGAGAGTGTGATTCTAATCCCCCCTGTAGTGGCATTGACTCATTATATTTTATTATTATATATTAATTGTAAGGGGTGTGTAAAAGGCAAGTATTGGAAATTGGGAAAATCTTAGGGAATAGCTTAACATTGAGCTACCCAGGACCTCTTCCAGTGTGCACACCAGGTCGAGAATTATACCTTAGAAAAGTGGATACGCATATGGTGGGCAATCCATCCATAGAGGATATTTCAACCCCCCCCCATATCCTGGGCTACAGGGGGCTTGGGTCATTTTGCTAGGTGGAGGTTTTAAACCTCCACCTAGCTAGGTGTTTTTTTAAACCACAATGTTTTATCTTTTCTAACCTTGAGAGAAGGCCAGGATTGTGATAACGGAGGAAGTAATTTAAAGTCATTTAAATTATAGCAAATGTTCTCAAAAATGCATGGGAAAAAGTCTATAAAAGTATTAGTATACAGAATTACATACATACTCAGGATACAAGTATTTAGTATTTCCAGTATTTGCCTCTTAAGAGGTTAGAGAACTAAACTTTCTTCAGATAAAACCCAATTTTGTCTGTCCTTAAACAGGTACAACCCCATGTTTTGTATGATACAGAAATGGAAATTCTGAGTGCAGATCCTTAACTTTAAACTTGCTTTGCAACATAAATCAACCTCAAGACATCGGAGTCCAGCATTTAGGTGCTGCTAGTTGTGGGGGTTCTGCCTAGTGAGATCTTCCAGATGCAGTGAATCCAATAAAGTATTAATCTTATTTGTATAGCCTAAATTTCAGTGTCACTGTAAAATTACAATGAGAACCATAATGTCAGAATTGTTGGAGAGAGTGTTGAGTATAAATAAATACAATAATTAGTAATTCTGCATTGTAGCTCCTTTTTTAAACCACAATGTTTTATCTTTTCTAACCTTCAGAGAAGGCCAGGATTGTGACAGCAGAGGAAGGAAAGTCAATTACTGTCAAATGCTCGACGACCAAAAATGCCGCGTCGATGCATTTGTACCAAAGGATGGAGTCAGAGAAGAAAGTGCTCTATTATTACAGGAACCCTGCTAAATGCACACCTGAAGATGAGTTTGTAGATAGAGTGAAGACAGAGGGAGAGATGGTCAATCTCTCAGTCACTATTACTAACGTAACAGATGATGACTCTGGTCTCTACTGGTGCTCATACAATATGATTCAGGACCTAAATCTGATGAAGTTCACCAGCAGCTTTACTCTGGTTGTAGTAAATGGTAAGTGCTGACAGATCGTTATTCTTTTCATAGTCAAAGCATGTACAGGATATGGGATCACTTGTACAGAATGGTAGTGGAACACTATTCAAACCGTGCTGCTCAAAGCACCATTACTAATCATGGACATGGTGAGACCCAGGAGCAGGTGATATGTCTTGACAATCTGATGATGTGACACAGCTGACCTGAAGCCGTGTCCACCTGCCGAAGCAGTGCTAACTCCCAGCCTGTGGGTCACCACTGCCATCTGTGCTGGCTCTGTCCTCCTGTTGAGTGTCGTCATCCTTCTCATCTGTCTGGGCCCTAAGGTGAGTGTGCTTTTTGTAATTTGCATGTGTGTGTGTGTGTGTGTTAGTTTGACCACATGCATGTAGTAACCAGTGATTAAATTATGGGATTACTGAAAAAATAAAATAATAAGAACTATGCAATACTTTTGATCAGTGTTATCAAGCCTCATGAAGATGAACCAAGGTCACCATTGTTACTCCAGCTCTGTGTAGTTGTGTGTATACATTTCATATTTGACACCTCTGGTTGTGTCTGTTATGACATTATATCCCATTTTCTGTCTCCCCAGATGAAAAAAGCCTGTGAGGAGAAAAAAGAGATGCACTTTAACGAAATATATGAAGGCATTCAACACCGTGCATCTCTCAGCTGAGGGCCTAATCTGATGGGACAGGACGTGCACAAATCCCATCTTTATCATCATAACCTGTCACTCTAAATATCAAGTAATTGCACCTATAGCTGTGGCTGGGTGATATCAAGATATTGTTTTTCAGCCATATCTTAGGTCACTGTATAGATATTCGACATACAGTGGTGATCAAATGAAAGAGCAAGACACATTTTTGTAATTCACAAAAATGCAGCTTCTCCGAATTCAAAGATATTCTGACAGGAATACAGGAGATGTATTTTAATCATATCCCATTAGTAAAGGCTATGCCACATTAAAAAATAAATGGTTTAAACAAGAAATTTCAAGAAAGTCGGCGATAAAATGAGAACGGTTACAATTTTTTTTGTAGAAGAAGCCTAGAAATGAATTCTCAAATCAATTCTCAACTTTGAAAAATTAATAGGAAGGCTTTTTCATTCAATGACTGGCATATCAATGCCCACAGGACATCTGAGACAATTCAGAAACTGTGGTGGGTTTGTTTGGCATAATTTTGTCGCCGATTACCTTGCAGAGATTGATAGGGTTCAGATCAGGACTCTGGGCTGGTCATTTCATCTCCTAGATGTTCTTGGCTTTCAGTAATTGCTTCATCCACTTTGCAGTGTGGTAATGGGCATTTCTCTTTTTTCTCTTACTTTTGTCCTGTCCAGCAGCTTCAGCAAACAGAATCATTTTCTGAATGCACTGCTGTGCCAAACATGTTTGCTTTACATGAGGGGCTCTATAAACTCTGTATTGGCCCCTCATGTTGATCGATTCCTTTTTATTTTATTTATTTATTTCATTTTTAGCACATGTACAATATTGCAGTGGCTGAGGTGGCCGAAGAGGAGGGACAGATTAGGAGGGGGGAGAAAAAGAAAGAAAAGAAAAGAACAAAAAAGAAAAGAAGGAGTAAGTGAGAGAGCTAAGCCAAGATCATAGGAGTAAAGTAGAAGGCACATAATCTCCAATTGCTGCATCTGTAAAGGAAAGGGAAGAAAAACAAAAAAAGCATCTGAAAGAAGTGCAAAATGGATAGATACATAAACACAAACAAAAATAAAGAATAAAGAAAGTAACAGCTATACAGACATACGAAATTGTTGTGTGTGCTTGGAGGGGTGCGTGCAAGTGTATGCACATGCGTGTTCAGTTGTGTAGATGGGACGTGCGTGTGTTGTGTGCGTGTGTTGTGTGTGTGTGTTTTCAATATGGAATGTACTAAACGGCGAGGGTGGGAGGCTGCAACCACACCCCACAAGAGCCAGAGGTCGGCGGAGACAGACCCAGGAGGCCCGGGACGTCCGTAGCCCCCGAAGAGCACGGAAGAGCCGGGGCCCCACTCCAGCCGGGGGAGGAGGGAGGTCCCAGACGCTGCCCCCGCACGCAAAAGGGAATAAGATCCAGAGGCAACAGGTAGCCAACCTCGCATGAGCCAAGGCCCCCCCCCCACCAGACACAAAGACACCCCGCAGACACATCTCTCAGCCATGCATATAGACCATACACACATTCCCACAACATACACAGACACCCAGATATCACAACCCCAAGAAGCCACTAGACACCCACAGCCACAGCCCCAAGAAGCCACTAGACACCCATAGCTCGAGGGCCCAACCCTGCCACCCGCCAGGACCACGAGGAGATGAGACCACAGCCAACCACCCCCCATATATAATGGAATTGGTCAGTGTGGAATCCAATTCACCTAATTGATTTTTTCGGAAGGGAGCAGACATTCTCTCCAGACTTATATGATCTAAAAATAAATTTCTATACTGAGTAATACATAAATTGTTTTTTGATTTCCAGTTCATGAAGATAGTTTCCTTTGCAATACCTAAGGCAGTAAGGATTATGTGTATCTTATTTTCTTCCATATCTAATTCACTTACATCACCTAAAATGCACAATGTTCTTGAGGTTGGGATATGACAATTAAACCATATTGATAGATCTTCACATATCCTCTGCCAGAACTTCTGCACTGGTGTGCAGGACCATATGGCATGCATTTAGTTCTCCACAAACTTATCTGAGCAATTGGTGCATAAGTTTGAGTGTATAAGGCCCATTTGGAACATCCTTTGTCCTGTGTAGTGTATTATATGGAGAGTTTTGTGTTGTACAGTACAAGTTGTAAGTTGGGACTTTTAGTCATTTTGAAAGTGTTTAAACATATTTGTTTCCAAAAGTTTTGCTCTGGATTGATGGATAGATCTTGCTCCCATTTTGAGGTTGGGAGTGAAATTGAGTCATCTATTTTTGACAATAACATACAATTTTGCTAATAATTTTTGTGTAACATTTTTCAGTGCTGATTTTGTACTCTGCTGAATTGTTTCACATGAACCAAAAAAAAATTACAAATTGACCAAAACATACAAAACCCCGGAATGGACATGGAGGGGGGAAAAAACTGTATTTTAAACAAGTATTTCAAATATTTAACAAATAGGTGTCACGCCCCGCTCCGTCCGCTCCTAGTGTGTGCCACGCCCCCTCATTATCCACGTGTGCTTCCCCGATCGTGCCCAGCTGTTTCCTGTTTCTTTTGCCTTGTCCTGTGTATATGAGTCCGCGTCTCCCCATGTATGCCAGATCCGTCATTGTAGTGTCAGAGTGTTGTCCGTCTTTTGTGCATTAAACTCAGTTTACCTGACGTTCTGGCTGCACTTCGTCTGCTTCCCGACTCGCCCGTCTCCGAACGTGACACTAGGTTGTTGCTAAATTTAATGTATGGAGTCAAATTACATCCACATAGTGCTGCAAACAAATGTGTGTACTGTACCATAAACAAAAGCACGTATATATTGCAAACAAAACTGATTTTGTGGCACTCATTTTTCTTACGGTACATGTGTTGTGCTTTGCAATATTTTTTCCCTTTGTACTGTGTTTTTCTTTGCATTCCACTATCTGGCCTATGTTTGACAAGATGTGGGTGGGTGGGGCTTTGTGGGGGTGTCTGTCACAACCCGATCCTTACTGACCTGTACCTCAGATGTCTGCGCATGCACAGCATTTTTGTATGAAAATTTGATACCACGATTATTGTGACAAAATTATCATTGTTATCAGTATTATTGGCATGTGCTTAAAACTGGGTGAAAATGTTCAAAAAGTACTGATACACAAACAAATAATTTCACCAAATTTTATATATTTAAAAAAAAAAAAATCATTAACATCATAAGATAAACGCCGTGTATTCCACTATCATTGACTCCGGTTTGTTCCTGCCTCTATACTTCAGTCCTGAAACTGGCTATTCTAATATCTCCCCTTTAAAATAACATGTAGCCCAAAATTACAACTTCGTTCTCAAAATCTCAGATTTTTTTTCCTCAACGTGGCCCTAATACTCCATCATAGGACAATCCATACAGAAAAAGAAAATAAATTGTTTTGAACTGTGCCAATAATAAGAAAATACAAACGTACATTCTTAATAGCACATGGGCAAAAATTTCCAGCTCCATTTCACCACTAACAACATGCAATGTTTTACAAGAGTAGATAACAGTGAAAGATTCAGTTTACATTATTGACAAACTATTACCAAGTTAGACAGACAAACCATAACATTTTCCAAAGTTCCCACATCATGCATTGAGCTAAAAGTTAACTTACCTTTATAAGTTAGAGAAATAGAGAGTGGTGATCACAAAGATGGCTTGTTAGACTAGACTGTTGCCCCCCATTGCAGATATTTTCTTTCTGCATGTCCTGTAGACAGTGTGGCCGCAGGAAGAGCCAAGCTGTTAGCAAGCGCTGGGCAGTCAGTCGGCTCTGGAGGTGCGGCCCCCCCAAGCCCCTTCTTCTTCCGTGACTTTGTGGAAAGCTGGTTGTTGATCGCCAGGCTGGTTCAAGAAGCCTCGTCAGGCCATCACTGGTAAGAATGTAAAGATTGGAAGATATCGCAAAAGATTAGAAAAGCAACAAGAAATATAGTTCAAACAACTTCCTGACCAAAGTTTTACCGATTACATCATCATTAAAAGACAAGCAAAAGTAGCAAAATATCTAAACTTTGTCCACCAGGTGGCTCCAGGCAAGTCAAGTCAAGTAGATTTATTGTCATTTCAGCCATATGCACAGTACACAGTGAAACGAAACATTGTTCCTCCAGGAACATGATGCAACACAAAGAACAAGAACAGAAACAACACAAGACTACAGAAGTGCAGGCTTTCTTGGAACTGTTGTTGAGGTTCCGCTTGAGGTTCTCCGCAATGTGCTCTGGACGATCTCCACTGAGAATCCATTGATGTTCAGCGGAGAGTGGTCACGGTGTGCACTCCTGAAGTCAACAACTATGGTGTTTAATTAGTCATAACTCACGCACATACAAACCATGCACGTGTATGCGCTCGCGAGCAGAAAACCCGTCCTCTCTATGCGCTCGCTGGACCCTTTCTACGTGCTCGCATCTGCACAACACTCGCTTGATTGACAGGTTGAGTTTTGAGACTTTGGAGGCAGGAACAGTGGCTGATTTCTCTACCTCGTTGATTGGTCACTTCGAATCCTATGATTGGCTGTTTGCTTTGGAAGAAGAAGATGATCATTGATCAGTCATGTTGGAGCAAGGAAGTCTTACACTAAGGTAACATCTTTCAGAGATCCTATTTTAATAATGTCATTCACTTTGATATTATGGATTAGAAATAAGTTATTTTCCTGTTATTATCAATGTAAACTAATCCATTCTGGGGAGCAGCAGGTCAGCGCTGGGGCACGTGCCCCAGTAAAAGGGGTGTAGCAACACCCATGTAGTAACATATATTCACAACAATATGGGGAGTGTGCTTAAGAGCCATCTGCTTAGCCCACTGAACCACACGGTGCCCTGGGAAGCAGAACACACACTAGGGACTATGACGTACACAAGACTCGGGGAACACACAGAATGGGATGGGCTGCGACCCCTACTGGCCAAACGTGGAACCAAAAGGGAGCAGGACAGAGGCCAATTCTGACAAATCCAGGTACAGGGAAAATCTGGATTCAAGTTTTTGTATCCTGCATGTAGGTGGGTAGGGGGCGCCATAGATAGAAGATTGACTACACCATTCCGTTTTGTTTTTTTATAAACCAGTCTGACCAAAGGACAAGGAAACCCACAAGACGATTCAACTGCATGAGGAGAGGCCCAAAGAAATAAAAGAAATACAGTGGTACCTCAGTTCTTGAACTCATTAGAACTCTAATTTCTTAAAAGCTTGAAATTTTTTTTTACCTAGAGCTCAATCTGAATCTCAGAAGTCAAACCGTGAACGCCGACCTAAGATAACTTGTACGCACAGGGAAATGAGTTACGCGGCATGTCTCTCAGCGGAAACAAAGGGTAAAGCTTCAGTCTCAGCCTCGCATTAGCTGTGATAGCATCCTGCATGTTTACACTAACTGAATACATATATTTAGACAGTAAAAATACATTTAGACAATGATAGACAGTAACAGTAATAATTATTATATAATAAAATACATTTAAAAATAATGATTTCTTTTTTATTATTATTTCTTTATAATATTATTTTAATATTAATAAAAAACCATTAATACATTTAATTATAATAATATGAATAATTATATGTTTTTAAAAGAAATTCAAGTTGTAATGAGTTTGAGAACTGAGGTACCACTGTGTGTATGTGTACAGTATGTATATACTGTATATATATATTAGAGGTCGACCGATATATCGGGCCGATATTTAGCATTTTTTAATGTATCGGCATCAGCCGATATCCGAGTGCACTACGCCAGTGGTTCTCAAACTGGGGGCCGCGGCCCCCTGGGGGGCCACCAGATGGCGCTAGGGGGGCCGCATCGAAATTGTAGAATCTAAAAAAAAATTATCTGTATGTAAATCAGGCTTGTCAACCTATGTAAAATATAATGTATTTAAAAAAAAATAGAAGTATAAAAAAAATGTAAATATAAATTTTACGTAGCACACTACGCTGCTATGGACATCATGAATTACTGTTCAATATTCAGTACTTTTGTTGCACTTTTCAGACAATGTTAGTTTTACTGTCAAAACTGTTTTAATACAATGTTATATTTTGTGAAATGTAAATTTAACAAACCAAAGAAATAAAGACTACAAACAGAATCTAAAATCTAAAATTAAGTAAAATTGTAAGTTTGAGGATGTTTTGCGTCATGATTTTTTTTTTTGAGGAGGGGGGCCACAAAAGGATTCACCCTACACCAGGGGGCCTCCTGCTGAAAAAGTTTGAGAACCACTGCACTACGCCGATTTTCAGACAGGCACGTCTGCGGGCAGCCCAGTGTTATTGTTGCTGTGGAACAAGTAACCCATGCTGCCTTGTGCAGGACCACAGCCAGAAGTTTTGGAAGAGTCCTGGGATAAAACGGTAAGGCTTACATTCTGATCTTTCAATGACCTGTTTATTTAAGTAGTTTGCTATGAAATGTTGCTTTAAAAGAAAACGCGAATTACGCTATTGGGAACTGGGGTAATGATAATGAGCCTTCAACCAACTGTAGCTTACAGGTAACATTAAGGATCATTGATTCTAATAGAGTTCGTTTTGTGCGCTTATTGGTGGGCTCACAGACGTTTTTTAATCGTTAAAAATTATTTTAATTGTTAACATTTTAATTATTACCATATCAGCCCGATGTTATCAGTTATGTTTTTTTTCTTGTGTCGGAGAGTTTCACTCTGTGAGTGTGTGGGGCGGAGCAGGCAGCTCTCAAATACTGCAGCGTGTGTGAGAGTTGCGTTACTCTGCCCTGATCACAGACAGCGCCGTCCTCGGAGACACAGCTGCTAAGAACAATGCATGGCGGAGAAAAGTGTTTGTTCGAAAGCGTGGTTACCATTTACTTGAGCTGATGCTGACAATGGTCCTTCTGTGCAACTTTTTTTCATTTGAGACCGGAGATTCAAACAGTTTTTCAGACGTCTAGATAAAAAGTGCATGACTTTGCGCAGTTAGTTTCCTCATTAAACATGTCTATCCTTTATACGGGCTTATACGTAGACAACGTCACAATCACTAGGGGCTTATGTTGTCCTTGCATATCAGGCTGTGCAATACGACAGTTATTTTATTTTATTTTCCTGGATCACTAGATTCTGATTGTGAATTTGGCTTTAAGCTATCTGTCTGCTAACAACAGAAACAACATCATGTTAGTGTACACTACTCATCATACCATGATGCACTTAGTGTTTTTTTCTTCTTCAAAATGTATTAGAGTGTAATTGTTTTAATGTGCATGGAATACTGGAATTGTAGAATGAATTGAAGATGAAGGTACTATAATAAAAATTCTAACCTTGCATTTATTCTTCTGTTTTAGTAATTGCTGTCTGATTGCTGAACAAAAATCTAATCCTGTATGGCAGCATTTCACAAAGCCAACACCAGGAAAAGCCAGGTGCAATATCTGCAGCAGACTGGTGAGCTTGGGAGCTGAAGAATGAGTTTGCTGCTAAAGAGATTCTGATGCTGCTATCTTTATTGTTTATAAGTTTAAGTTGTTTATAAGTTGTATTGTGTTTTTGTTATTTAAGTTTATATTTAAATTTACACAATAAATGCTAAGTTGAGAAATTTTGTGTATCGTTTGTTATTATTAATGTGATATTTTATCATGCAAATAGAGGGGAAAACGTCCAATTTTCGGCCAAAAAATATCGGCAGCATATATCGGCCATCGGCTGACCCTGACTCCTAAATATCGTCATCGGCATCGGCTATTGAAAAACCCATATCGGTCGACCTCTAATATATATATATATATATATATATACACACACACACACATACACACACAATGCCTTTACATATTACTAAATCAGACAGGTAATGAAATTAAATTTATACTTAATTAATTAACTAGTATATTAGTATACTAATATACACCAAGGTCCTCTACTAGTTAAGGAGTTTGAAACTGGCCATCTCAGCACAACATGTGTTCTTTAAATACTGTGGGAGCTGTGGGCGTACATTTCTTCCTGTTCAAAGTGCAAGTAACAGAGGCTGCACTCGCATAACACAGTTGCAGAGATGGAGCACAGTCTGTGGCATCTGGGGGGCCTCGTCCTCGTCGTCATGTTTCTCGTCACCCAGGCCACTCGAGGTGAGAACGGCTTCTCATGACTTTGGTGAGATCGGAAAATGCGACATTTATATAAAAGGTTGAATAATAAGAGATATTTCAGAGTTATAGCAAATTTTCTCCAAAATGCATGTGGAAAAAGTCTATAAAAATATTAGTATACAGAATTACATACAAACTCAGGATAAAAGTATTTAGTATTGCCATTATTTGCCTCTTAAGAGGTTAGAGAACTAAACTTTCTTCAGATAAAACCCAATTTTGTCTGTCCTTAACCAGGTACAACCCCATGTTTTGGGTGATACAGAAATGGAAATTCTGAGTGCAGATCCTTAACTTTAAACTTGCTTAATTGCACCTTGAATCAACCTCAAGACATCTGAGTCCAGCATTTAGGTGCTGCTAGTTGTGGGGGTTCTGCCTAGAGAGATCTTCCAGATGCAGTGAATCCAATAAAGTATTAATCTTATTTGTATAGCCTAAATTTCAGTGTCACTGTAAAATTACAATGAGAACCATAATGTCAGAATTGTTGGAGAGAGTGTTGAGTATAAATAAATACAATAATTAGTAATTCTGCATTGTAGCTCCTTTTTTAAACCACGATGTTTTATCTTTTCTAACCTTCAGAGAAGGCCAGGATTGTGACAGCAGAGGAAGGAAAGTCAATTACTGTCAAATGCTCGACGACCAAAAATGCCGAGTCGATGCATTTGTACCGAAGGATGGAGTTAGAGAAAAAAGTGCTCTATTATTACAGGAACCCTGCTAAATGCAGACCTGAAGATGAGTTTGTAGATAGAGTGAAGACAGAGGGAGAGATGGTCAATCTCTCAGTCACTATTACTAACGTAACAGATGATGACTCTGGTCTCTACTGGTGCTCATACAATATGATTCAGGACCTAAATCTGAAGAAGTTCAACAGCAGCTATACTCTGGTTGTAGTAAATGGTAAGTGCTGACAGATCGTTATTCTTTTCATAGTCAAAGCATGTACAGGATATGGGATCACTTGTACAGAATGGTAGTGGAACACTATTCAAACCGTGCTGCTCAAAGCACCATTACTAATCATGGACATGGTGAGACCCAGGAGCAGGTGATATGTCTTGACAATCTGATGATGTGACACAGCTGACCTGAAGCCGTGTCCACCTGCCGAACCAGTGCTGACTCCCAGCCTGTGGGTCACCACTGCCATCTGTGCTGGCTCTGTCCTCCTGTTGAGTGTCGTCATCCTACTCATCTGTCTGGGCCCTAAGGTGAGTGTGCTTTTTGTAATTTGCATGTGTGTGTGTGTGTGTTAGTTTGACCACATGCATGTACTGTAGTAACCAGTGATTAAAATGACGGATTTCTAAAAATAATAAATATGTGAGATCCATGCAGTATTTTTCTCCAGTGTTTCCAAACCCCATGATGAACCTAGGTCTGTATTGTTAATCTAGCTCTGTGCCATTGTGTGTTTACATTGTCTATTTGACATTTACCCCCAGCTGAAGAAAGCCTGTGGTAAGAACAAAAACTATAACGGAATATATGAAGACATGCGACACCCGTCTATCTCTCGCCCGAAGCCCTAAACTCAAGAGACAGGATGCACACGAATCGTATGACTAATCTCCGTTTCATGATTAATCATCTTTATCATCATAAACTTAAACTGTAAATATCAACGAATTGCAGCTGTAGCAGTTATATACGTGTATGTATGCTGATTTATGACGGTACTAATGCTTCCCATTTCATCAAATCAGATAACATCAGTTCTGTTTAAAGGATGTTTTGTTGTTTTATATTGCCCATGTTTTTTTTTATTGGTCCCCACATGCACCATTACAACTCACAGGCCTATATTTTGACCCAGTTTTCGGTGCTTCCTATATGTAGCTTTTGGTTTCCTCTGCTGCTCAGCACTGTCTGCCTTGCAGTGGCTGCAAAACTGTCATGTTCAGCAACATAAGAGCCACCTGTTTAGCCCACTGAACAGTGAACAATGTTGTGCTATTTGCTTAAATAAGCCACTGTTTTTCAATCAAGTGTCAATGTTGAATATGTATATATTTCATACTTCATATGTATCATAGTTCTTTTTTTAATAACATTTCAATAAAAATAGTTATTTAACCAATTTACACTTTCAAGTGCCCTGATCCTTGTTCCAGGCCATTATACAAGATGCAGTTTTGTATTGGGTGCAGAAGCCTCCTCTGACCCCGATGTCACATGGTTAGCCCTCCCTCTTCATGCAGGTGACTGTTTGTGACACAAATGGATGATTACATCTCCACGTTTGCGTTCAGAGCACTCGATTTCAGTCTTTGAAACCGAAGTGTAGATTTCGCAATCGGAATGAAGTTAAAATCTAGCATTTCAGATTTTTTTTTTTGTTGTTCCTGTCTCAGGTTCTGTTTTGGTTTCAATGACCTCACAGGTCAATCACACAACAGGCAGTGATTTTTTTCCATCCGTATAAAGATGACTAAAAATCTATCCTGAGAAATGTGATTTAAATGAAGCATGAACACAAAAAACTTAATACTAACCAGCAGGCTAGTAAAAGAATTGCTTGTTGGACTGCATTTTTTACTGCACTAACCCATTAAATTCTTAATTTCTACCCCTGGGTATAAATGGAAAAAAATAAGAATGTTTGAGTAGAATCCTACTCCGGGGGAACTTTCCAGAACTGTGTGTGGGGCTCAGCAGATTAGGGGGTTGTGTTTGTAATCCAAAGGTCACAGGTTTGAATGCCAGGGTTGGGTAGAATGATGTCTCAGTTGGGCACCTGACCTAGGCCCTTAACTCCCAAGAGCTCTAAGAACTGCCTGCTCAATTGCACGTTACTTTGGACAAAAGTTCCTGTCTGGCTAAACAGACACTGAATGATATATAACTACCGCTGCCCTGACTAGTGTGTTACATGTTTTGGGAAATACTGCATATCTGTGTGTTTATTAATTGCATAAATGGCACTGAATGGTAGCTATGAGCCTATTGGAGTTTCGTTTAACTGAAATGTTCAGGCACAATATACACAATGATGAACTATGCAGGAGTAATGTAAACAACAAAAACACACAGGAACAACATAAATGATAGAGAAATATACAGGAGTAATGTGAACAACAGAAACACACAGGAACAACATAAACGATAGAGAAATATACAGGAGTAATGTAAACAACAGAAACACACAGGAACAACATAAACGATAGAGAAATATACAGGAGTAATGTGAACAACAGAAACACACAGGAACAACATAAACGATAGAGAAATATACAGGAGTAATGTGAACAACAGAAACACACAGGAACAACATAAACGATAGAGAAATATACAGGAGTAATGTGAACAACAGAAACACACAGGAACAACATAAACGATAGAGAAATATACAGGAGTAATGTGAACAACAGAAACACACAGGAACAACATAAACGATAGAGAAATATACAGGAGTAATGTGAACAACAGAAACACACAGGAACAACATAAACGATAGAGAAATATACAGGAGTAATGTCATAATGTGGTATTATTACCTCAGTCCCTGTAATAACATGATATTTGTGCTCCCAGTACCATTTCTTACCATTGCTCAGCAAATGTTATCCGTGCTGCAAAATCACTCTGTTTTTATTGCTAGGTACAAAACAGACTTACTATTAACCCAATGAGCATACAAAAGATGTACAGGATGAGGAAACGTGATATCACACTATATTCCAACTGTCACTGTCATCATTGGTTGTGCAGAAGTAGGTCAGATCCTACAACCTTAGGTTGTTTGGGGTTTATGTGTGTTTTTTTTTTACATTCTGATGCCAACTTGATTTTCATTTACATTTGTTCCTTCACGGTACCTTCACTACCATCGGTGTTTCCCCCTCCAGTCCTGCGTCAGGTGCCGCTGTTTGCAGTCACAGAAACTCAAAAGCAGTGGCAGCAGCTGGACACTCGTGGGTCTGGGTGAAACTGAGTGAGCAGCGCCTGGCAAAGACTGAAACGAAGCAGGTGTCTGTTAGCTTATGTGGGCATGGTATCGCACTCTACTGTCACAGTCGTACTGTCACAGTCGTACTGTCACAGTCATTGCTGTAGGCTGGTGAAGACGTATGCTACTCTTTACACCTCCTGGGTGGCTTAGGCATCATGCGGGGACACTGGATGCTTGTTATGGGGTTACTGAACCCTTTCAGGATGCGGGCAGAATGTCAGCAGAGTATCACTAATCCGCTCTACTTGTACTGCGAGGAACCTGGTCATGTGCTCTCTCAGTTCCCATCTCGTCCACCTCATCCTAGGGAGCACAGCCAAACTGTGTCTGTAATTCTTGATATCACTCATAAGCAACTTATCCTACTGGTGTTCATTCAGACTGACTCCAGTACTCATGTGGCAACAGCCGGAATCTCTGTGGACACTACAGCCGTGGGCAAAAATTTAGAGAATCGCACAAATAATAATTTTCTCATCATTTAAAAGTCTGCTGCCTCAGTTTTTATGATGGCAATTTGTATATACTCCAGAATGCTGTGAAGAGTGATCAGATGAATTGCAATTAATTCCAAAGTCCCTGTTTGCCATAAAAAATTAGATTAATCCCAAAAAACCCATTTCCACTGTATTTCAGCCCTGCCACAAAAAGACCTGCTGACATCATTTCAGTGATTCTCTCGTTAACAGATGAGTGTGTTGATGAGGACATGGCTGGAGATTACTCTGTCATGCTGATTGAGTTTGAATAGCAGACTGGGTGCTTTAAAAGGAGGATGGTGCTTCAAATCATTGTTATTCCTCTGGTAACCATGGTTACCTTCAAGGAAACACATGCAGTCATCGTTGCTTTGCACAAAAAGGGCTTCACAGGCAAGTGATAACTAAGTGGCTCGGGGAACAAAACATTGACATTTTGGGTCCATGACCAGGAAACTCCCCAGAACTTAATCCCATTGAGATCTTTTGGTCAATCTTCATGAGGTGGGTGGAAGCAAAAACCCACAAATTCTGACAAACTCCAAGCATTGCTTATCCAAGAATGGGCTGCCATCAGTCAGGATTTGGCTCAGAAGATGATTCCACTTCATGCCAATTCCAGAGGTTTGAAAAAGAAAGGCCAACACTGCAAATATTAACTCTTTGCATAAACTTAATGTAATTGTCAATAAAAGCCTTCGACAGTTACGAAATGCTTGTAATTATACTTCAGTATATACTGTAGTACCATAGAAACATCTGACAAAAGATCTACAAACACTGAATCAGCAAACTTTGTGAAAACCAATACTTGTGTCATTCTCAAAACTTTTGGCCATGACTGTAGGCTGGCTCACAACCTCAACCTACCCCTACAATGGGTGGACCGTTCACTGCACATTCTCACTTTGGACGGGTCTCTGATGGTGGCTGGTTTCACTATGTATCTCGCCAATCCTATTCACTTTCAGCTTACCCTGTTTCACCAAGAAAAGATTCAGCTTGTTGTGCAAACATGGCTTCTATGCATCTCCTGGTGTATGAGAGGATCACAGGTCTGGTTAATTAATACATTAAGTAATACTCACTACATTACTTGTGCCTCCTCAAGTAAAGTATTATCACAATTAGTTAAAAAAAGTATGTACCTGCTTCAGCTCAACAGGTTCATTGAGGTTGTGGGTGGGGAAGTGTTGGATTAATTGTTATGCACTTGTGATTGAAAGGTTGCTGGTTCAAATTCCCTATCAGCAAGGTACCACCTGAAGGGCCACCTTCTAAATGCTGAATTAGCTGCCCACTGCCATGTCACAATGTCATATATGGATTAAATGCAGAGGACGCATTTCATTGTTGTTGTGTGCCACGGTCAGCAGCTGCCACATACCCACACATATCGATGAATGTCAGTGTAAAAAGTCTATCTTTCTCAAACATCTCTACTCATCTGTGCGACATATCTTAAATGAATTGTTTTAAATCTGCCCATGATGAATTTCATTTGCCAACTGTCTTCTTATTTCATGGTTATTTCAGATATTTTACTAATTAAATAGAGCAGAGCTACATTTTAATTAGGCCTACATGTTTTTCTGTACATATGTAGACAGGAAGCATGACAGCTTCGGTTCAGAGGAAATGAGCATCATCCGCTGTGGTTAGACCTGTGATTTTGCATATTGTTCCATATTTACAATAAAGGCTAGACAACAAACTGGAAAGCTTGTTCATTGGTTCTTACAGCTTTTTAATTTTGAAGTTTGTGTTTTTGAAATGCAATTGCTATTCATTTCATTTTTGGGGTAATTCAACATGTTCTCGTGTCCCATGACTGTTAAAATAATATTGGTTATACACAGTTTTCAGAAACATGCGGCATTGTCTCTATACTTTTGAGACAGTGAATTATTTCAAATCAAACTTAAATCTCCTACTGAAAGTGATAGCACCTTTATTATTTCACCCATATATGTTTCGTGGCATGTAACAAACAATACAAAACATAAAAGGATGTATACAGGAAGTGGTTAAAGTGTGGAAAAAAACCCCCCTAGTGAGCACTTAAATGGACAGTTCACCCCAAAACTGAAAAAATATTTTGCTTTCATGCTATCTATCCATCTAGGTTGTTCTCCTGGGAGTTGCATTGTCATGAATGCAGGCGGCTCGGGCACGGGAGCGCGGCATGGTGCAGGCACGGAAAGGATGGCGGACGACCCACTTGCGGCTCAGAGACAGAAGGGGTTTATTACCTAAAACAGAAGACACTACAAAACCAAAAGGACCACGGGGGGTCAAACTCTAAAGGGAATAAACTTAGACTAAAACACAAAACCAAATACACATCAAAACACTGAAAATAGCGGAACCATCAAAGAACAACAGAACACACAATCAATCAACAATGAACCACTAGTGAACTAAACTCAGGCAGGAACTTAAATAGGAAAACTGAACAGAGTAACGAGGCAGCAGGAGTGAGACAAGCAATTAACCAATTGGGGAAGGTGCAGGACAACGAGCAATAAGGAAAACACACAAGGGCAGGCACAAGAACAGGAAACAGGTGGAACTAATTAACTCAGGGAACTGGGACGGGAAAACTAAGACTGACAAAGAAGGACACAGCATCTACACTAGGGGAATAACAGACACGTAGAAACACAAGCAGGGGCACATAGAATTGAACCAAATACAAATCACAGAAACCAGAAAAACTTATACAAAGAAACACTGGGGAGCAAAATACAAAAACAGAGGAGGCAGGATTCCAACACAGGACAGAAGGGTACTCAGACAACCACATGCTCAACACATTGAGCCATGTGGCTAGACAGGTAACAGGGGATAACAAAGACTAACACAAAGAACGGGATGACCAGCAACACCTGCTGGTCAAACAGGGAAGGGACACGGAAGGACCACAGCAGGGGCTGACCCTGACATGCGTAGTTTTGGAGATATTAGCTGTAGAAATGCCTGGCTTCTTTTATATATAATGGGAGCGAGTGACATTCTTTCTGTGCTGATTAAAGCGCCAGAAAAATGCATTTGAAAAATTCAACAGCAGCATTTCATCAGAAATCATGATCTGGTTACTCAAGATAATCCTCAGACTTTATAGTGAGTAGTTTAATGTACAAACAGGGACAAGAACAGGTAAGCACCCAAACGGAGTCATGGAAATTAAATGAATCTGCACATGGTGAAAGGTCATGTGACTATCGCAATGATTATAATCCATCAATCACCATGACCGCTTAATCCCAACTGGGGTTGCAGGGGGGACCGGAGCCTATCCCAGGAACAATGGTTGCAGGCAGGAACCAACCCTGGTCACAGGCAGGAACCAACCCTGGTCGCAGGCAGGAACCAACCCTGGTCGCAGGCAGGAACCAACCCTGGACAGACGCCAACACACCGCAGGGCACAGCAATGACTATAATATCAGATCAAATGGACAACAATGTTGGCAGTATGGGCACACTGCTGGTCCCATGTCAGTAGGGTGTGGCACCCCCCCGGGCCTGGATACATGCAATGATTTGGTGCGGAAGGGAGTCGTACAGCCGTTGTATCCTCTCCTGTGGCAAGTCGGCCCACAGCTGTTGTAACTGGCCCTCGAGATTAGTACAGATTGGCACTGGGTCTGAGTAAAGTCCGAGTTGATCCCACACATGTTCGATTGGGGAAAGATCGGGGGACCTGGCTGGCCACGGGAAGACCTCAACACGACACAGGCAGTCCATAGACACACGTGTCATGTGTGGAAGGGGGAGTTGTCTTGTTGAAAGACTGTACCAGAGTGCTGTCTCAGGAAGAGTAAGACATGTGGACTCAGGATGTCATTGACCTACCGCTATGCTGTCACGGTCCTCCAAATAACTACCGGAGATGATCTGAAGTCATACTCTATTGCTCCTCACACCATGGTGCTAGGAATAATGCCGGTGTCTCTCCACAACATTGGTAGATTTGGTCCTCTCTCCTTGGCACTGGCATACGCGTACATGATGGTCATTTGTGGTAATGTAGAACAGAGATTCATCGCTGAACATGGTACGATGCCACTCATCAGTCCATGCCTCCCAGTTACAGCCCCACTCCAAACCAGCCGTCTCTGCGCTGGTGTTAACAGCAGCCTACGCATGGGACGGTGAACCTGTAGTCCGGCTGATGCCAGTCTTCAAGACAGTGCAGGATGACACAGGGTTTTGTAGAGAATCCAAAACCTTTGTCCAGATGGCAGGCACAGATGTCATGGGGTTCTGTAATGCTTGACGCACAATACGATGATCCTCCCTTGGTGTGGTCTATCTTGGCCAACCAGAACCTTCATGATGTGTGTGGGTGTCCTCACGTGCCCATTGGTTCTAATATTGAGCAACTGTGACATCTTCATGCCCCACATGCCAGGCAATTGCACGATACGACCACCCGGCCTCATGCAAACCAACAATGCCACCCCTATCAAACTCTGTTAACTGCTGGTAATGCTCTCTAATGCATCTACGAGGCATCCTCTGTGTCTGGTGACTATATGTGCCAGCTGTCACACCGAGCTGGCAAAAGAGACACGGATCCAGTACTGCAGGACAAGCCGTGCTTTAATGAAGCTGACAACAGGTAAGCAAGGGTAAGCAGCAAAGAACAGAGCACTGGAGGGAGAGCGCAGCCGTCCGGGGGACTGGAACGGCTGTGCGAGGTAAGTCAGCTTCTCGAGAGATGGCAACTGGGCAGACAGGTTTGGAATCGGCAGGCGGTGATCGTGGTCGTGGTGCGGATGCGTGGGTCGTTAGCCAGAAGGTCCGTCCGACGGAGAAACACGGGACAGGAGCACACGAGGGGAGGAGGACAGAGGGTGCCGGGCTCAGCAGGGCAGGAGATCCAGGATCGGGAGCTGGACTGAGGAGGGAAGGCACAAAAGGTAAGGTTTCTACGAAAGGCAAACTGGTAAGGTACGGGAGAGCAGGGGGGCGGAAGACAGAAAAACGCTCGGTATGGCTTCTTTGCATCGGCTCAATACTTCGCGATTGGAAGGTGGCTGCGCTCCTCTTTTAAGGAAGACCTAATCCTTGGCTGAGGCGTTGCACCTGCTCGGCCCCGCCCCCTATGTGTGACACCGGCTCCATGCAAATCAAATTATTTACATACCTATCTCTGGTATGCATGTGTACCAAATCACATCCAAATCGGACCATTACTTCTGGGTGCTTCTTTTGGCACTGAGTGTTTTTCCTTCTACTGAACTCTATGCATAAATTGTATCACTGCACAGAAGACAGCACTAGCACCCCAGGAATATCTTATGTGCAGTGATACGATTGGTGTGTGGAGTTCGGTTGAAGAAAACAGTTTCCACATTAAACTGCGCACTACAAAGTCTGTGAACTATCTTCAATAAGCGGGTCATGATTTTTGCACGCCCGATACAATTCCAGATTTCTTTACAGGTGAATTAATTTTTTTAATGTTCGCATGTGCACTTTGCATTCACTTACAGTCAGATGCCCTGAGTGTCCATTCATACCACAAATGGTGTAATAACTGTTCTAATAACTCTAAAACACCCACATCAAGTACAGTATATTGTGCTTTATGCAGTTCATTATGCGACAGGGAACAATATTAAGGGGTCATGTATTGCACAAAGGAAATAATAAAGGTAGATCTTCAGGAGCAGAGTTGGTGACCACTGCCTTTTCTAATTTCTTGTGTGTCCTCGATAATATATTGTGTACTCAATTAAAAAATAATAATAATAATTTTTCAGGGCTCTGGGGGCTCCAAACTATGTGACTTCAAGCAATAGTTACTCATTACAGTTTACTAAATGTATATGTGTCACGATGTCCTGTCTGTTCCACGGTATGGCCAGCAGAGATTGTTGCTAACCCTCCTTAATCCTCCTAATTCTCCCTAGTTGTATCATTTGTCGATGTTCTCCTGATTGTTCTCTGCCTTGACACGCTAACCCCGTACACCTGTCTCTCGTTGGTGATTAGTGTTTAGTGCATGCATGTGCTTCACCTGTATACCTGTATGCTCCCCAGTTCTGTCTTTGTTACCTATGGCATCTGAACTCCCCTTTGGTCCGAATTCAGACCTTTGTAATAGGTATGTTCCTTTAATAAAATCCCCTTCAGGGTTTACCTCATTAAAAAGGCTGCCTTAGAGATTCCTTTCTACCTTCCTGCTCTCTCAGATGTGACAGAATGATAGCTCTCCACAAGCATCCGAGTAACTTCCCCATAGAATCCTGGGCTCCGCTTGTGTTTCTGCACCCAGATTGCCCACCCGCTCGTTCGCTCGTTCGACTCCTCAGCAAGTAACCTACGATTCTCGATTCATCAAGCAACAGTGACCTCGGCGATTCCAATGGTATCTGGGACTCTTACCTGGCAAGCATCTAGACCAGTTCCGTGGTGTAGTGGTAAGGTGGTTGGATTGTGGAGTTGGAAGACCTAGGGGACCTCATGCCCGGATTTCTACCCCTGGAGTCTAACGCCGAGGAGCCAGTCACGATGAGGACCCTGACGTGTTTGTCTTCATCCCCTCCAGGGAACAGCTCTAATGGGATTAGGAGTAAATGCCAGATAAAGCAGAGGTAGAAGCTCCAGCAACCAATCCATCCGCCACTGCTCCCCAGGTAGCTTCTGACCCATCTGCCGCAGTTCGCAGCCAGGGTCTGCCACTTTCTGGCAGTGAGATGCTGCCCTACTCGCCTCTTTCCAGCAGTGAGAAGTCGCTGCTCAGCTCGCAGCAGTCCTGCAGTTTGTGCCCAGCCCTAGAGAGCTTGCATTGCCCACTCCAGCTCCAGCCAATGAATTACCTGTACCTGCTCAGGAAGCTTCATATCACCCACTGTCCTGCCAGCTTCCTCTCCACTTGCAGTTATGTCAGCACTCCTTGCTATCTTCTCGGCACCTTCTGCTGCCGCCTCTGCTGTCTTTTGGGCACCCTCCTCACCTTCAGATCTCATTGGTGCCATCTGCAATCTTGCCTGATGTCACTTCAATGCCCCTCACTTTCCCATTGGCCCTTCCGGTCTTGTCAGCACCTCCTCTCCCCTCTTCAGGTGCCTGAACTCCTGGCTGTGGCATCACAGGTTGCTGTCTCCTCACATGCTCCATGGGTCATGGTCGACCCTGTTTGTCTCTCCACGTTTTCTACATTTACGGCATTTGGCAGATGCCCTTAGCCAGAGCAACTTACATAAGTGCTTAGAGGTCTAATTCTTATACTTGTTCAATAGAACCTAGCTAAGGATACCATCACACATCACTCTAAAAAACTCTGCAAGTAATCCATTTTTTAAATAATAAGAGTATAATTCTAGAAGTGCTAATCTAAGTACTTTCTAAAGAGGTAGCTTTTTAGTCATCATTTGAAGGCACCCAATGACTCAACTGTTCGGACATCATTCCATCACATAGGTGCTAAGTCTGAGAATAGTCTAGGTGCACGTTGTCACTGTGCCTTGAGAGATGGTGGGACCAGTCAAGCAGTGCTGAAGGATCAGAGAGAGCATGGCGCAGTGCGAGGTTTCATAAGGTATTTTAGGTAGGAGGGTGCTGGTCTATTTTTAGCTTTGTAGGTGAGCATCCGTGTTCAGACGTGGGCAGCTACGGATTTGAAATAGAATGATAAGGTGTGGGAGTAGATGCCGCTTTGCTTGTGTCCTGTGTCTCTTGTCCTGTTCCTTGTCTGTGTCATCTGGCCCTATTCTCCCCTTCCTGTCCTTAGTTGTCCTAATCTTGTCTACGTTTTCCATTGATTTCTGGTGTCCTCTCCCTCAGGTTCCATGTGGTCCTTGCATCTTGTCTGGCCTGGTGTCTGAACCCAGGGAGGTTGTGCCACCTATGCTCAGCCCAGGAGAGGCTGTGCCACTGGTGTGCAGTGTCCTGTGTTCCGTATCTGGTTTCCCTGTTCCCCGGTCTCAGGTGTCTAGTCCCATTCATGGAAGTACCACCCCCATGCCCAGAGTGCGTGCCTTGGGGAACTGTCATGATCTGCCCCATCTATTTCCAGGATGGCCACCAGAGGTCACTGCTGGACCTCCTGAACCCTTAGTTCTCCCCAGTTGTATCCAATTGATATTCTCCTGATTGTCCTCCACCCTGACATTCTAACCCCATATACCCATCTTTTGTCTGTGGCTAGTGTTTACTGTATATAATATAGCTCAAGATTTACACTTGACTTCATTTTGACACAAATTACCCCAAAACGGAACTGGGCTAAGTGGCTACAAAGGAGGGAAAGGGCATCCGTCAAAGTGACTTGGTCTTGTGAACACAATAACTCTCTAAAGCTTTGTTCCCTTTACCCCAATTAGTCCACGCTTACACACAACCACACTTGTCATGCATGCTCCTGCACTTAGTGCAAGTATTCAAGGTATCCTGTACCTCAAATGAGTGCAATGTGCTTGACATGCATTTTATCAACACTTTGGCAAATACCACAAGGAAGTAGTCTTTGGCTAAGTACATAGACTACAATGCACTGCATCAATGACGATTAACGTTGGCACTGAACTCAAGGAAGTCTGTCGGCTAATCAGAGTCCAACATTTCTCCAAAGAAGCTTCAATTTAAGTACTCAAAGTTGTATAACAAATGTTTGCATAGCCTCGGCTACAATGCAGGACAACCCCAAAACAAGACTAACACAAATTACAACATGGTTGTAGTGTATCTCTTGTTCACCTCTTCAGATATCAAGCATGTCCCATTGTTTTCAAGAGATCCCTGTGCACTTGGGCTCTTTACATACACTTGTACGCTGCGTCGTACATCAAAATATGTCACCACAGTGTGTAGAATCTCAGCGTGCTTGCCCTTAAGTGTGCTGAATAGAACAAAGCCTAAAAGTATTTGACATATCTTTTTCAAACTTTACTGGCACATTGTATGTTTGAATATCTGGAACTGATCGAATTAGGAGAGGTCGCGCCAAAACGAAAGCAATACTATTCAGTGGCAGCAATGGGGAGGGTGACTGCAGGAGACCCTTGACCTTTTTGATCTTTAATGGATATTATTATCATTTCATGAAAACGTTACATGAATGAAAACCTACACTTGATGTCATGATGAGACAAATCACCCCAAAACTGAAGCAGAAGCAGTAGGTAGCAGCATCCATACAGCTTCTACGCCAGTTTGCCCTGTGAACACAATAAATCTGAAAGAAATCAATGGACGTTCCAGGAATAGGCAAGTCTGGGGCGCGAGATGATTTTCTGAATATTGTAAAATAAAGGTTTTTTTTTTTCCTTTCACAATTTATCATGGGGACTATGGCAAAATGGAGACCCCCCTAGCCTTTGCTCAGTGCAATTTTATTGGTAGCAACTGAATTCCTGAGCCGCTGTGAAGCTGATTGTGGGGAACCACCCATACAACAATGATCAAGGGGGAAATTAGTCTTGTCACTCAGGCCATTAACAATTTACAATACCACCCCACCCTGTCAGCAAATTTAACCTCCACCCCCTAGCCTTGGTCAGCATATCTAATCATGGGATCCTTCCCCATTCCCACAGGATACCAGAATAGTACTGCTTTGGAAAATACTGTATAAAGCATTCCACGCAGTATATACTGGGCCTACTGTATAAATATCATCTTAGACTTTGAGGGTTGTGGGTTTGGTTCCTACCTCTGAGAATTTTGCATCTTCTCCCTGTATCTGCACAGGTTTCCTCTTGTGGTTCAAAAATTAGTTGCATTGGTGGCTTCAAATTGCTCATTATGCATGTGAAGGTTTGCCACATGAAGAACTTGCAGCCCATCCTGGGTGTCACTGTCGCTCTCCAAACCCAGCAAGGTCTGTACCGAGCCAACCTGAAACTGTGCTGAAACCAGACTCTCTTTGTGGTATGGGTCGGGTATATCTTGGTTCCTGAATGTCAACAAAAAATCACCATAACGTTTTTGCATTGGTAAAGTCTGATTGATTAATGTGGAATAGAGGATCATTTTGTTTTATTTATTTTGTATTATTTATTTAGGGAGCAACTAGTGGCATTATTAATGTTTTGGGGGGTCAGTATGCTTCCTGTTATATCGTGAGTCCGGGCGATCCGGCAATTAGGCAATAGAGCCGTGAATACGAGTGAACAGGATTTATTCTGGGTAACAAGGCAGACAGGGGAGCTCACAAAGAACAACGTCAATGACAGACCTGGGGAAACAGATTTGAACACGGACTAAATACAAAAGACAAGCAGAAAATAACAGGTAACAGGTGATCACAATCGGGGTAACACGCATAGGTAATGAGGGGGCGTGGCACACACGAGGATCGTACGAGCAGGTCATGACACTTCCAGACCACAGGAAGGTGTCCTTTATCATGCCCCTGCTGTTGCATGCAAAAACAAGCTCTCTTTTGTGTCTGTGTTTGAGAAGCTAAAATATGGCTCCTGGCTCATTTGGCTTTTAGGGGAATAAAACTGAGTCATCCATTTGTTTAAATGTTGAAGCCTGTTTGGTTATGAACCAAGTGAAAGTTTATTTGTTTCATTTAAAAGACTTTGATGAAAAGTAATTTGTTTAGTGATTTTCTCTATCTGCTATGGGAAAGTAAACCAAGCCAGTAAGCCAGTGAATTGGAGGCGTCTGACGATGCATCGCATTGTGTCCTCCCAGGCTTACAGTTGTGCTGCATGTGCTAGAGACTGACTTCTCTGGTGTTGAATGAGTACAATACTTTCAAGCACTGCTTTTATGTGCTTTCTTCGCATCCATCTGCAATGAGAATTTGGAGACAGAAAGTCAACAATTAGAGTAAGGCTGCTCTATTGTAAATGAATGTTACTCTTTAATGGTAAATGATTCATTATACAGTACCATATATAAAACAAATAACATGTATAAATGTCTTAGGGTTCTTAAGTATTCATAACACAATTGTGGCAAGAATAAGACATTAAAAATAAAGCATCTATAATAAAAATTATATATCTGAGCTAGATGAATTAAATTAATAGATGCTTTAATACACCATTAACACCTTTTGCTAAATTACATATTAGAGTTTGGTAACGCATTTAAATTAACAGTAAGAGACTTCACGTTGTTATCAGCTAACGTCATACATAACATGTGAGAACACCACCTCTTATGTAATTTAAATACCGTAATGCAGTGTAAGATAAGCTGCGTGGACGCTCAACTAAGTTCCCCTTGCAACATTAGCTGTCGCTGCTAAATAAATCTATTAACACTTTGTCATTATAGGTAACATTGCTGGCTTCTATGGAAGAGTATTGCATTAACTAAAGGAAAAAAAATCACTGTTTTCCTGAATTAACGAGATACACTATTCATTAAAAATTCGCTTGGCTGTTTCTTTTTTTGTTGTTTTTTATAGTGATTGCATTACGCTTCCAAAGGGTCACGTTATCACCGCAACGCGATTCATTATTCGGATATTTTCAGCGGTGTAACTGGGAAAGCGTGGAGGCTTTTCAGAATCAGAATCAGAATCAGAATCCGAATAAGCTTTATTGCCAGGTATGTTAACACATACGAGGAATTTGTTGTAGTGACAGAACTCTACAGTGCAACAGAAAGACAGTGACAAGACAAGACACAGGTAATAAAAAGAGTTATATACAGATATACAAAGATATACAAAGTAGCGTGCAATTCATTATGTAAATATCTCACAAGAGCTACGTGGTGTCTTGCAACAGTGTGTAGGATTGTAATGTTTTAATTTGGGGAAACACTGTTTTACCTTCCTCTATAGAAAACACTAACATGCAAAGTACTTGCTCATGAATCCTAATTCAAATGCACCTCATCACAGGTAAATCACAGGTAAGGCTGTCGCGATCATATGGCGCGTGTGCAATAATCACCATGGCTTTATACGATGGGAGTAAACATTTATCTGAACACCCTCAGTTTGTTAAACAGATTAGCAGTAGGCCTATGCCTAAAATATTAATGAGATGCATATCGTGACGCTCATTAATTAATCTGTATAAATTCGGCGTAATGGTGGTGCAGTGGTTAGCACTGTTGCCTCACACCTCTGGGACCCGGGTTCGAGTCTCTGCCTGGGATACATGTGTGTGGAGTTTGCATGTGTCGTGGGGTTTCCTTCGGGTACTCCGGTTTCCCCCCACAGTCCAAAGACATGCTGAGGCTAATTGGAGTTACTAACTTGCCCATAGGTGTGCATGTGTGAGTGTGCCCTGCGATAGGCTGGCCCCCCGTCCAGGGTTGTTCCCTGCCTCGTGCCCGTTGCATCCGGGATAGGCTCCGGACCCCCGTGACCCAATAGAATAAAGTGGGTTGGAAAATGGATGGATGGATGGAAATTCGGCGTATCATTAGCCTAGTGATTATTTCGCAGATAAACCCAGTAAACCCGGTCCCTTTTGACCTCTGCTGGCCGAACTGGAACAGAGCAGCCGGACACGGATGCTGACAAGCGGAGCACTACGGGGAAGCCAACGGAAACGCTTTTGCTCAGCAGACCGCCAGTTGGTTAAATATGAACCATTAAGATATTCCTTTTATTCCACGGCATCCTCAGCTACTCACTGTCTTAGTTATATTGACTTTGTTATTAATTATTATTAATGATAATAATTGATCATAAAGAATTTAAATAGCTTTAATATTTCGTGTTATTAGATTTTATATCACAAATATATTTTTCAAAGTGTGCCTTATACTGTGGCATAGGACTACCATAATGGGCCCCGCTCATTCTCCCGTGTCGTCGCCCTCAAATGCAGCGCGTCGCCAGAAGATGGAGCCCGACGCCGCTCCAGCGCAGAGCCGACTCTGTGACGTCTCGTGCACCGCGCCATCCGCATTTCCCTGTCGCGTGCCGTGGGGGCATGCATACCCTGTCTATTTGCGCACGCACATTTGCCGTATAAACAGATGGTCCCAATAAGACTGTATTTACAAGTTACACATTTTAGGCCGCGTTTTATCCCCTGTGCACCGCTCCCCAGACGTAAGTTTAGCTCCCAGCTCTACAAACACTGCCCCAGACGGGCCTGCTAACCCTACAAACACGAATGGCATGCTAGTACCCCCCTTACAATTTCTTTAGTGTTTCTTTTAGTGTTTCTTTAGTGTTTTCTGGATAGACGCATGTTAATGTAAAACGTGTGAAGCACACTAATAAAGGTTGCGTTAAAAGCAACAGACCAGCCCTGCAAATTCTGGCGCCCTAGGCGAGATTCTGCTGAGCGCCCCCTTTTCCACTCGCTCTTTTGCGCGCCCTAATCAAATGGCGCCCTAGGCGATCGCATGTGTCGCCTATAGTATTACCCACACTCGCTTATCTAGAGTCAACTAAACATGGCTAAAGTAAAAGAAAAGAGCTAAGACGAGTTAAATACAATTAAAAACAGAATGCACAAGTGACATATGATTTTTCTAAGTAAAAACGCTAGAAATATCCGTACTACATACAAGAGTCATTTAAATAGCAAGTAACTTGGGCTGTAAACATCTTATATTTTACTTCCCCCTTAAAACAATTGTATGAGAGCGTTTAAGAAGAAAATGTTTCTCCCTGACCTAATCCAGATGTATATGCACATCCTGGACGTGCTCACCCACAGGGTTAGCTAACCTTGGAGAACGCAGTGATCGCCCATAGGCGTCCCATACCCCGTCTACTCAAGCCGGCGAGTGGCGGAACTTTACAGGGCAGGTGTACCAGCAAGTAAAATAGCACCGAAAGTACAGACATTGATCACAGCCCAAATCCCGGAGGATAATCCGGAATCGCCATTCCGGCTTCTTTGTCCGTGTATAGGAAATGAAAAAATCAGCTCAGTCAGGTAGGTAAACATTTCACAGCGTACGCGGGGGGGGGGGCTATTTTCAATCAGTTGTTAAAATAACTAATGTTTCATTTATATCTGCTTGTTTTAAGTACCAGGCGGATCAAACCGCAGTTCGCAAGTATAGTTTTGACTTCCCTTTGTACGCCGTGGGCATCCCAAAATACACACAAACACGTTTTACATTATGAATGCTAATTAGTGCCGTATTGGGTGTTAAGTGGCCTATGTAGTACTATTGCCTATTAAATGCTCTTAACATTGTACACTGTAAGTTATTTAAATTGAATGTCTAATGTAAATGCGAACAGATCGGTTTGTGCGTATCGGACAGAACTCTTCTCTAAACGTGTTTTTCAGAAATATAGGTACAGCTGAATGCGTGTAGGCCTATATGTAGCCTATTACACTTTTGTAATATCTTAATATAGTAATTTAGTATGGCATCAGAAAGTCCAGTGGATCAGCCGATTTTACCAAAAGGCTACGCTTTCAAAGTGCAGTTTTGTTCTGGGTCATTTAACTTATGGTTGACCTCCCTGGATGTACTGTTTTCACTCCGTATATTATCGCATTGCCCTTAAAGTGGTGATAATCGTGAAGCTCGCACAGTATGAAAATTCATAATATTCTATAAACTCCCATTTAAATAGGAGGCAGTGCTGCGCCGCCATGTGACAGGATATTGTTATTGCAACCTTTTTAAACCAGGTTATTGCTACCGCTTTTTTGGCTGGGTGCTATTGTTTAGCTATTGTTTGTTAGTGACACTATCGAGCACGAGTGGGCATGAGATCCAAACCAGGGCAGCACAAGAGAAGGCCAGCAGGACCCAGCAGCTTCCTGGCATGGAGGGCATCCGCGGCAGCTGCAAACCCCACCCTATCTCAGCGAACCACAGCCCAAAATGCCTAGTGGTTGCCTGATCTATGGATGTTGCCCCAGCTGTTGCCCTAAAGGCTTGTCTGGAGGGTCGTTTTCCTGACAGCTGCGAGCATGCGTCAGGGTTAAGCACCCTGAATTTGGGCATGTGTTGCCAAGCTATGCTGCCTTTGGGGGGGCTGGCTTATACCTCCGGGTTTATCTTCGTCTTTGTTGTCCTGGTGACATGGAACCATGGTTGGTTCTGTCAGATCCACGTAGAATCCTCCCCCGGTTGTGATGAATGTTTTCTCCCACCGTCCAGTCCTGTCATGTCAAGTGACTTCGCTCTCTGCCTAGCATGGTGCCCCCTAGTGGCTCCCCTCTCCACTGGTCAATCAGTAACCCATCAGCCAAACATTGGTACTAAAAGCACCTGCACTCACAGGGAGGTGTGATCAGGGAGGTTATTATCCCCCATGCCCCTAAAATCTATTCCGAAACGCCAAGAAAAAAACAGAACCCCACCCTGCCAAACCAGGTCGGGTTACCCAGGTGTCTGGTGGGGAAGCCGACTGAGACTGAGCCAGTCCAGGTCCACATTCCACATGCTGGGCTTAGTCTGGACTCCCATGCATGTTTATCATCAGCAGGGTGTGGAATGCGCTGATAATACCCATTCTGAGAGGGTATAGCCCAGTGCCTTCGTGAGCACGCCTGTTAATGAATAGCCAGGCCTCGGGCCAATATGTTACCTGACATACGTCACACATTACATACTGCTTGGCTCTCTTTGTGAGGTTTATTTTTATGTCTTTTTTATTTTTTGTTCCTTTGTATCGCGAGCCCTGTGTTTCAGAAAAAAAATGCTGAAATAATTTCTCCCTTTTGTTGTAACTAATTATTTCAGTCAGTCCTGAACAAAAGCATCTTAAACCAAACACCTCTTATTATCCAAGGACCCATTTAAGGTCATGTGACCCTCACTTTTTGCCATTTGTGGAACCTGAAATGCATTTGTTGCTGAAATAGATGGCTTTGAACTTGTCTTGGTCATATGCCCGTTTTGTAACACCCCGTGACAGTAATTCATTGCTTATTTTAAGCCTGATCAGTATGGTAAGTGCACATTGTTACACATTCTCCCGCCTAGCAGATGTTTGTGCTCACATTCTGCCAGCTTATGCAAATGTTTTTTGATGTGGTTTGTTACAGCACACTTTCCCTTTTTCCCTCTCCAGCTGAATTGACATTCTTGCTTAATGTTAAAATAATTACAACTGACGGCTGACATTTTTGTGGCAAAACAATACAAGAATTTTGCCTCCTATAATTGTAGCATTTTTTTTGTTGTATTTTCTGAATGTTGAAGTGGCATCTGTGGGCCAGGTGGAGGCGCTCTTATCTAAGCTGGTAATGAAACACCAGTTCTGCCGCGTTGGTACAGCATTGGTGCTTTCCCACCGAAATTCAGGTGGTTCAGAGTTCTGAGTTCCTGGGCCATCTTGGCCAGGAACTTTTGTAGTTCTGGCTCCGGATGGTTTAATCCTGAAGAATAATGCAGTATAAAGCCGTCACTGGTGAGTCTTCCATGCCTTAGTGCACTATGAATGTATTCCCAAACCTTTTAGCCCGCGACCCTAAAATAACAGTGTCAGAGACTTACGACCTTCATTTTGCTGACTTGGAGTGGGGGGGGGCTCCCCTCAGTAGATTTGCAGGCCGGGGGGGGGGTCTCCCTCGCTAGATTTATCACAATTGACCAGTTTGATTGAAATATATTTTTCACATTTTTCAGCTTTATGAATACATTTTGTAAATCATCTCATGACCCCCACTTTGGGGGGGACACTCCTATATGGCTGTGCCCAGAGGGGGTGCTCATATACGGGTGTGCCTAGAGGGGGCGCTGTTATACGGGCGTGCCTAGAGGGGGCGCTGTTATACGGGTGTGCCTAAAGGGGGCGCTCCTGTACGGCCGCGCCTGGGGGGGGCGTCGCTCCTATGCGGCCGTGCCTGGGGTTGGGGTCGCTCCTATACGGCCGTGCCTGGGGGGTGGGGGGGTGCTCCTATATGGCCGTGCCTGGGGGGGTCGCTCCTATATGGCCGTGCCTGGGGGGGGGGCGCTCCTATATGGCCATGCCTGGGGGGGGCGCTCCTATATGGCCGTGCCTGGGGGGGGGGCGCTCCTATATGGCCGTGCCTGGGGGGGGGCGCTCCTATATGGCCGTGCCTGGGGGGGTCGCTCCTATATGGCCGTGCCTGGGGGGGGGGCGCTCCTATATGGCCGTGCCTGGGGGGGTCGCTCCCTCGGTGGGGAGGGCGGCTCAGGCTCAGCACTGCTCAGACTTTGTTATCCTGTGCAAGGGGGGTGTCAACAACAACTTAGCGGGTAGCACTGTGACTTGGAACTTCCTGGGTTTGCTGGAGGTCACACTTTTCTACCAGAGCTCTGGCTCCCCCTGCAGTCCAGAGGTGGGTGACATCTTTGTATTTCCTATAGTGGTTGAGTATAAGCCAAACTGGGGACTGGCATCCCATCCTGGTTGTCCCCTGCCTCGTTCCCTGTGCTTCCTGGGATTCCATGAACGTGTGCATGGTAAGCAGCCATGGAAAAGGGGAGTATGGGTGATCACACATGGCGAGGAAGCTCATTGGCTCTGATACCTTGGCATCCTGGGAAGGAGGAAAGAGTTTTCTTAAATATGTTGTCTCCAAGACTTCAGATCTGGTGCCCTTGACCCATTCCACAGTAACTTGTTTTTCGGGGAGTCATAACACTGTATTTACCTCCTTTTTACCCCCTTTCCATCCCATCCACAACAATCACATGTAGCGTTTTCTGCTCCTTACCCCTCCTTGCCCACAATGATGCCATTTAAACAAAGTTCTAAGCGCGTGATTCATAAGTCCGCAGCCCCGTCTGGATTTTTTCATGGCTGATCATCCTCAGAGCACATGAATCCCCCCCCCACACACCCCAGTGTTGTCTTATTTAGAGAGAAAACAACAGTAGTCAGTAGAGGAGCTGAGACCCTGAGGGTCTTTCGGTTTCTGCACTGAGCTTCTGCGCCGCAATAAATATTGTGTGTTTTCCTTTGGAAAAAAAAAACTTCCTCCATAAGTAAAGCATATTTTGGAAACCAAAATACTTACTATTTCCTATCCCCAAGCAGTTAAGAAGAGGATAGATTCTCGCCTGAATGAACTGAAAGTAAACAGCGCAGTAGCTTTCGAGCATGTAACTCCGACAGAATGATCTGTCACAGGAGAGAAAGGAAATTGTTAAGAAAGCAAGTCAGCATTAAAAGTCTGTAGTGCTGTTTGGGTCTGTTACCGGGACCCAGACCTTTTGTGTCTGTAGAGTCAGTTTTGAGCTATGATCCCTCCCAAACCCTGAATGAGCTTCTCTGAATATTTCAGAACAGTCTCAGGAAGTCTTCAGTGGGGCATCCGAGTCATCGCTCTTCCCACACCCACATCCCCCATGAGGAAGCAGGATAGGCCACATCTCTCCAGCCTGTGCTCTGCTCTCCCCAGCACTTTGCTCCAGTACCGTTCTCTATGACATCATCTGCAAAGGATGCCCCCCCACCCCCCTACCGCAGAGTGCTATCTAGCGAGAAGACTTGTGGTTGAGTTTTGAAGGGTCTGCTGTGGCTTAGGACAGGAGAAGGTTTCGTTGTTGTTTTTTGAACCATGGTACCGTTTTTCTTTTTTTCTTTTTTGGAAAACCATGGAAAAATAGAACAGGAGTAGGAGCCAGAAAGGGCGGCGTGTGGTGGGCTGGAATAGCGGTTACGTAACCGGGGGGAGTCTGCCACGTGGAGCATGTTTCGCTGCCTGCGCTCTTGCCTTCCCCGCGGTCGGGCCGTCATGACACACATGTGTGAGGAATGTGGATCCCGGAGTCCGCTGCACGTCTCAGTCACAGCTTGGCCAGCTGACACCCCTCACCCAGCCCGTGTAGTGGAGGGGGGGGGGGTGCAAGATATCCACCTTTGCAAATTTCTTGCTCAGCTAGTGTCATTCTGCCAGCCCAAATTTGAACCGGCCTGAATGTTCCAGTTTAATTCTCTCTCCTGCTCTGCTCTTGTATCTCTTTGACAAACAGGCTTATTGATTAAATCCTCCAAGTACGGGAGGAGGATTCATGTGCCAGTCGCATTATTGGAGAAACCGAAGGCCTGGTTTTGCCCGGTGATGTAGAGAGTTGTACAGGGAATGGGGTGTGATACTCATGTGACCTCAGTGTCGGCCTCACGGCTCTCTGTTTGTCTCCCCCCCCCCCCCCAAGTGGCAGGAGTCCCCATGAAAGCGGACGGGAGGCCGAAAAAAGGGGAGCCCCCCTCCAATTCAGGAAGTCGCACTGCTCCAGAGCCCCCACCTGTCCACGCCGCTGTCTCATCACGGGGGGGGGGGCCTCGGTCAGGCCTGTCTGCGTTTGCCTATGTACGTTTGCTCTCATCTGCCTCTGCTTCCCATTTCTGTCGGCTTTTACGCAGTTTCAGCCACACTGAAGCTCCGCCGTCGATTAGCGCCTGGTTCATTTTTATTCTACCGCAGCCCCCCCCCCCCTTTGTGACACCACCAGGTGGCTGTGATGTGGGCCTCATTTGTACACATGCCCCCCCAGTGTTTGTCTGCCCGCTCCATGTGGGCTTCAAGATTCAAGAGGTTTATTCGTCACGTACACAGTTGTACACATACAACATGTAGTGGAATGTGACCCTGGTCACTCCGAGCAGCTGTGCATGATAAGAGAAGTAACAGAATATAGAAAAAAATAAGAAAAATAATAAGATAAAATATATATGAAATGTTCAGCTGTACATAATCTATACATATATGATAGGTAAGAGGTATTTTGCTGTGCAATTTAAGTGCAATGTGCAAGAGGCCTGAGGTATGTGCCAACGATTTGGACAGTATGAAGCAGTACCTAGAGGTATTGAGTATTGTCCTGGTTTAGGAGCCTTATGACCTGGGGAAAAAGCTCCTCCTTAACCTTTCCGTTCTGGTCATAAGGCTGCGGAAGCGTTTGCCTGAATTCAGCAGGCAGAACAGAGAGTTATTGGGGTGGGATGGATCCTTGAAGATTTTTATTGCTCAGGTCCTGCAGCGGCTGTTGTAGATGTCCTGTAGGGAGGGCAAGGCAGATCTGGTGCAGCGCTCAGCTGCTCTAACCACCCTCTGCAGGGCTTTCCAGTCCTGGACAGAGCGGTTCCAGAACCACAATGTGATGCTCATGGTCAGGATGGCAGCTGAGTAGAAGGTCTTTAGGACAGCAGAAGAGACCTTAAACCTCAGCCTCAGATGGTAGAGCCTCTGCCTCGCCTTGCCGACCAGAGCACATGTGTGTGTGGACCAGGTGAGGTCCTCCTGTAGGTGTAGGAGGTATCTGAAGGTGCTCACCCTCTCCACTGTAGCACCATTGATGTGCACAATTGTGTAAGAGCCCCGCTGCCTCCTGTAGTCCACAATCAGCTCCTTTGTTTTGCTGACGTTCAGCTGGAGACTGTTATGTTGGCAGCACCTTTCCAGGTTCTCCACTTCCTTCAAGTAGGCCGTCTCATCATCGTTGGAGATGAGGCCGAGCATTACTGTGTCGTCAGCAAATTTCACATAGGGATTTGAGCTGAGTGTGGCTACACAGTGGTAGGTGTAGAGGGTGTACAGCAGTGGGCTCGAGACGCAGCCTTGCGGAGCTGCCGTGTTGAGGGTGATTGCGCTGGATACACAGTTGCCTACTCTCACCACCCGGGGTCTTCCTGTATGGAAATCCAGAATCCACCTGTTCAGCTGGTCACTCCGTCCCAAATACCTCAGCTTGGTGAACAGTTTGAGGGGGACTATGGTGTTGAATGCTGAGCTGTAGTCTATATAGGGTGACCCGCTGTAGAGTGTAATGGCCAATGGTAGGAGCAACCTTATGTAGGATCAGAGCAGCTGTCACTGTCCACTACAGCCAGCAGTTTTGAGTGTCCTCAGGATCACTGGCGCCTCCAGTGAGTCCATATTAGCTCCTAGAACTGAGCCAGCTTTGTTGGTGAGTTTGTTGAGATTAGTTGGAATTAGCGTGTGTGCTTAGTTGTTCTCAGTGCTGAATCCTATTTTATCCTCATCGTACTATGAACACATCACATAAGACTGAAACGTAATGAATAAAAAATCATTTCATGTACACGCACCATACATTCACAGTCAGCATGCAAACATTGCCAGTGTCTTCTGCTTTACACATTCCTTCCTCCTGTGACGTGTCCATGGGCGTAATTTCCATTGGGGTTAGGGGGGTCATGACCCCCGCAATAATCATACCCCCCCCCAATAATCATGTTTCCCCTGTAATGGGTGGAGACCTCGACCCCCCCAATGTTCCAGCCAAAGTTACGCCCTTGGACGTGTCGATCAGCTGTTTGGCCAATGACGCAATCGTAATGACGCAATGACGTAATGACGCGTAATGATGTAATAGCAAGTTTCAAGTTACCTCGTAAGTGTCAAGCTCACCCTTACCGTGTCAGCAAGCGTTTACATTAATAAAACACATTTACGAATGTTTAAAAAAGTACTTTTTAATTATCATAAAAATCTTTTTCATTTAGCTTCATGTATAACCAACATTATTAATTATTAATCGACATGTTTTATTGATTATTACTGTACATAAAATGTTCAAAATTGTTTTAAGACAAGATTGCTTTTTATTATAAAAAAAAATCGTTTACATTTACTTTAATAATATAACTGGCATGTTTTATTGGATTATTAATGTATATGCAGCTCGGTGTAACAGTGTAAAGCAGAAATACTGTATAACTAATATGCAGACTTCAATATTTGTTTATCGCAAGTCATATCATCATGGTAATATTATCAATGTGCCCAGTGTTAGTGCAGAATGTTATCGTAGCGGCCTAGTGCTTGATTCCGGTCCTGCTCCGGCCGTCAGTCACACTTCACCCTCCTCCTGGGACTTGTCCCTGAGTCTTGAGTAGCTGCCCATGCTGGTTCCGCACCGCGTATCCAGCACCGCTGCCAACGCGATGCTCTATTCCGGCGTCATCTCGCTGTAGCTCGGTTGGTCGGTGTGATCAGAGCCCAACTCAGAGGGGCCCTGAGTGAAAGTGATGTGTCCCATTTCAAAGGCCAGTTCTGGAGTGTCCCATTTCAAAGGCCAGTTCTGGAGTGTCCCGTTTTAATGCGCAGTCCCAGCACTGTTCTGGCTGCACCCCGAGCCCTTTCTGGTGCACCGGTCCCGACCTCTCCAGGTTCGCTAACTGGAATCGCTGATCTGCAGTTTTGTTTTGTGGCGTAGGGCTCGCAGGGTGATGCATCACTCCCCGGTGTGTATCTGCGTGTGTGTAGCAGGATTGTGCTCCCATTCATGCGTTTGGGTCGGGTTTGGGGCAGTAAAGGCAGTTCGCATTTAGAAGCGCAGTGACATCATCTGGCAGCGCCGGGGGGTGGTGAAGGCAGGCGGCAGAACTGCGGCGTCTGCAAATCCTCACGGGGTTCATGGTGCTGGCCTGCATCCACCCGTCTCAGCGGGAACCGCTGTGTCAGATGTGGACCAGCAGATATATTTGGCCTTGGCCTGTGTCGCAGCGAGAAGCCCGTAACTCCCTCCCTCTTGCTCTCTCTCTCTCTCACTCTCTCTCTCGCTCTCTCTCTCTTTCTCCCATGTGCACACACACGCAGACACACGTCACACATGTCCTGGTTCCTCCCATGCTGGCTGGCTCCTGTTCCAGCAGCAGGCCTGTTGTAAGATAAACTGTTTACCTGATGTCCTCCTTCAGCACATCTTCCTTCCCCGCCCGGCCTGTTCCCGCCACACGCATAACGACTTCTCCTGGAAAACGGAGCGGATGCACACGGCTGGGATTTGACTTCAGTTTTGGGGGCTTGGGCACGTCTCCGGAAGGTTGTCGGTTCGAATCCCGCGGCCGGCAGAGTAATCATATCACTGTTAGGCCCTTGAGCCAGGGCTCTTAACCCTACTTCGGGGTGCTGCATAAATGGCTGTGAGGCTTGTGCAAATGGCAAATAAAAAATCATTATCATCACCCCCCGCGCTGTTATATGACACCCTTGCCCCGTAGCCTGCTGGGCTTGGTCAGCTGATCGCAGTGGCGTCTGGGAATCAAAGTTCACGCCGAAGCTTAGAGATGTACTGAAAGCGGCCGCCTCGAGCTGTTAAACCCAGCCCTCTGCTTCTCCGTTAAAGGCCTTCGGTAACAGGGCGACTTAACGGCAGAGGGCGCTGAAAAAGGCCCCGTTTGCTTGTCCTGACAGAAACGGTAAGGCTGGCGGCAGTGACGGAAGCCGGTCAGGATGACTCACAGCGCCTCCTGTCATTATTTCCATCCCCGAGTGCCGCTGGTTGTGGGTCGCAGTAAAGGCAGCCTGGCAAGAATGCCGTAACCAGATATTGCTTAGCCCGGGCCTGGGGCGTAAACCTTAACCTTAGCCGAGTGTAACCAAGGGCCTGCAGGTCAGAGTGCACCCTCTCTCTCTCTCTCTCTCTCTCTCTCTCTCCCCACTCTCTCTCGGGGGGGGGGGGGGGGGGCTTACAGGCAGCTACACTGGCTCCTCTGTTAGTCTTCACGTGTGACGTATGGAACCTGAGACTCCTGTGGAACACTGGACACCCAGACCGGTTCCTGAGGCTTGTCTCCGGTTGTCCAGTGCTAATTTTGTTGAAGAAAAATTTTCGTCATAGTTATCGTCAACGACCTTCATTTTCAGACTAAAACGAGACGATAACTAAATAAAAATGATTTAGTGATTTTACAGTCCTTCGATTTCTGAAAGTCATTATGTTCACCAAGATGAAATGAAACCAATATTAAGGGGTGGTATAAAGGTCTGACTGTGCAGTACACAAAGACACAGATTTCACTCTTATTTGAAACACAAACTTATGTTTATTTAACTGTAGTTTTAGTCGATTGTAATCTTATGATATTTAGTCAACTAAAACTAGACTAAAACTAAAATAATTTATGACTGAACCTAAATTAAAATTTGCTGTCAAAATGAACACTGCGGTTGTCGGTCCCCCACGGCCACTGGAAGGTCCACAGGGCCTCTCCGTCCGCGTTTCCTCCTCGTGAACAGCGGCGCGGCCCAAAGGGGGCGGTGAAGGCGGACAGAACGCCCCAGCAGGGGCGCAATCCTCTCAGCCTTCTTGAAGAGGGCTTGGCTAGTTATTTTTGGGCTGGGGAGTTCAGGTCACATGGCCCCCGGGGTTTTCATTTCAAAGACACAATGCAGCTTTAGTGTCAAGGCGAAAAAAAAGAGGGGGGGTGGGGCGGAGCAGAAAGTCCATATGAGCAGCACATGGCAATGCTGTCATTCTGGATGCATTCATTATCATAACAGATTGAAAAAATTAAAGTGAGCAGGGAGTGGGGAGTAAGAGAGAGAGGGGGAGAGAGACAGAGAGAGAGAGAGAGAGAGAGAGCGAGTGAGTGAAAGGGGAAGTCTCCAAAAAAAGGAGAGGAAAAAGAAAAAAAAAATCAGACGTTACATGTGGCTGTTGGAGGGTGTGATCCAGTTATGGAGGGAGACAAAATCGCAGGTAAGCTGCAGGGCTTCTCACTCGGGACGGCTAAAGTCCACTTTCGGGGGGGGGGGGGGGGGGGGGACTTTAGCACAGTTGAGGCTGTTTCTTTTCTCTCCTTGCTTTTTCATTACTAACTGACCGAGCCTCTGCTCTCTCGTCTGTAGCCGCCGGTCCGTCTGGGTTTAGTTTGGCCACGGTCAGCAACCAGATGCCGGAATACCGTCGGCGGGAGCTGTGGGAAGGGGGGGCACTGGTCCGTCGTTTGGAGAAGGGGGGACAGCAGGGGCTTGGGACATGCTGGTCAGTGGGGCTGGAGGGGGGCTTTTTGGTAAACCTTCTGCAGTGTCGTTAATGAGGGATCTAAAAGTGTCAGGAAGTGAGCTGATCTGTCTGTGTCCCTAACTCCCATGTGGCTGTGCTCACCTGACCCCCACCGGCTGGGTAGGGGAGGGGGGTTATCTTGTCAATGCTCCGGCCCTTTGTTGAGCGCTGTCAGCATTATGGTCGTTCGTCCACATCCCTGGCGTCTGCGGGTGTTAGAGTGGCAGTTCATGTCCTGGGGTGGTTTTTAATGGTGGTACTGTAGTCTCCCGGTGGGTTAACAGCACCATCAACTCCTTTAGGTCAGGAATGCCCAGCTGGTTGGTGCCCAAATGTGGGGAAGCTGCTGGTGCTGTACTCCACTTCTACACATAATTATTAAGTCCGGTCGGGGCGCCCACCCTTCACAGATGAGACCGACCCCCCCCCCAACACTGTCCCCCTGCGGGTCCCGGTCCACGCTGCATCTAGCCGGAAACTCTGATGTGTTTTACAGGCACAGATTAAACTCTGACTGGGAGCAGGGAAAAGAGAGTGAGGCTGGAGCTGGTGGGGGGTGCTGGGGGGGGGGGGGTCGGTGTTGTCGTGGGAATTATAAAAATGTCCCTGTAGAAAACTAGGATCCATGTGTGACTGTAGGGAATTCCCAGCTGTGCTCTGTAACTGAGCCCCGCCCCGTCTGAGGGGTCCTCATGCCGCTGATGCCACGCCGGAGCGCTCCGATGTGAAGGTGTTGCGCCGTGCCATCTGCTCGCTTTGGGCCGTCTAGTCAGATGCCTGCTGATGTTGGCTGGGAATGCTGGTGACCTGTAGATGCCGTGCGAAGGACCCCTCTGGTTGTCAGCTGGCACAGCTGGCTGGCTTGCGACGTCCCCCCCCTCCCATCCTATAGCGTGACTGAAACTTCTCACCATCACTCAAACCACAACCACTGACCTGTAGCTTAAATTACCATCTGCTGGGTTCTCGACTGGGGGGGGCCTCTGCAGGGGCTGATGGGACCTGGAGTGACTTCAGCTCACGCGACCGTAACTCTGCAAATTCAGCTAAGCGTAATTTTTGATGGTCACGTGAATTGTGATTTAAAACCGAAAATAGCGAGATCCTTTGGGCTGTTTAGAACTAGAAGTACCTAATCTTGCAGTTTCACAGATGTCCACACAGTGGTGCTGCTGCTTTGTCAGATTTGTCGAGTGCTGCAGATTCTTCCAGTAGCAATTAACATAAATGTCCCTTACTCTGATATTTTTGTGATTTTTTTTTCCTTTTGATGATTTAAGAGCATGGAAGCAGTGAAGAGCTGCAGTTTCAGATGGACTTTTGCTGCTTTTGGGTGAAGAGCCTCCGCTTCTCTGCAGACCTGCAGTTCGGGTTTATAGGGGAAATTGTACGCAGTGTAACTTCCTAGTCCTGCTCACTTCTTGTTTTGGACTGGTTCCCATGGTGACACGTTCCTGCTACTCTGAATCTGATGTGACGATTAAATCCTGACTCTTTCCGGCTATTGTGTCGCCTATATGCCCATACCTGTTGCTGCCAAAGTGTTTTGTAATCTCGATGCACTTATTTCAGAATGATGAACTATGAAACTTTTTTCTTGAGAAACTGACAACAGAAAAGCTTTTACACAAATTGTTTCCATCGTGAATCTGAGCATGCTATTTTTTGTTCTTTTCTAAAAAATCCAGTTACTATTCATCAAACGCTTCTGTCCAAAGTGACATACGAGACAGCCTGGTCAGCCAGTGTCCCTGGAGCAGTTGGGGTTAAGGACCTTGCTCAAGGACCCAACAGTGATATGGTGACTCTGCCAGCCTTGGGATTTGAACCCATGATGGTGGTGACTGTAGTTGATGTCATGCTCACCTGCTTGTGGCTTAAACTAATGCCGTTATCATAGGGCACTATGGTCCCTCTGTAGTTTTTAATCACAGTGTTGTTGAAGGCTTGCTCTCAACAAAGAGACCTTAGGAGGACGACAGCAGGTGGCATCGACACCAGACAGCAGGAAGTGATGTCACGGGTTGAAGAAGCAACTTGCTGTTTATCTGAAAGCACCATCTCTATGGCTGGGCAGAGCTGGGTCTCTGACAGCTGTTGTCCTCATTAGTAGGACTTTGGGGTGCTGAATGGAAAATGATTTTTCTGCTTTTGCATTGTGTCTGCATCAACTTTTTGGGAGTACTATTTGAATAGCCAGATGTAACCCCCCCCCGCCCCCCCAACACTGTTACAGAGGTATGGAGGAGGGGAGGGGGGGCTGCCAGGCTTTGCCACGTCCCACCGGATAGCAGCAGCTAGTAAATCCATAACAGCGATAACAGGGATAATTATTGAAAGACCAGTTTTGATTTGCTTAGTGGCTTTTCCAGTTGGGTGAGCCTGCAGATACTATCTGGACCTGAGCAGCCCGTCTCCGGCCAATAAGCTTGGATGATCCTGACCTGTCATCTTTTTTCCACAGAACCGTTTCGATATTTCCTCCGTGAATCACATCCTTGCACTTTTTCTCCCCCTGATGTCTATTTATTTGCTGGTTTGTTTGTTTGTTTATTTTCACTTCCACGCCGTAAAAGCAACCCCCCCCCCCCCCCCAACCACCCCATGGCATGCCCTTAGTGTCCCTTATGCAGCACAGACGCAGTGCCAATAGCGGGCCTCAAACCCCCCCCCCCCCCCCCCCCCCCCCCCCGCCCTGGTGACCGGTAGACTGTAGGTGTGCGGGAGACGGGCTCAAAATAGGACCGACTACAGTTTTCAGTGACGCACGGCCGAATGCCAGAGCCTCGCTAAGAACAAGAACGCCGATGACTTTTTCTCCAGCAGTCTCTACTCAAACCAGCCCATTTCAGGGGGCTTCAGAAGCTCTTTGAAGAATGCTGGGCTTCAGAACATCTGAAGAATGAACGGCTAGTATGCAAAGCTTGTGGAAAACCACCGGCTATAGAAATTTATGGGTGTTCTGGTGTTAAATGAACTGCAGTTCGACCGTGAGTGGGTTCTGAATGTTTCCACCAAACCCAGTGTAAAGTACCGGCTGGGCAGGAGAGAGCGGAGCGGGGTCTGACCCAGCCCACCCCTGCCGGTGCGGCTGATTTATGAGGTCAGCCATTGTGTGCTTAAGCGGCAGCATGGGAGGCCGTGTCCCTGACATCAGAGACATTGTGGTGGGGCTGAAGGATGCGTAACCAGTCACTCGGCCGTGGAGAGCAGGCCATTTCCTTAAGACACGCAGGAAGGTTGAGCTGGGGGCAGCATCTGGCCAGCGGGCGGGGGCCCCACTGGGGCGGCGGGGGGATAATTACAGGGTCATTTAACAGTAAAGGGAAGAGCAGCACTGGCCGTGTGTCTCTCTCTTCCGCCCGCGGGACCCGTCTGGCCTGGGTGGCCCTCTCTGTCCACCGTCCACGGGGGCCATGGGGGCTGAAATGAAAAGTACACAGCTGCCTACTCTAGGGGGCGCCCTCTGTAGCTCTGTGGATACGAAACGGGACCGTGTGGTGGGGTCTGCACCCCACCACAGGGGCACGTCCGTGCCAGCCGCTGGAAGCACTCGAGACTTGTATTTAGGAGGACTCTGACAAATCGAGGATTTCAGTTTGGCTGCCTTGGCAAAGTTTCCCTAAGAGGCCCCCAGTGTCGCCTCACAGAGCCGTGGCCGGGGCCCAGATCCCTGCCGCAGCCCCCAGAAGAGCCCTCAGGGGGTCCCTCTGTACTGGAATGAGGCGGCCCAGCTGTCCCGCGAGTGGGAATGTGGATTTCTATACCCGTCGTTTGCTTGGGCAACTTAGAAATGAAAAGATGGTGACTTAAATGCAGCCGCTCAGGCCACAGAGCTCCAGCGAGCGGCATAGCAGCAGAAGCTTGCAGTATATATACATACACACACACACACACACACACACACACACACACTATACATATAAATATCAGGGCTGCAGCCTGCTGTTTTATATGTATTTATAGATACGTGTGGGTGTATCTACCCTATAATTATGTGAAGGTCTGCAGGTCAGACACCTTCCATTTTAATAGTCACACTCTGGGTCAGATCCTGAGAGAACAAAAACGTGAAACCTGTTTTGAAGTTAGGCCTGATTTTTGTTTTTTCGGTTTAAAGTGAAATAACGTTACTGCCCATTTGATCCCCACGTGTTGCCTGCCCCCCCCCCCTTAGGATGGGGGTGTGCCCTGTTGCTTTCCCCTCAGTGTAGTCCTGGCTGTGAGTATCTGTCAGCGCCTCTCTGGTACTGGGCCTCTGACCGGATTAGCGGGTCTGAGAACCACGGTTCCTCCCAGTGTTCTTGCAGATCCTGCCTGCCTGCACACGGATGGTTATGAAACGCGACCCCTTGATTTCTTAGTAACATCTCGGGCCTTGATCGTGACCTGTCGTTCCCCAGGTGGGTATGTATCTGTATGTATCTTGGCTCTTGTATCAGGGGGGTCCTGGGGGAGGGGGCTGGCCCCAGCTTTATGCTGACGTGCTTCTCTTACTAGGCTTGTTCCCCGAGGGGCATTTTTACTGCTAGAAAATGCTTCTTAAAAATGGGAAATGATGATTGCTCATGCCTGGTATCAGAATAGTCACTTATCTGACATTAGCGTTACCTGCTAACTTTAGCCTGCAATCTGCAATCAGCACTATTAGCAAACGCTAATAACCAGACACTCCCTGTTGCTGAACTGGGGTTATAATCTACCCCTCCTCGTACCAGAAACAAGCTCCAAGACGAAAACCACCGTGGAGATTCATGGGATTCATGGAGACGGCGATCTCCCAGGATTCCTTCTGCAGCAGAAGCCTTCCGACCATTTGAGTCTTTATCTGAGCCCTGGATTCGCAGGCAAGGACATTGTTTCATCAGCAAAACGGATCGTTTGTGCTGGTCTGTGAAATATGTGCGTGGCTTGATGGCCGGGGTTGAAGTTTGTGGGAAGCTGCAGGACCTCGTTTTCCCCCTCCGCGATTTACTGCCCTGTCACCGGTGGCTGGGAAATTGACGCCAGTAATTCAGCGCCGAATGCGTATTGGCCGTTGCGTGGCCGCTGCACGTCATTTGCGTGGCCCTGACATTCGTCTGCGGTGCACGCCTGTAGTGCACATTTAATACACTTAATAACACGCCCGTCCTGCTTACGGAGCCATCCTCTCTGGCTTCATTGAGTGATGGCTGCACAAAAGTATTGTGGCGAGCTGATCCGGTTACTGCGTGGTTGTGAGAAGTGCGCCCTCACCTGTTGGGACAGATAACTACACCCTCCGCTCGCCTGCTGTTTTGAGCTGATGTGTGCCATTCTGGCCTCTGTGGTGGATCTTCCATTGCTCTGAGGTGTGCAAAAGGTACCTGTGCCTGGGGGGGTGGATTAAAAAAAAAAAAAAGTGTTTGTTAGTGGGATAAATAAAATGGTGACATCACCACCACCTCACCCACCTGGAGAAAAAAGACACTTAGGTAAGAATGCTGTTCATAGATTTCAGGTCAGCATTCAACACAGTCGTCCCTCAGCATCTGATAGGAAAGCTGAGACTACTGGGCCTGAACAGCTCCCTCTGCAGGTGGATCCTGGACTTCCTGACAGGGCCCCCCCCAGGGATGAGGACAGGGCCCCCCCCAGGGCTGAGCACAGGGCCCCCCCCAGGGCTGAGCACAGGGGCCCCCCAGGGCTGTGCACTCAGCCCTCTGCAGTTCACGCTGATGACCCATTACTGTACAGCAATGCACAGCTCAGACCACATCGTCAAGTCCGCTGATTACACAACCGTGGTGGGTCTGATCAGTGGGAACGACGAGGCGGCGTACAGGGAGGAGGTGCAACCGCTAACAGATGGGTGTGGAACCAACCAGTCTCTGAATGTGAACAAGACGAAGGAGATGGTTGTTGACTTCAGGAGGGCTCGCCCTGAACACTCTCCGCTGAACATCAGCGGACCCGCAGTGGAGATCGTCCAGAGCACTAAGTTCCTTGGTGTTCACATCACGGAGAACCTCACATGGACCCTCAACACCAGCTCCATCGCCAAGAAAGCCCAGCAGTATCTCTATTTACTGCAGAGACTGAGCAGAGTGAACCCCCCCCCCCCCCCATCCTCACTCTATAGAGAGTAACCTGTGTAGCTCCATCACAGCTTAGTATGGGAGTTGCAAGACCCTACAGAGGATAGTAAGGAGAGTGGTAAAGATCACTGGGGGCATCTCTCCCCATTAACACGTCACGCTGCATCTGCAAAGCCGCCAGCATTGCGAAAGACCCCACACACCCCTCCAACACCCTCTTCTCCCCCCGTCCGTCTGGCTAAAGGTTCCGTAGCATACGGGTCTTCTCTGGCAGGATGGGATGCAGTTTCTTCCCTCCAGCTGTCAGACTCTTGAATGAAAACTGAATTACCAACTATTTCATATACAATTTAATTTATTATATACTGCACACTCTATGTTCTACTGCTACTGTTTGCACTTTTATTTCCTAATTATTGCCATCTTACTGCTAAAATACAGTATAAGCCATGAGTACTGTATCTGCAATAACACTCTTTATTTAAATATCCATTTCAGACCAGCACGGTTACTGCCGTATGCACTGTATGTTATCTTGTCCTGTATATTACGCTTGTGTTGTCCTTTGTTGTTTCTGTCCTTCTGTTTCTGCTTGGCCCTGAAAGAACAATGTTTTGTTGCACTGTATACTGTGTACATATGGCTGAAATGACAAATAATCCCACCTACCTAAATGTGCATTGATGCCACTGGAGGGTGTTACATGGGCTAATCAGATCCATAGTGGCGCAGGAGAAGCTGAAGGTTGTAGGGTCACAGCTGACGAGGGGATCTGCTGTTGTACCTTATAGTCTAATGTGCCTTAGCAAATAATCAGCATGAAGAAAATAAGCACCTTTTTCGACGTGTGCATGTTATTTTAGACAAGCTCTTCTGTGTGAGATCATACCCGGTATGGTTTAGGGTGGCTGACGTCTCTCACCATGTCTTCTGAAGGTGCGCCATCGTTGTGGTCCTGTAAGCGGACAGCTTGTCGCTCAACTCTGCATGTTTGCGGTCTGCAGGGTCTGATTGGCTGTTATGGGCTAGATGTTAAGCTCAGTTAGTGTGACTCTGCGGGGGGAGGTGGGGTGTTGGGGGGGGGGGGGTTGGTGGTGAGTGTGCAGTAAATCGCGGCTCAGCTCCAGGCTGACGCAGTGCATAGCCCTGCCGTTTTACAGCCGATACACAGCAGATCAGCACCCCCCCCCCCCCCAACCCACAGAGGTGTAACGAAGCGTGGGAAAAAGTAACTATGCGTATGAATTACATGCCCGTTTCAGGGCTGCGTTGGTTGGGGATGCTACTCTCATGGGACGCAACAGGTCACAGTGTATAAGTGACAAAAGTGAGCACTCCTGTGGGCCTGTGCTCTGACTCACCACTGCCCCCTAGTGTGCGGGCACGCTAATCTCCCCTTGACAATTCTTCAGCCCACTGTGACTGAGCTGCTGTCATCTGCTTCTTTGCTGTCCCTTAATTAATGCCAATGCTAAGCATCTGATCTGATTTTATGTAAATTTATGTTAATCAAGGGCGTTGGTCCAGTGACTTCCGTATGATGTGTTTCAAATGTTTGGTAATGTGTTGTTTAAACGCTCTGGCTACTGTAGTTACATTTTGTATTTTTTGTTGTTGGAAACTAGCTGTGTATCTGTCAGCAGCTCTGTAGTTTATGTAGCTGAAAGCACACACACACAAGTTACTCATTGTATGTGGAAGCTCTCGTGTTTGGATGGAGAGCATTAAACCCAGAAGTTGTGGCCTTTAGCTCCCCCCCCCACACACGTTTCTGATAGCAGCTAATCACAGCGCAACTAGGAGGAAGGCTGGGATGGAGCTTTAGCCTCGTGCCGTGACCTGCCGTGTTTGGATGTTCTCTGGGATTCAGGTGGTTGAATGTTTACATGTGTAAGAGGAGCACACCACCCTCTGCAGCTTTTTTCACATCGGTGAGATGTAGCTCCCTGCACATCTATGAGATGCAGTTTTTTGCACATCTACAAGATGCAGCTTCATGCGTGTCTGTGAGGTTCAGCTTTTTGCATGTCTGTGAGGTGCGTCTTTTTGCACATCTCTGAGGTGTAACTTTTTGGACATCGCTGAGATGCAGCTTCCTGCATGTCTGTGAGGTGCAACTTTCCGCATGTCCGTAAGATGCAATTTCCTACATGTCTGTGAGATGCAGCATCCTGCACATGTGTGAGATGCAGATTTTTTTGCATGTTTGTGAGATGCTGATTTTTTGCACGCTTGTGAGATTCAGATTTTTTGCACGTTTGTGAGATGCAGATTTTTTGCACGTTTGTGAGATGCAGATTTTTTGCACGCTCGTGAGATGCAGATTTTTTGCACGCTTGTGAGATTCAGATTTTTTGCATGTTTGTGAGATGCAGATTTTTTGCACATTCATGAGATGCAGAATCCTGCACATCTGTGAGATGCAGAATCCTGCACATCTGTGAGACACATCTTCCTGAACATCTATACTTTATCCACAAACCAAAATATCTCTCGCAGAGTGTTTGCTGGAATGAAAAAAATACCCGTGAATGTGCAGTGAAAATGGCCTTGTTTCGCCTCGTAGCCCCCTGGTGGCTGCAGTGTGTCCATTTCAATCCCGCTGCTTCTCACCATTTGTCTTTATTGATGATGAACAGTGATAATAAAAATGGCAGCCAGAGCGCTGTGACTGGGGACATGCTACAGGCCGGGCAGTGTGTGGGATTCCCATTCAGTCCTGCTCTGCGCTTTGTTCTCTGCGGGTCCTGCAGCTGAATCGTACCCGTTACTGTCCCGAGCCGGGTGGCCGCACTCTCAGAGCCTCCTGACCCCCCACAGCTCCCCCCAGCCTCTATCCACCCCCACAAAGGTCAGCGGCAGCGCTAGCCAGGAGGGTGGGAGGGGTGGCGTGGCGCGGGACTCTCAACCCCCCCCCCCCCCCCCCCCCGCCTCTGACTCTGCGGATGGAGGAAAAGGGAACATGCAATAAAAACAGTGTGTTCAGGAAAGCAGCTCTCAGCACACTGTGCCAGGGGGGTGGGGGAGGGGGGCGTTGCTTTCAGTGACAAATCGCCTGAAGTTCTTACCAGATCCGCTGGTATGGCTTTTCCTCCTCCTCCCCGCACCCCCTGCCCCGAGTGTGCTGGGTGTGGTAGGGGCCCCTGAGGCTCACCAAACCCCCACTTCTGCATGTAATTCGCCAGATCTGGAGATGTTTGTTTGCTTTCGGGCCCCGAGGCCCAGCGCTTTCACAGAAGGTGCTTTTATTGTGAACTCTTTCTAAGTATAGTAAACAATTGTGTTCATCGCCTAATTAGGACTGAAGCAGGGGTCCGTATAAGTATGAAGAGTAAAGCTGGGAAAATGTTGTCCTTTTTGCATGTATTTCTCGATGCTGATCTGTGCAATTTGTCTTTTGTAAACACCGGGCCAAAATTTACAGGGAATCTGTAACTGCGCTTCTTTTTCAATGCAGTATGTGACTGAATTCTCTTAGGGACACTTTTAGCTCAGACTCAGATAAAATATGAAGTGTAAAATTAGAAATGCTGTTTCTCTGACAGCTCCTGTCGCTGTTTAACAAGTGTAGCGCTCATACACCGTTTACTTGCTTGGAAAGAAACAGCGTGACTACGGAGGGAAATGACTTCGGACCGAAGGGGTCCTGCAGGCACTACCATAAACGGCTCTGCCAGCGTCAGCTGCTTTGCGGTCAAATTTAAAGAGTCAAGTTAAAAAAAAATAAAACAGCTTAAGTAGTCAGAGTGTCTCATTGGCTTGAACCTTAAGCTGGGAGAGTGCAACAGAGCAAGCTGTGTTCGGTTTATCTCTGTGAGAGGACGATGGTTGTGTGTGTCTGTGTGTGAGTGTGTCTGTGTGTGTGTGCGCGCGCGTGCGGACATGTGTGGGCGTGATGGTGACTCTCACAGTGCTGCGGCTAACGTAGCGAGCTGAGCTGCTGGATGAGCGGAGGGGAGAGAGGGAGGGAGCGAGAGAAGCCAGAGAGAAGGAGGGGGGTGCTGTTCGCCTTCCCCCCGGAGCTCGGCGGCGAGGAAAGCAGGAGTGGCGCGAGCTGGAGATTTTGGTCCTTTAAGAAAGCAGTGGGCCTGGATCTTTGAGGCACAAGGTCTTTTTTTTTTTTGTCTTGACTCCTAATTTGGGATTTGTTCGAGACACAGAGAACGCCTCTGAAACGTTACCTTGATTGGAAAGGGATCTCCTCACTGTGATATTAAGACAAAAGATGTCTGATTCCACGGTTAATGCTCACTTGGAGGGAATAATATCAGATTTTGAAGGTCAGTCTTTTTACGTTGTACTTTAAAATATATATTTTTTTGCTTTTCTCTGTGTTTTGCTCTCCTAACCCTCGCAAAACAAACTTTTATCTACTGTAGAAGCACGACAGCAAGGGTGTTACTTAAGATGGGCTGCAGTGGATCTTCGTGAAGAGTGTGCTTTCTGCTTCAGAAATATCGAACCTGAATTTTAAGAATAAATTCTCTCTCTCCTTCTCTCCCTCCTTTTCTCTCCTTGCTTTTCTTTGTCACGGCTGCATGGGCTCGTTCAGGGCAGCGGACGGCGTGGTCTGCTGTTGCCTGCCCCCGTCCAGGGCGGGCCGGCTGTACCGATAGTGGCGTGGGGCAGGAAAGCCTCCTGGCACAAACAAACACGCAGAGGGGCCCGTTTAGCGGAGGGGGGGGGAACATCTGTTGCCTGTGCGCTTCCTCACTGCCGCGCGCCCCTTCTGCTTTCATCTCCGTTGCTTTCCTCCGCCCCCACCCCCTCCCCCCCCATCCGGTTCTCCCTGTCCAGCTGTGTGGGCCTGAGAGTCACCATGCCCCCACGGTGTGGGACAACAGGGTCCCTCTCTGGCCCGCCGGCCTTGTGGAGCTCGGGTGTGTTCCAGACGTCCCAGGAGAAAGCGTCAGCAGCCGGGGGGTGGGGGTTGGGGGGGGGGTGGCGACTCCAGAGGGCAGTGCTCATCTGGAAATACATCTCCTCTTACCTCTCCTGCTACATACCTCTCCTTTCTGCTCTGTTATTAGCTCATACTTTCCCTGCTCTCTTGACATTTTGATGATCCCATTAGCTCCTATTTTCACTGCTCTTTTTAACACAGGATGATCCCATTTGGTCATTTTTGATACATTCTTTGTCTGTGTGATGATCCCATTTGGTCACTGAGCTCACTGGTCTTTTGTTGTGTTTGTGTGATAATCACAATCACTCCAGTTCTCACTACTCCTTTACCATGTGAGGGTCTCAATTGCTGTTATTCTGAGAGCTCTTTTAAGACGTGCGACAGTCCCACTAGACCGTCCGGTTCAGTTTGGCTCATCCCTTACATCTGTCTTGCTTGTGTCTGCCACTGTATGGCTTATGACATCACAGTGCCTGCTTTTTAAGTCTAGCCAAATATTTCCACTGGCTTTTGAAACTTTGAAATTTACTCGTAGCAAGCTTACGCAGAGTTTCCAGTGATCCCACCAGAAGTGAATATGTGGTCTGCTCTCTTCATTACTGGTTAAAATGTCAATGATCTTTAGAGGATGAAAAAGCACGAGTAGCCTTTTGTCTGTTCACGTGTAATTTATTTCAGTTATTCAGGCCAGTTATTTTCTTTTCTGTGCTTTTCTTAAGTTTTCATATCAAAAATCCAAAAGTTTTGTCTAGTGTTTATGCTCCTGAATGAAACTTGTTTTATCAAATGCAATTAAGCATCCCGTTGGTTACACGGAGTGCAGGTTTCGTTTTATTCTTGTTTGAGTGGAATTCTTAGAATGTGTAGCCAAAGCCTGATTGGACAATGAGCTGGCAGTGGGCGTGGCCTGGGCCCAGCTTCCCTCCAGGTTGTGTCGGCAGGCGGCCCCGTGGAAAACCCCGCTGCATTTCTCATATGAAGGCGTCTGTAGGCTGCGCTGCCCCCTATTGGTGCTGAGGGAGACGAGGGCATCGGGGCATCGCAAGAGAAAATTCCACGGAGGGTGCAAATTCGGCCATGCCAGCAGCGGGCAGACAGAGGGCTCATCTCAGCGATGTGCGCCTTCGGGCCCCCCCCATGACACTGGCACCACTAGCCCGCCAGTAATTAATAAACGGGCCATTCATGTCACTTCCGGTCTCAAATATGCTGCCCCTCACAGAGTATGTCGTGTGGGGTAGGTGCGCCTTGATGTGTGTGCGTGTGCAGTAGCTTTCCACTCCTTAAAGAAGGCAGTAACCAATAAAACCCAGAACCTGAATGCTTAAATAGAACCTAGATAATTCAAACTGCAGACGTTAATCCCTGCAGTAGCAAAGCTCTCTCTGCACAGTGTGGTAGAATCTAGTGTATAGGAATGTAGAGTACCGTAAATATTGTAATATAACGTGACCCTGAGTTATAAAGGGTTAGGTGTTAACAGTGCTGCTTCACAGTTCCTGAGCTCTCATGATTGTAGTTTAGGAGGTAGTGTGTCAGGGCCTGCTTGGAAGCCCAGCAACTGCATTCATGGTCCTCGTTAAGGTGTGGTAACGGCAAAGATCAGTTTAATCAGTTTAACAGTGAATATGTCACCTATCAGTGCTGCTATCAACCAGCATGAGTCTGTATGAACTTGCGTCACTGTCGGTCGCACTGTGCGGCCTCACTGTCGGTCGCACTGTGCGGCCTCACTGTCGGTCGCACTGTGCGGCCTCACTGCACTTGCACAGAGACACACCAAGAAGAGAAGGTTCACACTGGGTCAAGCAGTGCAGACTGGCTGCAGTGTCCGGCCTGTTCCGTGAGAGCTCGGCTGGCCGTTGTGCTGTGTGTCCCCGTTTGTTCCTGACGTTCATACCCAGGCCTTCGAGCAGCAGAGTCTGATGACTGGGTGAAACCGGGAGAAGACTTAGGGAGTCTGCACTCGGCACATCGAGCCGCGAGAAGATCTCTCTGACTTCAGCCGTCTCAGTTTGATGGTGACGGCTCTCGCTGTGTTCGCACCTCATGGCTACACAGACGGGTACTGTCAGCAGCACGCTGAGATAGTTGCACTGCTCTGAGAAGCGCTGTATAAGGTCACGCCTACTTTTGGTCACTGGACTATACAGTGAGTCGCTCTATGGAGGGCGGGGTGTTTAACTGTCCCAGTGGACCAGAACCGCTTAGGTACATTGACAGAACATTCATTCCCTGTATGACCCGCTGTGCGATACTATTTATTTCTATTTATCTACTTTCAAATTCCTTGCAATACTTTCTCTGACATTCTTTGTATTGTTACTGTTACCGTTTCTCATTAATTCATTATTGCTTATTTATGTCTAAATGTCTTTTTCCCTGTCTAAGTGTATGTGTGTTGTGCTAATGCAAACATGCATTTTTCCTTATGGATTAATAAAGTATCTATATATTTCACATCAGTCCATTCATTTGTCGGCTTGCTTGCTTGTTGTTGTGTAAATCTATCAACGGTCACGAAAGTGAAGTAAACGTATAGAAACTTGTAGCGCTTCATGACTAAATGAGTTTGCCGTAAGCTGTGATACTTGTTCTACTTGCCTTTCTGAAGGTAAATGTGAAGTCTTGTCTGTATAGAAGTTAAAATGCTATTATTTGCTGTTTATATAGTGCCCGTGTGCTTTTCTGTTTTCCAAGCAGCCATTTTCTATGCAGTGATATGTGTTTCAGTAAATAAAATGATTGGGAAAAATAACTAACCAAATAAAAACCAAACTGGATAAAATATTGTGGCATCTTGGCTCAGTGGGTAGCACTGGAGCATCACACTTCCTGAACTGGAGGTACAAATCTGCATGCCATCCTGGGGTGTTCACTGCTCCATGTCCTGTGCTATCTGGGGTAGACTCCATGCTCACTGGGGTTTGGTACTTGATTAGAGGTTGTGGGAAATGCTGGTGTCAGGGTTTAGAGAAGGAGATAACCCTCAGTCTGGTATATAATGTTAAGAGAGAATGGTTTATACACACGTATAGCATGCTGAGGGTAGAGTCAGGATGGTGTACACACATGTATAGCACATGGGGAGTAGAGGCAGGATGGTGTACACACACACGTATAGCATGCTGAGTCAGGATGGTGTACACACATGTATAGCACATGGGGAGTAGAGGCAGGATGGTGTACACACACACGTATAGCATGCAGAGGGTAGAGGCAGGATGGTGTACACACATGTATAGCACATGGGGAGTAGAGGCAGGATGGTGTACACACACACACGTATAGCATGCTGAGGGTAGAGTCAGGATGGTGTACACACATGTATAGCACATGGGGAGTAGAGGCAGGATGGTGTACACACACACGTATAGCATGCAGAGGGTAGAGGCAGGATGGTGTACACACAGATATAGCACATGGGGGGTAGAGGCAGGATGGTGTACACACACACGTATAGCATGCTGAGGGTAGAGTCAGGATGGTGTACACACATGTATAGCACATGGGGGGTAGAGGCAGGATGGTGTACACACACACGTATAGCATGCAGAGGGTAGAGGCAGGATGGTGTACACACACAGATATAGCACACTGAGGATAGAGGCAGAATGGTGTACACACAGATATAGCACACTGAGGATAGAGGCAGAATGGTGTACACACACGTATAGCATCCAGAGGGTAGAGGCAGCATGGTGTACACACACATACAGCATGCTGAGGGTAGAGGCAGCATGGTGTACACAGACGTACAGCATGCTGAGGGTAGAGGCAGCATGGTATACACACATGCATACCACCCTGAGGGTAGATGAGGGTAGAGGCAGGATGGTGTACACACATGCATATCATGCTGAGGGTAAAGGCAGGGTGGTGTACATACACAGATATCACGCTGAAGGTAGAGGCAGGATGGTGTTCACACACATGAAGGCATTGCACACATTGGTAGCAGCTGCACTTGGCTTCCGTATTTTCCCCTGCAGGTTTGGTTGTGTTGGATGGAGGGATACAGCAGGACAATGTCAGCTTTGTAGCAGAGCATGTGTGCTGCTGGCTTATAGTAATAAAACACTTTTTCTTAATATAAGAACATAAGAACTATACAAACGAGAGGAGGCCATTCGGCCCATCGAGCTCGCTTTGGGAGAACTTAACTAATAGCTCAGAGTTGTTAAAATCTTATCTAGCTCTGATTTAAAGGAACCCAAGGATTCAGCTTGCACTACGTTATCAGGAAGACTATTCCATACTCTGACTACACGCTGTGTAAAGAAGTGCTTCCTTAAATCCAGTTTGAAATGTTCTCCCGCTAATTTCCACCTATGGCCACGAGTTCTTGTATTTGAACTAATGCTGAAGTAACTATTCGGTTGAACAGCATCCAAACCTGTTAGAATCTTATAGACCTGGATCATGTCCCCCCTCAGTCTCCTTTGCTTGAGGCTGAACAGATTTAGCTCAACTAACCTTTCCTCGTATGACATTCCTCTAAGACCAGGAATCATTCTTGTGGCCCTATGAACAAGATCCTGAAATGAAGAGCCTCACTGTTAGAATCATACTCACACATTGATTTAGGAGTTAAGTGCTTTGTGTTCAGGTTAGAAAGTGTGTTGTGTACAAAGCAATCTAACTGAACTAAAAACATATTGTGTGTGTTAAATGAGAAGGCTCTGGCACTGCACTGACATTCCTCTGACGTGTTTATCACAGCTTATGGTTCCAATGCTGAATGTATGCTGACTCTTGGGAAGCGCTGTCTCCTCTAACGTTTGAATATGTGTGTTTGGATTGTACATATCATTCATGTGTCCCCCGCTGTCCAAATGCATGCAGTTTGTGGAATCTAGATGCTGTATGGTTCGTAGTAGAAACTAATTATAGTGGAGTATTCAATGTATCGTATTCGGGGTATGCTGAGGTAGGCATTGGTCCTGTCCTGATTGAATAATCAGTTATGGAAAATGGATGGCTTGTTGTTTTGAATAACAGAATTCCAGGAAAACGTGTCCGACAGGCTTATCTTTTCACAGTATAGTTAATGGTATTAGTTTGAATGGAAGCATTTCCAAACTAAGAACCTTCATAATAAACACTGTTAGCATTAAATGAACAGAATACTTTTGTGTGATGCGACTTATGAGTAGTTGTCATGTGATGCCCATCGTCCAGTTAGCTAGGAGAATGTTAATGATGTAATCTGATGAACAAACAGTTGATGGTATAGTGAGGGTAAGTCATGGGAGGAAGGAACCAGTCGGATTAGTTGCTTCCCCTGTAATGAGACGTTTTTCCTGGCATTTGTCATGAATTCACTACCCAGATAATACTGAATGAATAGACAGTTAAAGGCTGATCATTAAGTGAATCAATGAAGAGCAGCTTGGTTGCAGATACGTACATATTAGCACGTTAGCTTCAGTGATACGGCTTTGAAGAACTAGGGGATTTTTGATACTTGTTTTGTGCGCTTTCCCTCAGCTGTTCTGAGAATATGATTCTAATAATAAAATGAGCAGCCTGCCTCCACACATGCAAACCCAGAGTATAAGAAGTCTTAGGTGTTTGGGCTTCAAGCACAGGAGCCTGAGAGAGCCTCGCTTCCGCCGCCCCCTGCCGCCCCACGTCCGGGCCCCGCTCTGGGGATGTGACACCGCGGCCCCCAGAAGGTCTGCGGGGGAGCTGCCAGGCACTGATGCACGGGGGCATCTGATGCCGGCGAGGAGGTAGCGGCGTGTGGAGGGATGCATTTAATGCGCTTCATGGAATGTGACAATGGTGTGATTATGATGTCATAGACAGTCATATCCATAGGTGTGTGTTCTGTGAATAAACCACTGGCATCTCTTCAGACTTTTTTTTGATGGTCTAAGACTTGGTGATATGGAGAGTTCAGTTAGGTCTGCTTGGAATTTGTAAATGCGTTGCTCCGCTGATAGTAATTTCATTACAGCTGTGCCTAGGGGCTCCGAGAGTGAACCTCACCCTGTCCCCTCTTGTAGCTGGATGTTGATAGGCTGATATTGGGAGGCATGGGGGGGGGGGTCTGAAGACAATATCTGAAAGGGGCTTTTATGATCACTGGAGTGGAGGTGTCCTTAGTTGCCACCCACACTTGCTGTTGCATGATCTGCCTCAGCTGCCTGATCGACCTCAGAGAAGCATGTGGAGGTTTAAATCCCGACCGTTCATCTAGAAAGTTCCAGAATGTCTGCTGCAGATCGCTTTGTCCTGCTGCGTTGGTGGATGGCAGTTGAGGAGGGGGGGGGGGGGTTTAACAGTGAGCAGAGAGACGTGCTTCCGGCCAAGAATGCGAGGCATGCAGTGGTATGGCGCCGCCTCGAGCACGCTCCCTCCCTGCTTGCCATGTAATACAGTGGTGCATTGATCTTGCAGCAGCTGGGCGCTAAGCGTGTTCGCAAATCCTGCCGGCTCACGCAGGATCATTAAGCCCTTCCTTCTGAGATAAATCATGGACCAATGGGACATTTCGACAGCAGGACATTACCACGTACAACCATGGTTCCAGAACGGTGGGACCGTGATGCAAAAAGGGGTCATAAGTGCAATACAGGGGGGGGGGGATATCATGAAATTATGTTAATAGTCCGTATTGCAGGCTAATAATATGGATTTTTGTGACGTAATTTGCTAAGGACAAGTTTGCTCATTTATTTATGGTAATGAGTCTTAAAACAGTCTGCTGTTTTGCCAGGTAAAATAAACCAAAAATGAGGAAAAAGAGGATTTGAACAGTCAATGACAAACGGGAACCACTTTCACAGTCTGGGATGAATCTGATAAAATCACCGGCACTTGAAAGTCATTTTCTCAGCATTTGATATCAAGCTTCAGGGAGCCCAGCTCTTTAAAGCTCTTTAAAGTGAAACCATTTACAGAAGCTCTTGTATCAACATTTTTTAGATTACTAATGTCGGAAAGCAGGTTAATGTGGTGCCTGAATTCCCCAGGTCATACATCAGATACTGAACTGGTCTGGACTCTAAAACATGAGGACAGAAAAGATCACAGATAGTTTAAGGGGAAATTGTCTTCAGTGCCTGGTGCCCCTGCAGTGATTGAAGAACAAATTTCTAAAATTATCCATTATTTGCTGTTTTTGATTTGAGACCGTCAGTGACCTAAGGTCAGGCTTCACTGACTCACTCAGTCCTCATTTAATCCAATGAAGAACTTGCATTAAATTTCCAAAACTCACTAAGTGGACAAATTCTCACAAACATATCCCATGGACCGAGTGAGCTTTGTTTTTCAATTGAAGTTAAGGGCTTATCAGTGGCATCAGTCCGCCGGCCCCCGGGATTTGAACCGACATCCTTCCGATCACAGGCACAGCCGCCTAACTGAGCCACACACTGACCCTACATTGATCTGGGCAGAATAGTCACAGATTTTCCACCATGGTATTGTCATTTAGATGTTTAACTAGTTAAAATTTAAGCTGGGAACAAATTGGCCATCTGAAAAACAAATCAGTAAGCATTTCGCTTGAGGAAAACTGGCGCGTCAGCGCTTCGCTAGAAGACAAATGGGGCGGCTTATGCTGACTGCTCCAGGGACACAGGCGGAGGAGGGGCTGTTCTGTGTGGGTCGGCATCCTCTCCACCTTAAAGACGACGCTGGGTTTGCGATGACCCCGAAAGCCGAACATTCTGAATGGACATGTGGGTACCTAGCTGGAGCACCGGAATGGCATTGGATCACACTGCTGTCTCGGGCCAGGAAGTCCTTTTAAAAAGCACAGAGTGTGCGAGTCAGAGCCGCAGAGTCACCGCCAGATGTGGGTTCTCTGTGTGACCTATGTGGGCTGGAGCGATCGCTTACCGCCAGTAACGAGTCCCCCGCTATCCGTCTCTCTTGCTGATGGGTCGTGACCGGGGACTGTCATGGGGGCTCCAAAACGGAGCCTAACCAAGCTCCACCCCAGCAGCCTGAAATCTTGGGAGGTCAGTATGTTAGATGTTTTGTATGAGTTGGTGCCATTTTTGTTAGGAGAGGTCTGACAGGGAACGTCGCGATGAGAAACATGCAAAATCCCCTGTGGATCCTGCCTGGAACGGTTCTGATTATAACGTTAGTGCCATTTTAGTACGATTCCCTCACAGTGCCGTGCCAGCGGAAGCAGAAGCTGTCTCGTGGCATTTTGGCCAGTGCATTCAGCCCTGGATGGACTTTAACTGAAATGAGTTTAGAAGATGTTTGGGGGGGGGGGGGCAGGGTGCCCCCACACACATGGCTTTAGTAACACTTTTGTGGGGGCTGTTTATCGTCACCCGCAGACTTGCTGATTCTTTTTCGCATGGGGTAAAATGTTCAGTAATTAAAGAAACAGAGTGTAATATAACTTCAAATGTCTTTATGATGTTAAGGTCAGATGTTTTATTTCTTTGCTTTTCTTTGAAAAACAGAATTTGGATTCTGTATTAAATTGTGTCGCCTGCGACATCTCCATTTGCCATCAGAAATTGCAGGCGCCGCTCTGACTCTCCTGCGAATCACAGCGAGGCATGTTTCCTCTAAAAGTGCCTTTGGGGAGCACAGGAAAAGGCCTCATCTGCTCACCTGTGACTCGCAGATGAGTCACAGCAGTGGTGAGCTCAGCTGAGATGGATCCCCCAGCCTATTTGCATCCCCCCCGGAATACATGAATTTCACACCAAGCTCGGGGCTTTTCCTGGTGCCATTTGAGAGGCTGATGAGTAGTTTTGATTAATCTGATTTAAGGTTTCATGTGGAGGGGGGTGGTTATACAGACCCTGATTGATTTTACGGCAGGGTCATTTGGATGCGTCGGGATGATTTCCCGGTGATCTGATTCTGAATCAGATTTACAAACTTGAACCTGGCATCCTGGGCTGCTACGGAATGCCACATGGTTTCCAGTCATATATGCCTGTCCTGATCCTCAGAGTCCCGTGAACACGATGTAAATTGCCCCCTCCCCCCCAAAAAAAAAACAAAAAAACAAACTGATTTGTGGCTTTTGCTGGCAGTTTTGGATAGTTCCTTCCTCGGGAAGGGTTATCCGTAAACGCTGATGACAGGCAAGTCTTCCTGCCGCCCGCTCACTTTGTTTCCTTTCCTCTGTCGCCGGAGCAGCTCGTTGGGCTCTGTGGGCGACTGCGGAGGCAGCTGTGCCATTATTAATGGGATCGTCCCAGCAGAGTTGGGGAAATGCGTGTCTCTCGCTCACAGCACGGGGCGTAAAATGGCCTCTCTGGCACGGACGCCCAGCGGGACGCGGGTGAATGCCGAGTTCGTAAAGCGGAGTTTACGTTCATCCTCATGGATGCGGATCGTGGCTTGATTTTAACATTTGGCAGCCGGTGTGGAAAAAGAGAAGAGAGACGGGCCCCCATAAAGGCTGACAGAGGGGAGTTACAGCGACTGGGAGACCAGAACAGACTGGAAGGTTGCTGGTTCAAGCCTGATAGAGGAACTGACATTATGCTTCTTAACGTGAAGATGCAGGGTCAATTAATGTCAAGCTGTGGTAGCATCTGGTATCAATCGAAAGCTTTTTCTCATTTATTCTTATCCTGTTCTGGATATTTGCTTCTTAAGTTTTTTTTGATATAATTTGTATTTCAGTGTCAGAGACCCTGAATGATGTTCTAAATGTACATTTTTTTTTAGAACCTTAAAATAAGAATGCTCATTTCATTATGAAAGATACGACACCCCACATGGTCCATTATCTCATTCCTTTGTTTCTATTGAATTTAATTTTATTTTTAAATGCCTGATAAATTTTGGCTCTAACTACTGCTCTGTCCTGCAGCTCTGAAGAGGTCTTTTGAGGTGGAAGAGGTGGACCAGTCGGCACATTCCTCTCCCCTCGCCCGCAGAACGGTGAACACGCACCTGCGGACGGCCGGCACCCCCTCCGGCCCCCGCTTCCTCGAACTGGGAAGCCGCAATTCCGATTTCAGCCAGAAGGTGCCCTCGGAGGTGCCCAACCAGCGTTCCCCCAAGATCAGCCTGCGCCGCATGGAGCTGACAGGGGGCCGTGCCCCCGAGCCCGTCCCCCGGCGCACAGAGATCTCCATCGACATATCCTCCAAACAGGTGGACAGCTCCCCCAGCCCCGGCATCTCCCGCTTCGGCCTGAAGAGGCCGGAGGCCCCCACCCTGGGCAAGGCCCCCGAGCTAGCACAGAGAAGGGCGGAGCTTATCTTCAGCAGGCCTCAGGAGGCCCCGCCTCCCAGGAGAGCCGATCCGCCCCCTTCAGCTGCCAGGATCCCCGAGCTGGTCCACAGGAAACCTGAGGCACCAGGTCCCCTGGAACCGCTGACCCGGAGGTCCGAAATCCACATCACCAAAACTCCAGAGGTTTCGGCTCTGAACAAGGTGGCTGAAAACAATGTACACGTGACCCCCAGCGTCCCACCCAGCTACACAGAGATCAAGGCTCCGCCCTCTGCACCTGAGGTCTACATCGGGGGCCCTGACAGTAAGTCATGTGACCCTTGCATCAGCTGGTGTCCAGCTATTTAAATAGGACAAATCCTGGGAAGGAAATGGCTCTAGACCAGTTTTAATAGGAAGTCAATACCCAGAGGGCATCTGTGAGCTTAACAGTTAACAGTTATAATACTGAGAATATTACAGATATATATCAATATATATAGTGATAAAACAGTCCAGGGTCTAGCAAATGGAAAATGATCGTTATTTATATGTGCAGCTATGAGTTTTCTTGCTCATTATGAATTACGACTATTTATATCTGTAGTTTTTTTTCCCGTAGCTGCAGGTAACTTTTTGTTATACAGAGGTGTATGTTTCCAGAATATTAGCAGAATTATCACAAAGTATTATCAAAACAGCGAGGCGTGATCCTGCAGAGGCTTCAAGACGAGCTAGAACTCCCGCCAGAAAACTGAGATGCTTTCGAACCGTGGGCTCAGCACAGCTTTTAGACAAAGACCACTCTGTCCAGCAGCCCTACTGGAGCGGCGCTGGAGACCTCTCGCAGAAAGACGAAAGCCAGTGTGTCGATCCAAATCCCATAACCTCTTACCCTGTGAACGTGTAAACACCACGCTACACGGTGTGAGGCCTACCCACTGATTCAGCCTGTGTTGTGCTTTTAAGATGCTCATTCTGCGCATTTGAATAAGCACTAATTGTCCATAATATATACATTACGATCCAGTCATTATATTGCTTTCAATGCTTATAAATAGTGGTTATTGATGCATCTAGTCGAAATGAGCAAGATGGAGCACAGTGTCCCACCGTGCCTCTGAGTTTGGGGCTGGGGTGTACAGCAGGGTGCCACGTGTTTGGGACAACAGCAGCCCATCAGCCTCAGTGTCACCTGTGGAAGTCCTGCAAGGGCTGTGTGAGGATTGTGTGTGTGATGACAGTGAGCAGGTCACCTTGCCTGATAAACAAGGCGGGGTTGCTATGGTGACCTGTGCCCGCCTCCCCCCACCCACGATACTCCTCAGAGTGATGAGAATAACAGCGACTCCCCCATCGGAAAGAATGTGTTCCACACACGGGGTCTGACGATGCTCGCTCGCAGAGCCCCGGAGATCCTGCGGGCCGTGCAGATATTGCGAGCGCAGTCGCTCTGGCCACGATGTGAGTTTACGCGTTCTGCATTACCGGGGCGGCGCCGTGATGCTCCAGACGCTCACAGCCGCCAGCTATCGGCAAATCTTGCAGTCTCCTCGCTTCACTTTTTCAGCTTTCAGTCTGGGGGTGGGGAGGGGGGGGGGGTGGAGTGGACTTGGCATCTGGTTCATTGAGTGGGGGGGGCGGGAGTTATGATCTGAGCTCCAGACCTCTGTATGTGCAGTAGAGCCAGCAAACCAAGGGGAGACTTCTAATCAGAGGCAGTTCTTACAGGTCCTACATACACTGCACTGGGCCTTCTGAGGGCACGCATGGCACTGGGCCATTTGACAGCTTTACTTAACTGGGTCAGTACGCTCTGCACTGGGCTGTCTGACATATACTGCAGTGGGTCGTTTGACTAGACGTACTGCCACTGACCCAGTACGCACTGCACTGGGCCATTTGACTGCACATACTGTACTACACTGGGCCGTCTGACAACACTCACTGCATTGGGCTGTCTGATGGCACATGTTGCACTGGACTAGTACACACTTTGTTTTGGTTACAATATAGGCCAAATAAAGGTGCAGTGGAGACAGTGATGTATCTCTTGGACTGGGTCTCCTACTTCAGGAGTTAGGGTCTGGTTCAGCAGTGTGCTGTCTTACTGCATCACATTCTTCACACCTCTTGGTTCTGTGTGTGTGGACTTTGCATGTTCTCTGTGTTTAGGTTTGGGTTTTGGTTTCTTCTGGGTGCTCTGGTCTCCCACCCCAAAGTCCATAAACATGCAGTTAGGTGCAGTGACGAGTGCGTGACTGAGTGTGTGAGAGTGTGTGCCGCCTGGTACAGACTCTGACCTCCGTGATATCAGATGATTTAAAAACATGTGGCCGATCAATCATTTTCATGTGGTGGAAATGTAGCCGGGAGAGTCAGCCGTGCCGATCTGCCCCAGAAGGGTAAGGCCCAGCATGGTGTGGGTTCGGTGCCCCAAGACTCACCAGGACGGCAGGTTGGTGACCCGTCCCAGCCGGACCCCACACAGCTGATTTACTTCGCCCACCTCCAAGCGGGATCCATGACACAGAGTGGGGGGAGGTGCTGGGAGAATGTATGGCGTGTCACTGCTACGGAGGAGGACAGGTCAGCAGCCACAGCTGGGTAAACAAAGATAGAGGGGCGTGGCCCCCCGATGGGGGGCTTCCTGTGGAAATGCAGCGCGGCTTCTGGTCACTACAGTGTGCCCAGCTTAGGTCCTGTCACCAGGTTAGAACCCAAGAACCCAATGTGTCACTTTTCCCAGAATGCCTCTGGCAGTTCAGGTGATGCAGGGGTATACGACCACCCTCCCAAAAAGCCCCCTTACATTTCAGTATATAGCCAGATGGACTTCTGCATCTGATAGCTAAATTGCTGAGCTCAGAAAATATGATACTGTAAATATGGGAGCTGGTTGGACTAAGGGAGCTCGGGTCGCGGTGCTGCGATTCCTGCGCTCGTGTCCTGCTCTCTCCGTGAGCGTGAGGGAGAGGGGAGGAATCCGATCCTGTGGGAGGCATTTTCAAGATGTTTGAGAGGCAGCGCCTGACGCATTTGGGTTCGATTAGCGTGGCTCTGTAACCCGCCACGCAGATCGAATGGTTCTGAGCCAGCGGGCGAGTGAGAGAGAGAGGGAGAGAGGGATGAAGACGTGGGCCAGATCATTCCTGTAAACTTGGGGGGGGGGTTGCAGAATGGAAGGCCAAGAATGAGCTAATATGTCCGCTTTTAGACAAAGTGTCCACAGTCTGGGGTCTTCTGAGGGTTGCACCTCACCTTAATGTGAAGGGGCGGCCCGGGGGGGGGGGAGGGGATTTCTTTTCCCAGATACAGTGTCCTCATCAGGCAAAGGCAGAGACTGGAGTTGGGAGAGAGAGGCTGGCTCTGCACGGCTGCTGTGGAAACCTGGAGCCGCAGGCGTTACGGCGCAGCGTTGGCTCTGTGAGGGAGGGGGAAGACGTGACCGATAAAATCCGAATCCCTCTCCCGGGACGTCAGCTCTGGATCGTACTCCCAGTGTTGTTGTTATGATTTCACAGATTAACTGATTATTTTATCCAAAGTGATTTATACGTTTCCCAATTCTGGACATTCTGCCAGAAAAACGCGCTTTCTCAAGGGTGTCACAAGACGGTCTTTCCTAAAACCTGCTACCTTGCCAGGCGTGGTCTGTGTAATCAGCATACTGCCCTCTGCTGTCTCCATGTGGCATAACACACCTGTCGCACTGCACCTTTTTTCCTGCGGAATTTTGGTTCTTGTTGCGTCCAAGCAGTGGAACAGAGGGCCGGTTTGTTTCCGCAGCTCGTTCTCCGCTGCCCCCGCAGTCATGGAGGTCTGAGTGAGCCCCTCGCCCGCAGGGTTGGGCCGTCCTACGGCTGTCCTGCGCAGTGTCAGCTGCAGTGTCTGTCCCAGTGCGGCGCTCCACCTGCGCATGAGACCAAAATGCAAACATGACATCAGCCTGCTAGCTTGGAATACCTTTTGGAATACCTCCTCCGGAATACCCTTCAGGATCCTCTTTGGAATACCCTTCGGAAAAGCTTTTTTTGGAATACGTCTGAGTGCCCGGTGTTCCACTGTTTACATTCTTTTTCCTGGCCAAAAGTCTTACTTCAGCTGGAGAATTTGCACATAGATTTTTTTTCCCTTTTCCACTGTTCACCTCTTATCTGTCTTCTGTGGATGTGTTTGACAACCTTTTTTTCCCCAGTGGGGCAGTTTTTTTTTTTGTCTTACCAGGAAATGACTTGATGCATATGTATACAGAGGCACACTTGCGCTTAAATCCCTTCTTTCCTAGTGCCTGACGTCATAGTCACTGCCTCCCCATTGTGTCCCCAGCCACAGTCCCGAGAGACATTTTCCTGAAAGGGGGGAGGGGGGAGGGGGACCTGTTATGAGCAGGCAGTACCGATAATGACTAAATACTATGGATTTCCTGTGCCAAACGGATCACATGAACAGGGATGCTGTAAAATAATTCCATTTCACAGCACTTCCATTTTTCCCTCACCTCTGATAAGGACACACATATGAGAGCATATTTAATTAGCCTGTTATATCACAGTAACCATTATTACCACTAAATGGCAGTTAAGGAACTAACTGCAAGATGGCTGTTGGTAAGCTATTTAGCCCAATGTACAAAAGGGCTAAATGTGTAGTGTGATTCCTGAAGCGCTCTCAGATTGTTAGGGGTGATTGGTTGCTCAGGGACCAATCGGTGCCTCTGGCATTGTTCAAATTGTGAAAGCACGCATTTTTATTGGATTGCAGAAAAAAAACAGGTCATGTCCATTCTAATGGACACTGGGTCTGAAGGGGTTAACATATAAATGTGTTTGTGCATGATATTTGCTTGGATATGACCCAGGGATGAGTTGTGTCGGTTAACATAACAGGGCTGCAGCTTACCCTCTCCCAGATTGTTTTAAGCGTCTTACAGGTCACTGAATAGCATGATTTTTGAAGGTCTGACTGTAGGACAAGCTGGTTCCGGTCCCATTCACAGCTAATGTGGTTTACCTGGAGTCTTTCACGCTAAGGGCTTCAGACAGGCAGTATATCAGCTGGTCCTTGAACCTGTACAAACCAAAACTAGCAGAGACCAGCGGGGGGGGCAGCACGGGACACGCTGAGCTGCAGGAGCTGGACCATCTCTCTGGAGCATGGTGTGTCCCACGCTGCCCCCTGCTGGACTGAGCTGCTTGTCTTATTTTCTTCACCAAGTTTCGGTTTATTAAAATGTGTTATAGCTGCCAGACACCTGCGCGTGCGGTTTGGTCACAGATCTTTGGACTGATAAGACCCGTTTTTCTGGGTTTTAACTGGTTTTCTGGGATGCCACATGAGCTGGAAGGGAAGTCCCGTGGATACCCTACAACTGTTGCTCGGCAACAGTAACGTACCCCCACCCCCCCACCCTAACCCTCCAGCGGGGATTTCTGCTCTGGAGTCAGATTATAGGCTGTTAATAGGGAAGCAGATATGCTGCTTCATGGGAGGATTTGGGGGGTGGGGGTGTGCTTGGCTGGTTCACACTCGCTTGGGGGGGGCATGTCTCTGCCCGCCTGGAGGTGGCAGCAGATCAAGCAGCCCCGAAAAGTCCTCCGGATTTCTGAGCGGCCTTCTGGGATGGCTCCTCTCATGGGCCAGCTTGCGGATTCTTTGACCTCCCGAATAGTGGCACAGAAAGCACACAGCTGGGCTTCTGGAAGCGCATGACGTCACCCTTCTACCACCGGATGACGTCAGTCACTAAGATGGTTATGGTGGGGCCTGAGAGGTTGCTTTGAAGTTGCATCCTGTCCACTAACCACCAACCATCACACTTAATGTTGTAGGCCAGTGTCTCCTAATCCGGTCCTCGAGGACCCACAGACAGTCCATGTTTTTGCCCCTACCGGGACCTCAGAGGGAGTAAAATGAGGAGCGGATTGGGAATCACTGTTTTAGATGTTAGGCAGAGGCTGTTGCTGCTGGGAAACTTCAAGCTGTTGGTTTGTCGTAGCAAAATGGCTGTTGGTGTTCTGTCCGTGGGCAGCCCTCTGCATTTAAGCACGTGGCTTTAAGCTTTGTGTGTGGCTCAGTGCATTAAGGTGCTGGGCCCAGGATCAGACGGTTGCCGGTTCAAATCCCGCGGTCGGCAGGGTGGTTTTGCCATTGGGCCCCTGAGCAAGGCCCTAACTGCCAGGCAGACTGTGAGACGCTGCTTTCTCAAATGTGTATCACTTTAGAAAAACATATCTGCTAAGTAACACATTTTTCCCATGTAGCCTTTGACGGTAACACTGATGATCACATGGCAAGCTCTCAATGTAAAAACATCGGTGATGCTTCCTCAGGTCGAAGTCCATCCCGCAGCCCCCCCTTCCCTTCGTGCCATTGGCTGAGCCACCCCTCCGTTCCCAGGTTGCCGACCCCCATCTCCGGCTCCGTTATTAAGTGCTTTTGAGTGCCACTCTTACGCCCTGTCTGACCCGTGGCGGCGTCCATTTCTGAGGCCTGATAAACGCCGTCAGGACGCGTAGGAGTCGCTGACATTAGGGATTCGATGCTCGTTCTCACAGTCCCACTAACTTGGCTTAGTCTGTAAACAGGAAGTGATGCGTCTCATTTGTGTGACCGGTCACAGTAAATAGCCGTTCACCCTTTTGATTTGTCATTTCCTGCTGCGAATGAGCAACACGGGGGGAGGAGTCGTGGAAACGTGCCGAACTGCCTGGAGGGCCGTTCCTAATTAAAATGAAAGATGCCTCTGCAGCGATGGGACCCCTGCACCCTGTCCCTGACCATGGGGGGGGTGGGGGACGACTTCCAGGTTCTGGAAAGGCGTGTCCCAGGTCAGGTTCTTTGTACATTAATCATGGACATGGACAGCTACTCAGCACCACCGTGGGGGGAGGGGGGCACTGACTAGGTGGAAATAGCAGACAGAGCAGAAAGAAGGGCAAACGTGGAGTTTCACCGGTGTGAAAGTGCCGTCGCGGCTTGTGTGAGAGCGCGAGTGTGAATGCGGCATATGTTTATAGGGTTGTATGCTTTCTGCAGACCACAGTGCTAAATAACTTCAGTGGCCAGCAAAATAGCAACAGAATAACACAAAAAATAACAGGAAGTGACCCTACTGTAGATATGCATATGATGGCTGCATGACCAGCTGCAAACACGAGATTAAATGTGAGATAAAGTCTGTTAGAACAGGCTGACGTGTGACGCCCCCTAGTCCCCGTTTGATGGACAGGCTGCCAGCCCCGTCTGGCCAGGTTGCTGTATGACCGCATATCACTGCTTTTTACTGCAGGGCACAAAACCTGAAGTTTTACTCCATCCATTTCTTCCAAGATAAACCACGTTTTTTTAATGCACGCCTTCCTCGCATGTCATATAAAAACCGGGATGGACTCAGCTTCTCAGTTTGAGAAGTCATAAAAAATATTTTATGTGGCACTTATGAGTGATTTGAGAGCATTAATGCATCAGGGTTACTGTGCGTGTTTTATTGCCCCATGGAAAACGAACTCACAATTACCACGGCATGTTGGTCACGTTTACAGTCAAGTGGAGGACTATGGCAGTAAGTCTGTAATCACATTTTTGGGATCATTTAAAAAACCTTTAAACATGAGGCTACCCTGTATCGCGGAGCACGGATCTTGTCTTTAGTGACTGTTTTCCCGTTTCACATTAAATGAGAGAATCTGTCCTCCTGGCCTATTCAGGACAGGACACCGGGCACAGACACCCATATTCACATGAGACACCGGGCACAGACACCCATATTCACATGAGACACCGGGCACAGACACCCATATTCACATGAGACACCGGGCACAGACACCCATATTCACATGAGACACCGGGCACAGACACCCATATTCACATGAGACACCGGGCACAGACACCCATATTCACATGAGACACCGGGCACAGACACCCATATTCACATGAGACACCGGGCACAGACACCCATATTCACATGAGACACCGGGCACAGACACCCATATTCACATTAGACACCGGTTCATCTACCTGCACTGTCTTTGGACATGCAGACCACACACACACACACACACACACACACAGGGCATGGAACATGCAGACCCCACACGCACGGGGCAGGGAACATGCAGACCCCACACACACGGGGCAGGGAACATGCAGACCCCACACACAGGGCAGGGAACTTGCAGACCCCACACATGGGGCAAGGAACATGCAGACCACACACACAATGGACAGGGAACATGCAGACCCCACACATGGGGCAAGGAACATGCAGACCACACACACAATGGACAGGGAACATGCAGACCCCACACACTCGGGGCAGGGAACATGCAGACCACACACACACAGTGTAGTCTGGTATGGATTGACAGCCACTCTATCCTTTTTTGACCCTTGAACCCTGGTTTGGGCTGGAAGCTTCCAGAATGGGCCTGTGACTGTGACTGTGGTCCCTACGGAATCGCCCTGTCTACTCCTGACAAGGAGGCTGCGGATGTCCGTTTAACTGCTGGTGGGGGCTTGGATCAGGGGAAGATTCTTACCAAAGAGGGGGCCTGTGGAGGGATCCTGACCTTACAGCCCCCCCACTCCCAAGTGCCCCGGTGCCGTCTCCCTCGGCCATTAAAATACAGCCCCTCTCTCCTTACGGCAGGTCCCCTGATCTGCAGGACGGACTCTGATTGGACCATTTGGGATGTAGCTCCTCCCCTGGCTGTCAGCCGCCCAGCGCCATCTGTTTGCCCCTGGCTGCCTTCCCAGCATTCCTTTCAGCTGACTGAAAGCGTGCGGGACAGGACAGCACCTCAGTGTGGCCATTCTGCAGTATCGCCAGTGCCAGCGATCTGGGGGGGGGGACTTGCGTGTCCTAAAGCGTGCCCCCAGACACTCCCCCCCCACAGAAATATCAGTTCCTCCGAACCGCGGTTTAGGAGAGCCATGTTTCCCAAAGACTGGGCTGCAAACGCTGGTCACACACATTGTGGTTTTCATTGTCCCTGTGGAGATCGTACATTTATAAAAATATGCGGGTGTGTGTGTGTGTTTGTCTGTGTGTGTGTGTGTGTGTGTGTGTGTTTGTCTGTGTGTGTGTGTGTGCGTACGCACATGAGTGTGTTTGTCTCCTGCTTCCCCAGCATGAGGCTCTGCCCCCTGAAGGATGCTGACGCCCACAGAGCCACAGTTTGCGGCTCATACTGCGCTGCACCCCCCCTCCCCCGGGAAGGCCTCAGGTTCTAGGGGTCGCAGTCGGCTGATGACTTGACTCAGACCCAGCCGGCCGTCTGCGTTTCCAGGCGAGTCCATCAGACATATTTAAGGGAACCCGGGGCCAGATTACTTTCAGAATTACTTTTTTTTTTTTTTTTATTATTACTCTGCAAGGACTAGTGTAGTGGCGTGCAAATTACACATTTCCTGGATCCCTGTTGGCAGTGTCTGACAGACGACCGGGGATATGCAGCATGCTGCCCGAAGAGACGTATGTGTTTCAGTAGGGGGTGCTATTTGCTCACAACCAAAACCGTAAAAAAAAAAATGGTACTGTATCTTTAGGTCGCATGATGTTCCCCAGACTCCTAAGAATGAATGTCCATCAGACATCTTAAACTCGCCGTGTCAATCCATCACTCAGCAGCTCTGCCATCTCTGGTTTAACTGGGCTAATTTGGCAGAAAGACCACGGCTCTGATTCACTGCAAGGGCTGGGAGAGAGGAAGAACACTGGAAACTCGTCTTTAAAGCCAAAACTGGCAGCTCGAGTTTTCCTGGGATTCCGGTGGGCCGGAGTCATCAGGACACCGGTTTGCTTCGGGATTTGCCAGGGCCCTTGATGCCTAGCGCTCCGTCCTTGTTACCATAAAACAACAAGAGCAGACCATAATAATGTATCACCCTTTTTCCCAGGATCCGATTCCCATGTTTGCTGATACCTTCCAGATGTTACCTCAAGTGCTGGCTGTTTTAAGTCGTGACCCTGGCTGCCTTCTCTGGGGGGGGAACCTCCACGACCCCAACTCGCATCCAAGCTCACTGGCGCCCCCCCAGCCTGTAATTGGTATCCATCACTGGCGTCGAAACAAAAGGAAATTACAGCAGAAAAACCGGCAGAGGGCGACCACAAATACGTAAATATAATGAAATATTCCTTTTAGCGGTCCCGCTCACCGGAGATTTCCCCTGCCATCGTGAACTAAGAGCAGGGATTTCCCAGAATTCCAAAAACCACGTCTGCTATTTGGGGTGTAGGGGCAGCTACGTGTCCCTCCCTGTCCGGCCGCCCGATCCTCACTGGGATCTCGGTGTGAGTGGCCGCCCCCGGCGAGACTCGCCGGAGTTCCGGAGCCGCATGAAAATCCGTACCGGCTGCGGATGGATCTGATTAGATTCTAGGCTACGCATGGTTTGCATTAGAGTCAAGGACAAACAAGCCGTGGATCTCGTCTCCTTCAGGGCCAGAGGGGGAGGATGATGAAGAGGTAACGCTTTCCTGCTCTCCTCCTCCTCCTCCTCCTCCTCGTTATGCCATTTTGTCACGGAAGGCCTTTTTTTCCAGGGCTGAAAATGCCTGCCTCTTTTCCATGTTTTGACCCTGACTCTCTGCAAAGATGGGCTCTGCCTCCTGACTTCGGGAGTGAGTGACGGGAGAGAGGGCAGCCGCAGCGTGCCGTGTGCGTCGTGCATGCCGTGCATGAGCATGTCTGCAGCTCCCGCATCCTTCCTGCGGAAGTCCGCGTGCCGCCTCGCCGCATCCGGGGAGCTGGCCAGCGCTGACCTATGCAGCGGGGGCCAGCCTGAGCCGCCTCTGACGGGAGTCGGTGGTTATGACGGAGGCACGAGGAAGGAAGCGCCACCCGGAGCCAAACAAAGGAGTGCGGTCGTCAGGCCCGGTCTTCTGACAGCGCAGTGGAGCCCTTACAGGAAGGCGGGGGGAAAGGAAGCCGGCAAAGGCATGGGCTGATGCGGTTCATAGAGACACACACAGGTTTTAAAAATCCATTGAGTGAGAAAAACAGGCTGTCATTAAAAGACCTTTAATTAAAAGAGCCCTTTTCAGAGTGTGTCCTTCAGACTGGCATGTTCTTCATGTTAAACAGTCAAAACTCATCTGGTTCCAGTCATTTTTTAGATGAATGAAACTTATCTTGTCCTGTTAGACTGCGCTATTCTGCTCCCTTATCCGCGTCTGCTCTTATCTGTATGAAATTAGCCGATAGCACATCCGTTAGCAGACGGCAGATCTGTGAGCTGCCTGCGTAATCTCTACCATCTGCTCAGTGTACATCGTGCCCCCCCTCAGATCTCTGGGGAGGGGCAGGAGATGCCGGTCAGCTCGAAGCTTTATCAGCTCATCCATTCGTCTGTCTTGACATGCTTGTCCCAGGAAAGACAGGGACACAGGGGACCTCCCAGGACATGAGGCCAGATCTTAGTACTAATTAAATGTGTGAAACTATGACTTGCAAACATGTTTGGTACAGTTGGTTTTCCTAAGGAAAGCAGGCAACCTGATCCATGGAGGGCCGGTGTGGGTGCGGGTTTTTGGGATGACCTCTCAAACAACCAATAACAAAACAGTGATTCTCAACTCTAGTCCTGGGGACCCACTGTTATTGGCTGATTGAGAGGTCATCCCAAAAACCCGCCCCCGCTGCGGCGCTCCATGGATCAGGTTTGCCACCCACAGTTTACACAGTGGAACAGTAAATGTCACAGATTAGAGTCCCTGACAAATTACTTCTGTTGGACCATGAGTGCTGGGACCCTTGACTCTCCATATACCATCATCCAGAGCAGGTCAGGTCAGCATCCTTCGCCAGTGCAGCTATTCTGAGGATGTGACTCTGCAAACTGTGATTCCAGCACTGCGACACTGCAGGGCAGTGAGCCAATCAAGTCGCTTTCTAAGGTCTGCAGCTTTAAATGTGAACCTGGGACACGGCTGAGACTTTGGGGATCCCCATTTAATGTTTATGATTTATAAAACAGAAAGTCATGGTGCAGGGGATCAAGTTCGAGGAAACTCAATCTTCCAAGATTCTATTTTGCGACAGAGAGAGAGAGAGAGAGAGACACACACACACACACACACACACACACACACACACACACACACACGCACAGACAGATAAGAGGGCAGAGCTTGAGATCACAGTGGTTGTACAGCCATGTTTCCAGCACCACTGTAGCAGTTTTTGGGGTTAAGGCCCTTGCCCAGTAATATGATCTAACAACTTTCCTTGCCATGGGATTTCAACCAGCGAACCTCCTAGACACTATCATGGAGCCTTAAGCTGCAAAGCCACACACTGCTGTGTGGGTACTATTGTGCGACCGGCCTGTCAGGGTTATTTCACAAACTTCTTGTCTGTGTAATCAGGCCCAGGATCTTGCGGACACGGGTGCCAATGCAGGATGTACATGTGCACAATTGGTACTCAGGTGTCAGGTGTGCTCACAAAAATATTCTTTCTGAGGGGTGTCAAAGGTACTTTGAGACCACATGCGATTTGTTAGCCGGTGGAGTTTCAAATTTCAGCGAGCGAAAGAAAGTTTGTTAAATGAAGCGATATGTTTTTCGTGATCACGGGTTCGTAGGAGAAATTTGTAAGAGTTTGTATTCATTAACTCGCTGCTACACAATCTGTCCACCTATAATGGCTCCCCCAGCGAGTACTAAGCTATGTGGGGGCTGGAACCCATGCAGACTCGGCACAAACACACAGCTGTGGACTGATCTGAACCTGCAGCCTGAGGGATCTGATGCAACAATGTTAGACACGTTTATTGTTCTTTCGTTCTTTAATATTCTAAATTTGTTATGTAAATATTGTACAGTTTGTTCCGAATGATTCCTTACTCCATAATTGGAGTAAGATCCTCATTTCTAAATCAGAACTGATTGTTAGCTTGTGTTTAGAGGAGTTTACACAGGGAAGTGATTAAAACACAGAGACACCCTTGGCTTTCAAGTGCCGCGGAGACGTGGTTCTTCTGCTGGCCGTGTGCGGGCTGCCTGCCTGCTCCCTGCTCTGCAGATGGTCCCCTCTCCATCCACAATACTCCCCATTGACACCCAAATGAATGAGGGGCGTGGCCTGCCAGGCTGTCACGTGACTGCTGTGTGTGGGCGGGGCTTCTAAGTGCCTGTGCTTCCAGCTGGAGCGAGACAGAGGGTGATTGCGAGCGAGCAGGGCGAGGGAGGGTAAGTGAGAACACTCTGTAGCTTTTTTGCTTTCATATTGCTGCTGTTTTTTTTTTCTTCCCCTTTTTACTTGGCTGTCCGTGTCGTTATTCTCCTCGCGGTTACCTGTAGATAAATGCTGCAGTGAGACCTTTGCACCTAGCCAGAGAGGAGGTGAGAGAGAGAGAGAGAGAGAGAGAGAGAGAGAGAGAGAGAGAGGGGGCTTTGCTCTTGAGATAGTTAAAAGTTTGTCAGGTATCTTGTGTTCTGGCAGGGCGCAGTCTTCTCTTTCTCAGGGGAGGTGGGAGGCTTCCTGCTACTGCTCACTTTGGTGCCGTGTTCTGAGTGGGTGGGGGGGTTGATTGTTGCACTCCTCTCAGCCTTCTGGGGGTGAAAGGATGGTCTCTGCCATCCTGATTCCTCTGCATTCCCGTTGCCTCCTCTCTTCCCCTCTCCGGGCTGAGCTGGGCTGGGTCGGGTCTCAGTCTCTAGCCGGTGAGCACGCTGCTGATGTTTGCTCATTCGCTGTGCATGTTGGCATGCATGTGTCCCTGCAGCGCGCAGGCAGGCACGCAGGCAGGCACGCAGGCAGGCACGCAGGCAGGCACGCAGGCAGGCAGGCAGGCAGGCAGGCAGGCAGGCACGCAGGCAGGCACGCAGGCAGGCACGCAGGCAGGCAGGCACGCACGCAGGCACGCACGCAGGCAGGCAGGCAGGCAGGCAGGCAGGCAGGCAGGCACGCAGGCAGGCAGGCAGGCACGCAGGCAGGCAGGCAGGCAGGCACGCACACGCGCTCGCTCTGGGGACCCGCGCTGCCATCCATCTGCAAACAGAGTGGGCAGTGAGCCGTGGGTCCTGTCTCACACGGGCTCAGTGGGAAGGTCAGCCCCACCTGAAGGTCGGATTAAATTCCAAAGCTCAGCACTTCCATGTTTCGCAGTCGGCCCGTGAGCTGCCCTGCTATGGCACATTCTCCCGTCTGCCTTGCCTGGTGGCCCTTTGCGCATCGCGGTCGGCACCAACCCAGCAGTTTGCTATGCAGTTTGTTCCGTTTCTTCTGCATGCAACAGGCCGGCCTCGTCACTGAGGGGCGGAGAGAAAAAGTGCAATATACTTCACATTACTATAAAAGTGTGGTATGCTTTCTGTTGGCTCTTGTCTGTCGAGTCTGCTCTGCAGACGCTCCGTGTTTGAAACGTGCAAATAGCCGTGCCCTCGCCACAGGCAACCGGCCACACCCCCCACCCCGGCCCACGCCTCGTCACCAGCGTGCCCCCTTCCTGTCATATTGCTCCGCACATCCTGTCAGTGCGGCGATGCCATTTCTATCGTTTGAGGTTTTAAGGTGTCTGTTCCAGGGTTGTTGTTGTCCCGACTGCATGTAACGCCTGCGCATTACCCGCCAGATTTATTTGGTGTCATAGAAGCGTCGCTGCCGCCCTGCTGGTGGAGGCCTGCCGTTACCTCGAGTTGTGGCTGTTTGGTCACATGTGTATGATCGTCATGTGTGTGCTGCAACCCAGTTCTACACCCCTGCTGCTGGGCCTCTTTCTCCTGTCAAAGCATAGGGAAGATGACTCAGCCAGGGGCTAGAACCAACCTCAACGCGGTACCTTGGCACCACCCCATCTCTCTCTTCCTCCCAATGGTTGGTTTGATTTCAGTTTCCAAGGAAGTGGCACAACTGAGGTTTTCTAAGGTGCTTGACTGGAGTAGTTCATTTGCACAAGCAGCAAAGGGCCACCACCAACACGCTTAGTAAAACACATTTACTATATTTCGTTTTTTTAAACAATTCCTGATTTGCAGCCAAGCCATTATGAGCTTGTGCACGCAGGTTTGGGTACTAAACTTGGCTCTCGCTGCTGAAATTGCTCAATAATAAACGACGTTGCACACTTACAGTGAAGTGTCTGGGCGGGCTAGCAGACTAATGGGCTAGCAGACTGATGTCAATCGGGGGAAACGTTTATTTTGAGTTGATTTTTTTAACGGTTTGCCTGGGGGGAAAAATGACCACAGTTTTCCGCTGATTTCCTGAGCCGATGGCTGTCGGGCTGCTTGTGTTGTATTAGGCAGGTTTGATGGTGAGGCAGAGGCTTGTTAAAGTTTGCCACTGTGCTGCCCACCCCTGCTTTACCCACGCTGGCCTTGCTGCCCCCCCCCCCCCACCACATTTCCTCTTATCACTTCCCCCAAGAACTTTAGAATCTTTGAGGTACAGTGAGGATCCTCTCCAAATTCTATTCCCCTGGACCGTCCCCAACATCTGTCATTCCTCTCAGCTCCCTACCCCCCCCCCCCCCCCAATCCTCTTTTCTCCCTTCTCCCATTTCACGTGCTCCATCACCCTCTCTGTCCCCATGGTGGGGGTCATTATCTCTCACTCCAGAGGTCTGTATACAGAAAGCTGACTGGAGAGAGGGTCTGCTTTGTGCTGCTAGAGGTCAGGGGGCACATTCTGAAAGGCAGAGGGGTCTGAACAGCGTTCATCTAACAGATGGGTCAGGGGGGGGGGCAGTAGGGGCTTTCTTTGTCTCTCTCAGGAGGGGAGGGAGGGAGATATACTGCTGATGCTGTTCCAACACAGTCTTTGTGTTTCTGTGAGTTTTGAGAGGTAATATTTACTCATGAGTAGATGGACGCTTTGCTTTCCAGTGACACCCAGGTCACTGACTGCTTCAGCTTGCTCTCCCTGCTGTGTGTGCTGTTTGTGTTCGTGGTCCCGGTCCATGCACGTTCGCGTCTGTGACCGTCCCGCCTGACCTGCGCCGATCCCGTCCCAATATAGCACGTAGCGTGTTGTCATTTATGTGTAAAATTTAACAACTTCCATTCATCCGTCATCCACTTTCAGTCACGGAGTTGGGGGGGTTTCTTCAGTCACACCCCTCTCCCCATGTCGACTGGCAGATGGGTAATATGAATTTAAAAAACAGATGTTCTGGAGCTCCATCGTTTCATCTGCAGTTAAGTGAGAACTAGTTGGCGGGAGACAGACCGTCTACATTTTTAAAAATGACGGTTCATTAGAGTCCCTTCTGTCAGTAGAGGGGCCCCTACACACCCTGGAGTCACGTTACCGTTGACAACGCCAAGGGGCGGGGCTTCTCCCAGCTGACCCGGTCACGTAGGTGAACCCCAGCCACCTCCAGCGGTCTGCAGGATATCAGCCTTCTCCTCGTCGAAAATTGCTCTGGGAGTCGACCTAGACCCAGCCTGCCTTCACGAGAAGGCACACAGCTCGAGGCCGAGAGTGAGGCGCCCAGACTGCAGGAGGAAGGGAGATCTCAGGGCCGCGTGGATCTGTGACGCAAGTGGGCGAAATCACGTGCCGCTCGGGGGATGAATGGCAGCCGCCGGTCCTGATGCCCCGTCTCCCTTCATCCTCCGAGGCAACGTAGCTCTGTGGAATGTGCGTCTGTTTGACTTCGTGCTTTTAGAGCCGACGGAGAACACTGGGGCTGTCCCGGCTTTTTATGTTTCTGAGAGATTTATAATAACACCTTTTGAATTTCCAGTCTTATCTGTCCGCCAACTGGGAGAGGATGTATGGAGGTCAGAGAAAACCAGCACAACCAGTAAATAGCAACATGAAAAGTACCGTGATTGATGAGACTCGTAGCTCGGGGGGAATGCAGGTCTTTATGGTAGTTTCGCGTGCAGCCGGACTGACAGTCAGCTTTTTGCATTGTCTCGAGTCAGCGGACATATTCGTCAGAAAGAAGCTCTGGGTGACGGGTCGTCTCCTTGGGCCATGGGGATCTGGCTTATGTTCCTGTGCATTGGTGCTGTCTGCTAATACAGGGGATTTGGTGAGGGAGGGGTGACCTTGTGCATTGCTTTGGGGGGGGGGAGTGGTTTATGACCTCTGTGTCAGTTTCTCATAGCTATGACGTCACTGGTGCAGCGTGAGATTCTCATACTGGCCCAGGCGTTGTGGAAGGTTCCGATTAGTGGGAGACTCTTGTTTCAGTGTCTTGAGCAGATATTTGACTCGGAACCTGAAGTTCGTGGATTATTTTGCTTCTCTGGAAATGACCACCTTAATATACTGGAAGGGAGGACCAACATGGCATTCCAGCTATTTGCTGGCAACTATCTACCTCGACTTGCCTCAGTCCTGGGGTTTGGTCATTATAACGTTTCACTGAGGTAGCAGGTTCAGCTGAGCTTCAGCAGATGTAACAGTTGTGACAAAGCTACATTTCTTTTGGAGAAACACCCACGTTCTGTAAGTACCTAAATAAACAAAGAACCTTCTGCTAACCTGACAGACTGCGGTGTGACTCCATCTCAGCTGGTGGTCCGTGTCTCCGACTCTGTGACTTGGTAGACTGAAGGGATGAGGGAGCGTGATGTTTGGGTATTTCTCCAACAGAAGGAGCCCAGTCAGAAAGCCCTCTGTTTAACCAAACTGTTCTAGAAGCTCTCGGCCCTCCCTGTCCCACCGGTACCTCCTCAGCATCCTCACAGATGGGTTCCGGTGGCATTTCCCGTCACAGCCCTTCACTGTCCAGAAGAGACTTTGAGCGTGGAGGCTTCTCGGGAGTGTATTCTGTGATTGGCTAGCGTGTGGATGGCATGTTCACACACTGAGGCTCCTCGCTGCCAGGCTAGACATTAGTCTGCAGGCACACGCGGATACGGCGGGTTGGTCATCCTGAGACACCGTCTGGGCCTTGATCACTGGGAAATGTAGTCTTTTAGCAGATTAACATACTCTGATGTATGATATTCTCCTCACAATATTCTAATGTGGGTCTGTATTTTTTTGCTGTCCTTCCTTCTGGTGTCTGACCACGCCCCCCTGAGAGTACGGGTGCAGGTGGTATTTCACGCTTGCCGGAGGTTTGCGGACGTTCTGGCATCTCGCGTTTGGCTTCCCTGCTTTCCCTTCAGCGCTCGGTGACACCCCCCCCCAGAGCTGACCACGCTTACCTGCAGATCTCCCCACTGTTCCTGCAGCTGGCAGATGGCTCTTCAGTGCTGCTTTACAAACCTTGTAGTCCTTCATGAAAAAGCGAACCACCCTCCGATCTGAACACCCAGAGTTAGCATCATCTGTGGGTCCGGTTTAAAGACACCACGTGTGTGTTTGGATGGGTCTGCAGCGTCACAGGTCAACGTAGCAGCTACACAGGTCAACGTAGCACCTTCTGCTTTTGGAACTGTGTGATTTACGGAGCCTGTGGGATGCCTGTAATCAGACATCTGTTTGAAAAGGCTGGAATTAGTCAAAAACTAATGTTCGTGTAGCACGTGAGGTGGGTTTGTTTCCCGCTGTAAGTGAGGGGGCAGATCCGGCCAAACTGGACGGGTCGTCTTGTATTTGTGTGAAGGGGTGACATGCAGCTCAGCGGGTTTCAACACTGTGCCTGTGATTGGAAGGTCGTCGGTTCAGATCCCATGGTCGCCGGAGTGATTTCAGAGTTGGGCCCTTGAGCAATACCCTTAACCCCCAATTGCTCCAGGGAAATTTAAAATGGTTCGGTGTTCATTGGGGAATCGGGGCCAGTGACAGCGTGAGCAGGGTGCTTGGCGATTGCCGCTGGTGAAAATTGTGCATCAGCTTTGGTTGTAAAGGTCAGTGGGTGTGAAGCTTGTCCGATTGTGCGTGTCTGTCGGGGGGGGGGGTTATGTTGTCTGCTCGACGTGACTGTATTGTGTTCCTTTCCCTCGGGACGTGTGGTACCACTGCAGAAGGCAGCGGTGTGAGAAAGCGACTGAAGGTGATGGAGTCCAGCCAGACTGCATGCTGATTCACCAGGGTGAGATCTGTGAGGGTCTGTTCTCAGCTATGGGGCCAGAGCAATCGTGTGCGTTTGGGTGACGATGAAAAGAGCAGTAATATCGCTTGTGGGTTTAATAAGCTGCGTGGGTTTTTCCATCTGGGGAAAAAGACGTATCCAAAAACTCACACTGCATCCTGCATGGGGCTGATTGACTTGTCCTGACGGGGGCACGTTGGAGCATGAATTACCCCCCTATGAAATGTGGGGAGAGGCACCATTTCTGTGCCTGTCTGTGGCAACCCCCCTGCTAGAATCGTGACTCTGAGTTAATGGCAGTTGTGGTTTTTAGCGGGAGGGGCGGACATTTGGGAAGCTGTGTGGTTTGTGTTAAGAGCCTTGTCTCCCAGGACCCAACAGCATGGGGGGGGGCAGGGGGTGGAACCCCTTTTTCTTGGGAACTGCAGGCTTGTGAGGAGGCCTGTAAAAGCAAGCAGGCGTTTCACTGCTGGGGGGGGCGGGGGCAACTTTTACTGGAAAGAAATGACAAATGTATTGCAGGGGGTGGTTTGAAGCCGATTGTATATGCACGCTAAGCGGGGGGGTGTAAAGTCTTAGTGCCCACATCCCATATAAGCAGGACTCATTACGTGTTTGAGATCATGTGACCAGCTAGGGCTCTGCAAGTCGCTGTGTGACCTGCAGTGTGTGGATTAGCTCTGCTCTCCGCTTGGGCCCGACGGGGCGCTGTGTGTTCAGGTCCCTCTGCCGATGGCCTGTGTGCGGACGCGCACCTCCAGGGCGTCGTCAGCGTGGCCGCAGAGGGACCAGACACGTCACAGCCTCCGCCATCAGAACGTGCCGGAAAGCAGGCGGCCACATTGACCGAGCGCACAAATTCGGAGTGCAGACTCATTCTAGAACATTCCATCAGAATCGAATTTCAAGGACTTTGGTGGTGGTGGGGGTGGGGGGGGGGGGGGAATCCCGATGTGGGTGCCCGGTATCTCGGTTAGGCAGTAAAATAATATGCAGTGTGTCTGCTCTCCTTGCGGGCGGCGTTTGGGTCCCGTCGTGCAGGAAAAACCCCAGAAAAAAACCGAAACGGCACAAGACGACACGTTTCGGTTTGCATGCCTGTGGAGCGTCTTTGTACAGACGACGGCACACGGCAGAGAGAGCGAGCGTGCGAGCGGCACACACACGCGCACATGGATGCTCCGCCCCCAGCGAGGCTCTCCACTGCTTGTGCGTGTGCACCCTGGCAGCAGTGGCGTGGTGAACGGCGGCTGCACGGTGAGATCCTCTCGCGCCGTCTCTGCTCCCCCCAGAGGCTCCCCCTCGCTATTGCACGGACAGCCGCACCTCGTCAGATCAGGTAGGGCAGGCTCCCCGCCGCGAGCTCAGCGTCCAGCACCTGCAGCCGCTCTCAGCAGGCTATCGGCAGTTGACATCTTCTTGCAGGCTTTTCTGTTTCCCCCTCCTCCCCCACTTTGGCAACCCCTCCCCCGCGCGTCTTCCAGCGACGGTGCCCCACTAGCTGCTGCGAGCTCACACTACGTTTCATCTCTGTTAATCACTAGCCTGGCAGTCCGCTCTGCAGGCTTGCGTTGCCCCGTGGCAGGACCGGGCGTATCGTGTGACACCTCGAGCTCATTTCCTTCCTGTCCGCGTGCCGCTCTTCGCCATCATGTGACATTCGCTCGTCCCTCGTGTTAGGCCCGCTCCGGTTCCGCGCAGCCAGTGTCTCTGCAGTTTTCTGGGGGTTTACGGTTCTGCGTCTACCCACCCCTTGGGTGATTCTAAACCGGTTTGGCTATGAAACCCAGGTTTGCTCTTCCTCTTTCAGACTTGACAGACAGGCATGACAGGACACTGTGTGTCTTGAGTTCGGGGTGACAGAGTAGAGTCACTTTTCGCTCCGTTGTGTCACAGTTAAACCAAACCGGACCCCCCCTAATAATGCACGACCCTCGGGTTGATCCCCACCAGCCTTACGTGCAAGGGGAGGTCTGTGCTTCGGAGCTCTCACCAAACCACGTGTGTTTCATGCCAACAGGGTCAGAGGTCACGTTGAGCAGCGCCATGTCGGATCCCGCCAAGCCATCCCTGCCACCGGTGCGTGCGGACAAGCCCGGTGCCGACTTCAGCTATGTGGGCATCGACGCCATTCTGGAGCAGATGAGGAGGAAAGCCTTGAAGAAGGGGTTCGAGCTCAACATCATGGTAGTGGGTGAGTCCTGGGGAGGGGGTCGCTGGGCAGGGAGGGCTGGGGTTAAGCTCTGAAAAACCTTTATCTCTCCCTCCAAATCTTTTGGCACAAATTATAATGTTTGATTTAAGTGATTGTGGTTTTGCACCAGCATGCAGCTGCTGGTATACAGTGATAAGAGGTAAAATGAGTCTGTCCCCTAGAGTCAGTCCATCCTGAGTGCCCCCTCCCCCTGCAGTCCATCCACCCCAAGAGTCACCTTCCACTCCCCTCCACTGAGTGTCTGTACCACAGGAAATCTGTCCCTCCCCCTCGGAGAGTCTGTCCCTCCTGGGTGTCCACCTGGAGTGTCACGTCCCAGCGTCCGCCCCCCCGCAGTCAGGCCCCCATCCTCGGTGCTTACACGGAGCATATACTACTCCTACTGCACTTTCCTTCTGAAGCTTTTAACCATGAGATTGTGCTCAAACTGGTAAGCAAATTAGTAGGTGCTGCACCCACTAAAAGTGCCAGTTTGCTCAAAGCTTTTAATTTAAAATGAATTCAGGTTTTTGCGTGAATTAAGTTCTGCTGGGAATTTTGGTGTTCAAGAATGGGGGGGGCGGGAATGCAGGTTTAGCTTGCTTCTGGGGAAATAGTTTGTGTTCGAGTCTGGTGAGTTTGTTGGACTGAAACATTTCGGAGCGTCATGACAGCAAGGGAGTCCAGAGGCCGTGCATGCAGGCCGCGAATGCGTGTTACGGCGTGTGCGCACACATGCAACCCGGTGGGGTGTTTAGCTAGCCAGTCCCAGGACATAACCAGTTTAGAGAGAGACTGTCTGCCTAGCCAGCTGTGTCTGTTTCAGATGGCTCATACCCTTCATTGGCTTAATCAAGAACACAGTCGCTCTGTTTTATGATCACATGACGCACAGCATCTTCCATGGCAGGAAATCGCTGAATATTTTCGCTAAACCACTTGCAGACATTGTGCAGAATCTCTAGCATGTCTGACCCTCGAAAATGAGATTTATTTGGTAATTAAGCTGCAGTAACGGTCTGGATGCTGGTGTGTCCCTTGTGTGTCCCCCATGTGGGTCTGTTTGACCAGGACACGCCTTGATCTCCGTGAGCACGGCTGATTGGCTGAGATTCATGACAGTGAGTTGTGTGCTTAACCAGTGTCTGGGGTCTGTTCTGCAACAGCAATGGGTCTGGAGGGGAATGATTTCCTAGGGAAACCTATGACTGAAACCTGCACTTTTTTATTTTCACTTTTATATACATTTTATATGTTTCTCATTTTTAATACTTTTTTTAAAAACTAAATTAAATTACATAAATGATATTTCTACCTTGTTTTTTTTGCATAGATGGGATTAGTGGCAATTTCATTTCACTGCTGAGGCACCACTACAGTCATGCATGTGGCACATAATCTTGAGGTGATCTGAAGGCAGGCTTCCAGGTTAGTCCGAGTCTGCGGCCAGGTGAACGGGAATGACCGTAAAGCTGGTCACATAGTTCTCAGAAAGGTTGAGCATCTGAAAGGACATCCATCTTTATCAGATTATATTATTGAGGAGACTTCAGCCAGCTGGTTTTGAGAGCTTTGACAGGGAAATGTTTATAACCTGCTAACCAGTCTTAAACGTTTGCTAGCTATTAACAGATATATAAGGTTAGTTAGTTAGTTGTTAACTGATCTATAATACTATAAAGACTCCAGGCCCCTCTGCAAACCCGACCAGGATAAGCTGTTGGAAACTGATGGATGCCATTGGTAGCATTGCAGTCATGTACTTTTTTCTCCTTATCTATCTGCTTTTCGCGTATGCCCAAAGTGTAGCCCCATTTCTCTGTGTGTGGGGGGGGGGGGCTTTCCTTTACAGTATGCAAAAGTGTCTACTGTGAACATTTCTGGGTGTGAGGAATTGCCTGACATTTCAGCGGTGTTCGCGGTATTTAGCAGTATCTGTTCTGTTATGATGTGTTTTCAACCTTCGCTATTGCTGTTAGCCGTAAAAATAGTCCATCGAGACGTATCGGCCTGAACTGCATTCGCTTTCAAGGTCAGGGTTTTCACTTCGCACCAGACCAAATAATTGTGGCCAAAAGCTCCTCGAATTATAGTCCATCGCCGTTTGGCGTCCTTGAGTATTTTTCCTCCAGTCCCCAGGGGCCGATTTGGGAGGTGTGTCGAGGTCTACATGCTTAGTGAAGCGGAGAACTCGCGATCTGTCTCGTTATGAGTAATGCAGTCTCCCGCTAGTCCTCGGTGACATCAGGAGCTCCCAGAAGCCTTTGGGGGTTTGTTTACATAACCTGCAGCCCTCAGGCCCCCGGTACAGAACGCCCCCCCCCCCCTTCCCAAACCACATCTCTCTGCAGCAGGTCTGAATGTGTCTGCCCCATAATCATTTACTCATCGTAATCCGTGAGCAGAAGTGAATGACAGCTTGGTGCCTGATGGAAAGGAGCAAAGCATTCTGGGAGCTCCCCAGCCCGGCTCCTTTCACTTTTCCCACCGTGAACTTGCCTTTGTCTCGCTCAGCCTTCTTGGGTGCTGTCTGAGCCCCTCGTCTGAGGCGGGCTGGACTTTGAACCAGAAGCTGGCTGTCTATGGTACCAGGAAAGCGGCTTCTTATGGGAGGAGGGAGAGGAAGTTGCAGAGAGACTAGAGAGTTCCTGTAACTGTCTCTCACCTCACGCGTGGGAGGAAAAAACTCAGTGTCTGAGAAATTCCATCAGGTTAACGAAGTATTTGTCCTGTGGCTGCTTGAGTTACATGTCATGTGTCCCTTTTGAATAGAATGACCAGATAATCCATGTCAGTGAGGGTGCTTTGAACTAGGACAGGGTTCTTAAACTACCATTCCAATTAAAAGGACCTGGAATTCTCTTAAGTATCAAATTCTTGCCTTGTGCTGATTGGTCAGTCTCCTATAATCATGCATGTGTCACTAATGTTAATGTGTTTATTTCCTTCAATCAAGGAAATAAACCAATCAACGCACAAGAAGAACTGAACTAGTACAGGAGCCTTTTGGTTTTAAAGTAGTTGGTAAAATCTGAAGTGGCTCAAAGTGTCCCCTCTGACATGGATTATTTGGTCACCATAGTTTTGAAAAGGACATCCGCTAATATTGCATGGTGTTGGGGAGCAGGTGAGGCACACAGGACCCGTTAGGTGAAGGTCCCGCCTTCCTGAGCCTTTGGTTGGGATGGTTCCCCTGGGTTCTTTAGAGAGGGCGGCCTCTTTTGGCTGGCAGACATGAGACACGAGTCTCTTGCGTAATGATGGATGCCGTCCCACCGATTTGAGAGTGGCTGACGCCTGGTGACCCCTGGTGACCCCCTCCATCTTCCTGCTCAGGACAGAGTGGCCTTGGCAAGTCGACGCTGATGAACACCCTCTTCAAGTCGAAGGTGAGCCGCAGGTCCACGCAGGCACCGCCAGAGGAGAGGATCCCCAAGACCATCGAGATTAAGTCTGTCAGTCACGGTGAGTTTGGGGGAGGGGGGCTTGGCCATGTGAAGACCTACCGAGGGGTGTAACACCGGTCTTTCGTCTGGCACCCGCGTGTGACAGGCTCGTTCACCCCGCCCTGATGTGACTTGCTTGAACAGCTCCTTCTGACAGATGTTCTCCTATAACAGGACAGATTAGAACCATTTTGCCAGAACTTCCCCACCCGCTGCTTTCTCCCTGTAAATAACAGGATTAGCTCGTCTCCGGTTGTCTGCCAGGCAGAGAATGGGGGTGATCCTCGGGCAGTTGCCTGGGTGCCCCCCCAGCCAGACGGATTACTGACCGCGTCTCTGTCCTCCTGCAGACATAGAAGAGAAGGGCGTGAGGATGAAGCTGACGGTCATCGACACGCCGGGATTCGGGGACCAGATCAACAACAAGAATTGGTGAGCGGGGGGAGGGGTGATGTGCATGCTGGCGTGCATGGGGGTGCGTGTGCGTGACGTTCCTTCTGGTCCCTCCCTGTGCTCCGCAGCTGGATGCCCATCATGAAGTTCATCAACGACCAGTACGAGCTGTACCTGCAGGAGGAGATCAACATCAACAGGAAGAGGAGGATCCCGGACTCGCGTGTGCACTGCTGCGTCTACTTCATCCCTCCCACGGGTCACTGGTACGGACCACCAGAGGGCACTGGCATGCACACTGCAGCAGGCTTGACTGAGAGGCAGTGCTAGGCATTGCAGTCGGCGTGAGGTCACCCTTCCCCTAGGGGGTGACGCTGTGTGCTTGAAGCTAACCTGCTGTATGCTGACTACAGTTTTCTCTAGGGGAGGGCAGGTAATAATACAGAACACACAGGGCACTGCGTCTTGCAGTGTGGGCCACATCCCTGCTTTATTACCTGCCTGCTACTCCGCCGCCTCAGGCGGCGACTCCCCATCCACAGTGGCTTCACTGTGTGGTGTGGAGGGATGTGCGAGTCTGTGGGTGGGTCTGCTGGCTTCACATCTCCATCTGGTAGCTGTGAAGTGGGTCACAGGTGGGTCAGATGTAGCTGTGGACTGGCAGTGGAGGCTCTTTCTGGGGGGGGGGGGGCTGCTGCGGCACTGACACCTGTGTTATGAGGCCTCCTGCCCCTTTACACATGCACCACGCCACCCCCCCGGGGGATGTAGAGGAACACAGACAGCAACCTTTTTTGGCTCCGTGCCGTTCCAGGGGCCCGTAGCAGGCTCTGGCGGGGAGTGTGGTGCGTTCTCCTTCTCCAGGTTCCTGTTTCTCATGCAGCTCAGTCGTCTGGATCTGATTTGATCTACCATTCAGACCCCTCCCTCTGAAAGGACGATTCATGCTTCGCCTCTGACTGCGGGGCCCCGGCCCTTCATCTAAGGCTGTGGGGTCCCATCCCATGTGTTTGTATCTGGCTGCAGGGCTGCGGGGCCCCGTCCTGTCTCCCAGACTGTGACACTCGTTCTCAATTCAGCGACACGGTCGGACGCATTTTCTATGCGTATGTGTTGCCACAGGGACATCACAGACATGCATTTCTTTAGCTTCAGTTTGCTAGCAGATGAGAATAACTAGAAATGTTAAGTGTCGTATTACTCGGCAGAATAGTCCTACGTTGTTCTTAGCTCCCTGTGAGTGACACCCCTGTTCCCTGTGAGTGACACCCCTGCTCCCTGTGAGTGACACCCCTGCTCCCTGTGAGTGACACCCCTGCTCCCTGTGAGTGACACCCCTGCTCCTTGGTTCTTCTTGCTGCCACCTTGGGATCCGTACCTGAGGTCCTGCTCTTATGGGGGGTCGGCAGTTCCAGAGACTCAATGGCGCTACATTGGTTCTGTCTGGATTTGATTAGTCTTTGCTTTCCGGTCACATTGTTTTTGGCTAATTACTCCAACTGAGACTGTTAAAGCAGTTACCTGCTGTGAAGAAGGCTTTAGGCTGTGTTGGTGCTGGTTAACTAGCTCGTAGCAGGCAAGTCGGCGCTTGGCTGATGCTGCAGGGGGCGCACCTGTGCAAACGGCCTCCTCCTTCACCCTGACATTGCAAAAATGACGACCCCCCCCCAACCCAACAATAACATTGAGCTCATTTGTCATGTGCAGATGCCATGATGCATAATAATGCCTTTGGCATGAATTAGCTGGTTAGTTAACTATTTACTTCCTGTCTGGAGCAGCTTGCAGCTTCTGTGCCACAGTTGCCTGTAGATCGGTGGTTTGCTTAGTGCTGACGCTGCTTAGTGGGGTTAGGGCTTCCCAGGTCCTGTTCCCAAGCCCAGAAAGGCTGCGGTGGCAGGCTGCAGAACTGAAACACATCAAGATCTGTCAGTCAGGAAGCTGTGGGTTCCTGTCCCTTTAAGGACAGGAACCCCCCCCCCCCCCACCACCACCACCACCACCCTTTTCAGTAGTGGGGCACCTGGTTCCTCCACATTGCTTCTTGACATTTGTTTCCTGCTGTTCTGAACATGCCACCCCATGTTTGCTTTCTCACTTGCAAAATGTTACTCCCCCCCCTTCATTTTTACGTCTATCTTTACACCGTCAGGGCGATCAGACAGCTTTCTGAGATGAAGTGGCCGGCGTCCGTTCACCCTGTGCTGTGTCCGACGGGTGGCCTGTAGGCCTCAGTATTAGCACTATTGCATGGGGGTGCAGATTCAGCCGTCGCATGTTTATCCCCCCCCCCCCCCCCCCCCCCCATGCAGCCTGAGGCCCCTGGACGTGGAGTTCATGCAGCGTCTCAGCAAGGTGGTGAACATCGTCCCCGTCATTGCCAAAGCGGACACGCTGACGCTTGAGGAACGGGACTTCTTCAAGCAGAAGGTGAGCGCTGCTCGTCTGCGGGGCTCCTTCTGGCCAGTCCGAGCGGGAGTCCGGCCCCCTCCATCCTGCCGGGCTACGACATGTCTCCGCGGCCCGGCGGATCTCACTGCGCTCTGTTAACATCAAGGACTGATTTGTCAAGAAGGTGCTGCAGAGCCTGTGTCCAAGGTGCCAACGTGTGTAGCCTGTGTGGAGGGAAGCAATGGCTGCTGCGCACTTCCTGTTTACTAGTTTCAGCCACTTGGCCGTGTTCTGCACTTCCTGTTTCTGGACTCTGGGGCAGAGAGTGAAATTGGGCTGTATTTTAAACATTTTCCCCCTGTTCTGGCTTGAGAGTCGCCCGGTCTCTGAAGGCAGAGCTCACCTACCTCCCACCCTGGCATCCATCTTTGTGGCATCGTTATATTATGTATTCAGACTGGAACCATGCGGGGCACTTGGCTACTATGTCGTCTGTTACTGACCAATGGGGAGAAGCAATAAATGACTTAATGAGATGGGAGCTTTGGGATTGTAACGATGGCTGTTATTGGCTATCAGGGCTGTGTGTGGCCCAGGGGCTGCGGTGCTACATTCCTGCTCTGTTCTCCATCTGACCGCTTAGTGTAATTTTGGTTTACCATGACCCACACAGTGTCACGTCCCAGATGAGCTTTAGGAACACTAGAACCTGTAACCTACTGGCGGCTCGGCTCTCTTCTGGCCTTAACACCGGTTTATGGTGTCGTCATACCCTAACTTCCAAAGTATCTGTTACCTGTGTGTCCGGGTTTCCTGGATGTTCAGTGAGGCCGTTATCCCCTCCTGTCCCCGCCGTATATCCGAAGAGTTCCGGCGACGCAAATGGCCGCTCTGCGTCCCGCTTATGACTCTGTGTCCCCGTCCAGATCCGGGAAGACCTGCGAGCCCACGGGATCGACGTGTACCCGCAGAAAGAGTTTGACGAGGACGCGGAGGACCGGGCGACCAACGAGAGGATCAGAGTGAGTGCTTGGGGGCCAGTTGCCATGACTGCGGGTCGCCCACCCACCACTAACCCTTATTTTAATTTTGATGGCTTGATGTAAGAATTTAACGATCCCGTTACTCCTGGGTACTTTTGTAATAACACTCTTAAATAGTACTTTTAGTGCCTGTGCAATAGTGTGTGATTTTATTTATTTATTTTTTTGTTAAAAGTAAAACCTACTAAAGACACGTTAGGAGATGAGCTATGAGTCGTTTTATGCTCTGGGGGAGTGTTTATTTGGGGAATGGAGGCTTTGGTGTGTAGGGACCGGGCCTGGATGTCCTGTCCTCCTGTTCTGGCCGTCAGCCCTGTGGTCTCTCCATTCCTCTCTCAGGAGATGATTCCCTTTGCGGTGGTGGGGAGCGACCAGGAGTACCAGGTCAACGGGAGGAGGCTCCTGGGAAGGAAAACGAAGTGGGGCACCATAGAAGGTTAGCTCCCCCCCCCCCACCCCCACCCTAGCGTCTATGAGAATGCAAAGTCTGCGCAAATGTAACGTCGATACACTTTGTCTCTGCAGCGCATCTGGGAGCTCAGATATAGTCTGAACTGTTTCACTAGCTTTCTAAAAGCCTTTATTACAGAATCAAGGTAGTTCAGTGTAAGATTATCTGCAAACAGTCACACTTCAGCAGCAGGAACCTGGAATCTGAGTTGCGATCTAGTCAAGGAGTGGAGCAAAAGGCGGCGTAATGGCATGTTTGCGCTCGTGCTTATACCGGTCGGGGCTCAGATGGTGCCGTGCTGCTTTTGGTAACGGCTGACACTGTCTCCCGAGGGCGATACGTGGGTGTGCTTTCTGGAAACAAAAAGGAGCACCAGCGAGCGTGTTGTGACCATATGTCGGGGTTGTGACTGGCCAAGCGGTGCAGTCAGACCCTGGAGAGAGAGAACGTGCTGCAAAGAGAGGGCATGCGCGCGCACACAGACATGCACACACATACACACATATGCACGCATGTGCGCACACACAGACGCACACGCATGCATGCGCACGCACACACACACACACAGACATATACACATGCAGACACAGACATATAAATGCACAGACATGCACACACACAGACACCCACACAGGTCCTCAGAACGGCACAATGACTCCTTTCTGTCTGGGGCAGGCGTTCTACCCTCAATGTTGCCGAACACGTTTGCATGTCTGCCATAAATCACCGAGCCACAAAGAGCTCAGTGTGCCTGTGGTCTGGGAGATGGTGTGGGGGGGCGGGGAGTGGGACACAAAGGCCAGAGGTTCCTCAGTCAGGGCTTTTCAGTCACTGTCCACCCCCCCCATCCCCAAGAAGCCTCTCCTCCTCTTCTCCTGCTCCAGCTAGCGGCTGCTGGGGGGGCTCGAGGTCTCGAGGGGGCACTTGAGGGCGCCTGGGATTTTTCTCCTCAGCCCACCGAAGCCGGACGCGAGCCGCTAGGTGTGAAGATCTCGATCCGATATGCGGGTTTGCCATTCCACCTGGCAACCGGCATGAAACCTGGTTAAATGCCACGGCTGCTGTGGTCCCGCTGGGGACCTTCGCTGGGATTTCACACACTGCCCACTCTGAAAGCAGAGGCCTCCTCCTGTTTTCATTGCTTGGTGGACATGTTTCTCTCATGTTATGTGCCGGATCACAGCTCGCTTTCAGTTTGGAAATGGCTGCCTGGTGATGTAAGCTCTGATCCGTATGGGGGTCGGCCGGAGAAATTATGTCTCCCTGCCGGCTTGGGAAACATCTGGGCTTCCCCCAGAATGAGCCAGATTCTGTGGCTGCAAGACTCCTGGCCTGACCTGCTCTGCATACCGCCACCATTAACCTCAAGGAGAGATAGCATATGACGATGCTGATGCTGGGTGTGGCTGCTGCTGACTGCTGTGACAGCACTGCCACCTGGTGGCAAGACGTGAGAACTTTGCCATTTTACTGACAAAGAAAATTCCTTTCATTCTCGAAGGATCGTCAAGGTTTTGTTCAGTGTTCAGGATTCGCAAGGCCCTGGATCTGACATTTTGAATCGTTTACTTTACAGTTCTCTCCTTTCATTCCTGAGAAAAAACTAATCGTATCATTTTGGAAATTACCTTGCACAAGAGTACATGTATAGTGTTTAGCAGAAACTTTGCGCATCAATGTTTATTCGGCTGTCTTGGAGACGACAAGGCGTAAGTGCAGCTTGGCTGAGCTTCCAGTGAACGCGCAGGTGCTGGTGTAAGTGGGACTGAAGCAGGAGCTACACAACAGCTTTCAAACAAAGCAAGAAGCTCAGAAGTAATGTAATTGTAAAGTAATGATGTGTAATTACGTTCTTAACTTTGTAAAACGGCACGTTAAAAGGTTTTTATCATCAAACGCAGGCTATGTTGTCACGTATGTGATGCGCATTGCCAGCAGTGTCCACGTGACACGAGTGTCACATCACTGCCGTTTCACACCCACGCTCTCTCTCTCTCTGCAGTTGAGAACACAGCACACTGCGAGTTTGCGTTTCTGCGCGACCTGCTGATTAGGTAAGATCTCTCTCTAGGTCACCATTACCTAGTGCTTCACTGGTATCTCCTGTGCAGTTATTAAACGTTTTAAAGGTGCGTGATGCACAGCACCTGCAGATCTTTCTAGCAGAGCCTGTCCAGGTCTCTGTGGTCAGTGGTTGCAGTGTGTCACCTCAAGGGTTCACTGAGGGACCCTGCTAGCCGACAGCCGCGGAGTTCCTCAGTCACTGTCTACCGGCCTCATCTCCATCCCCTCCTGCAGGACCCACATGCAGAACATCAAGGACATCACCAGCAGCATCCATTACGAAGGGTACCGCGTCCGCAGGCTCAACGAGAGCAACGCGCAGAGCAACGGCATCGCTGAGCACGACGTGTCAGCCAGTGAGATCTAGATGGCTGCCACCCCCCCCCCCCCCCATTGACCACCCTGTTACTTGCCCCATGTGACCCCACAACTCCCCTCCAGTCCCACCTCACTCTATCCTGACTGGCTGGCCCATCACATCAGTGCCCAGTTCATTTGTACCCCCCCCCCCTTCCGGGTGCAGCACATCTCTGATTCGTTCTTTTGACATGCGGCCTGACGGTTCTGCACTGCTATTCCTTAAAAGGGCGTCGCGCTTCGGACCCCCATTGGGCCATTAAGCCTGTGTTTAACTGCCCCCAGCATCCCGTTCCGCTGCGAATCTGTTCTTGTGGCTGAGCTGCCACAACCTACCAGCAGGGGGCAGGGTAGACCACGGGAGCTGTAGGTCCAGAGGGGTGTTGCCGATGACGACGACAGTGCGCTGCTTTCACGCAGCCTGTAGTGATGGGTGCAGTACTTGTAGTACACCCCCCCCCCCCCCCCCCGATTTGGTAGGTGCCAATTAACCTTTGGGAATGGGGCATCTATCATATGGCTAACAATAAGTCTGGAAACCTTGTCGTTTACAAGCCGCCCAGGAAGCGGGTGACGCAGTTTCAGAGACGTGCGGATTCTCCTGGGGATGGGGCTTTAGGGGCTCTTTAGCAGATGGGTGTGTCAGTATAGAGATGTTGTTGTTTCTGGTCTTATTGTTGTTTTGTTTTTGCTACCGTTTAACGAGCACATCACCCACCGGGACCCCAGGCAGCACGTAGAAAGATGAATGGGTCGCGATCCCAGTCAGCACCAGCAGTGTGTAGCGACCTACTCCTCTCTTAGCGGTTCCTTGTTTTAATTAAACCCTGCCCCCTTCATGCCAAATGGTTTTGTATGCTGCTTTTGAACCTGACCTTTCTTACAGTTACATTTATCATCGTTTTTATTGTTTATTTTTGGAGGGGCTCGAATGGAATCCTGATTTGTCCAATTCCTGTGGTTTCTGTGCCTTATGTAGAGCAAATTAGTGGTCTTCCTGTTCTAAAGACAGCAGATATGGGATTGATATGGATAAAATATTTATGTTTATCAAAGGATAAGTATGTACTCCTAATTCCGACATCCCCTCCCCCCCTCCTTGGCAGGAACAGCCTTAACTGGGTGGTATCAGTATTTCGGTCTAATTCTCTTTATTTATTGGCTCTCAGAGGCGCCAGCAGCTTTGTCATTGGTTGGAGAAGAGTGACGTGTCAGTGACAGCCACCAGTCAATGAAAGCCGTCTGCGTTTTGGAGGCTGCCTATTGGCTGCCTTGTGGCGTGTCGGCCTCCCCAGCCTGTGCTCCCACACTGACGGTTTCTCCGCAGGCCCCGACTTGTAGGCTTTCCTGTGGGCCCTTATCCCCCCCGAAAATGCTTCGGGGTTTGGGGTTGGGGGACAGGCCGTGTCTGGTGACGTTGGGCAGGACCGTCAACGCGGGTTTCCCACAATCCCCTGCTCCGGAGATGCCAGTGGGGATGCCTTCTCGGCTGTTCGCTCCCCAAGCATTCAGCGTGTGTTCATTTGGATTGAACACCCATTTTTATATTACCCACGTCTCCACCCCCGCTCGGCATTTATGGGGGGGGGGGGGGCATTTAGGTTTTGCCAAAATTGTGCTGCCGAGACCTTTGACAGAAAGAGGGGAAGCAGCTAAAAGCAGGAGTGCTGGGGTGATGCTCTGTACGTGGACAAAGAGGGCGGGGCTCTGTGCTGTTTACACCTCTGTGGTTTTATTATCAGTCTTTTCTCCTGCCTCCCGACTCCTTTGAGGATTTTATCTCTCCCCCCCCCCCCCCCCACTGCTTTGTCCACTGATGATCTAATTGTAAAGTCCTTCCTCCTAATAATCGACAGCTGAACTTAATGAAAGTAAGATTTTGTTTATGCTACGCAGGACCTAAGAAGGAATGTTTTATGTCATTTGTGTCTGCAAACTGAAATGTATTAAAGAAGCAATAAACTTATTCACATATTTTGCTGCATGTTCCTTGTATCCAGATCAATGGCTTTGTTATGCACACACACTGTTTGATGAATTTATTGCTCATTTCTGTTTGGTTTCCTAGTCACGTCCATTTGGACCTTCTCAAAACACTGACATGTGGGAACTGTAAACCCAATTCCCTACAAAAACAACATGCATGTGTTATTCCCCAACCACGAGTTTCAGGATTCAGCTTTGCACAGTTAACCTGCAGTAAACCATAACCCCAGCCATTCCCTATGTTTTTTAAATTTTACCACCAACTGAATTAAGCCAATTAGCATAATTATGTAAATAACTCAATGTGGTATTGGTTATCCAAACGGCGTGTTACTGGCCAAACTAACACACTTTGACAGACGTCATAGTTTTACACCTACAGTATTGTGTCAGAAAACTATTAAATGGTGCTTATGGACCATACTGAGTGATTCGGCCCACATCCACAAACTTCTTGGCTGGGTGATGTGAATCCGGAGGGTGGTGTTCAGCCAGTGGGCCCCAAATCCAGTCCTGCACCACAGTTTGCAAATTTCCCTGCTCAAACACACCTACTAAATGTAGCAATTAGCTGATTAAGATGTGTTTGAGCAGGGAAATCTGCAAACACTAGGATTCTGGCACTCCAGAACCGGTACCGGGGAACCCTGCTGTAACTGGAAGCCAGCTAGCTTGCTGCAAATTTTGGTGACTGGTTTCTTGAACTGCACTGGTACTAGTAACCCAAACAGGCTGATTTGTTTTGCTTGGTAAGGTTCCTGAAAAAGTAAGCCCACTTTCCCATGGCACTCAAGGTTGCCTGATATGTCTGGGAAAAACAGTCTCCCCAGTATCTCAAGGAGCCTGTCTGCCTTCGAGAGTGTTTGGTCTGGTCCACAGCTGGAGAAGCTTGCGAAGTCTTCAGTGGTGATGCGTCGCTGAGTTTGGAGAGCGCCCCCTTGTGCCCTGTGATGACGAGATACAGCCACATGATCAGGTAAACACTGTTTTAACAACTACACCACCTGCTGCTGCGTTCTGTCATTGCAGACCTCTTGAGTGTGACATTGAATCACAGGGGATCCCGTGCCGGTATCTTCATTCATGTCCACTCTGACGTATTTCCTTCCGTCAGTTGTACCCATGAGTGCAGATGTCTTGTTTTGGGGGAACCCTCTCTGGGAACGGCACTGCAAAAAAATGTGGCTGAACTGAATGCTGAGAGGAGCGTCCTCTGAGGCTTTGTCCACTGTCACTCAGCTTCTCCTTCTGCACGCTGCATTCGCGCTTTGTTCCTGAGAATATGAATAAATAATGTGTGCACTCCCTTGCAAGTCTGAGTTCCCCCTGTGCATGAATGAAGACATTTTTACTCTACCGTATAATGCAAATGTAATGCACACATTCAGCTTTAGGGAGGCAAGGTGGCCCATTCTTTAGAATGAATTTTTATTCGAGTGGGTCACATGTCTATCCAAATAGCATGTCACTATTTTTATAAAATAAGGAGGATTTTCCACCATGTATCAGTGCTATGGCATTGGATTTGTTTCCTGGGCCACTGTGTATGGTCCGACTGCTATTCCAACAGGTTTAATTGTTTAAGATGGCAGTTCATTATCTGTATTACATATATGGCTTATGGATGTGACGTGTTGGATAAAATTGCTGCGGGCCCCAAATACGCTTCGACATTTCACTGACAAAGCTGAATTTCAGTGGACACAAGGTAAGCATCCCTGTAATTGAAGGCTTTCTGACACAGCAGCTGTCATCCTTTGGTAATGTCTCAGCAGGCATAACCAATCAATCCAGATTAATCAATCCAGCCGTAAAAAGTGTTAGTTCACTTTGCTGGCCAAGGCCTTGCCGTTAGGATAGCGCTCTGACAGCGTGGTCTCCCACATAACGATCTGTGGTCGGTGCATGGTTTCTAAATGGATGTAGGTCAGGACCCCCTTGGGAAACTGCAGGAGAGACTCCAGCTCCATAATACACCTCCTGGTGGAGGGGAGGCGCCAGGCTGATACTACGGGCCTAATCTGGGAATAAGGTGACAGGTCTACAGCAGCCGTCACATGGTGCTGTCGGCCGTCACGTGACACACACCAGTTTGCGGATTTTCTTGTATTTCTTTGGTGTCCCATGTTTCTGACTTTTTCTCAATAGATGATACTGAACTCTTACCCCACCCCACCCCCCACAACACACACCAAGCTTCCAGAATTAGTAAGACCCATTAACGGGGGGATTAGGATCATGTTAGACCACAACTATGGGTCTCAAGCTCAAGGTCATTTCAAGGTCACTACAAATGAAATTTTAAGCTGATTTTCATATTTATATTTACATAGGACATTTTGTGCATTCTTATGGATTTTTCATTACAGTATCCATGACTTTTTGACAGACGTGTCTCGTTATAGCCAGGAATTAGTGCAAAGTGATGATGTTGCTGTTGTGCCGAAGCCATCATGCCGGTCGGCGTATAAACGAAGAACCTTCCGGAAGTCCCTGTGCCTGCTGCTTCGCTTGAGCGTGCCCCTCTGCCCGCCGATCAGTGCATGGCTTCGCCCCCTGGCACCTGGGCCAGCACCTCTGGATTCGCAGTTCTGCACGACGGGCCTGAAGTCTAACCTGAGAGTGTTTTTAAGAGTGAGTTGGAGTAGCGGCGTGCGCACCCTCCATACCCCTTCTGCATCACCAGGGAAACGTCCGGCTTGGACACCGTTTAACTTTGACCGGGACTGTTGCTCAGGTCCCCCTGGGCATCTGCCTGTTTCCCACCTCCTCACCATTTTGAAAAGGGTGGTTCACTTCCAAGATGGCGCCCGTCGCTCTCTCACCTTTGCGACGGCAGACAGAAGGCGTTTGCCCCCCCCCCCCCCTCCCCTCCAATTCACACACTCTGTCTGCAGCCTGCAGGCTGGGAGATGTTCTTCCTCTCATTGCTGCCCGCAGCCTCGTGCCGTATCCCTTAGAGACGGAGTGAAATGGGGGGGGGGGCAGAGTAGGGTGGTGTGGCAAAGCTTCGATCTGTGGGTGGCCAACTTTGCGTCCGCACACCTTCCGCCCCATTCCCGATCGCCACAGCTTTAGCATCCAGTTATAATTAAGTGAATTTGTCTGTCTGTGGCATTTGCTTTTAGACAGACTCCTCAGGTCTCCGAAGGCATCCACAAGGGGCAGCGTAAGGCGGCCAATCACCACGCGCCGGCATTCTGACTCTGTTCCCTGGCTCCTCCCCCCAAGGCGATGGGCGAAGGCTCCCCTTTTTCCAGGAAATGCAGCTCTGATTGTTCGCGTTTCCATGTTCTGTGCTTGCTGTGCCAGCAATGGAGCGGCGTCATGGTTAAACGAGAGCGTGAGAGGGAGTCGTGCCGGGGGCCTGGAGCGTCGATTTAATGCTGATTAAGTGATGAAGAGGACGGTGAAGGCATGACACGAGCCCTTAGCTGACTCAGTGGCTGAAGCACATGCTCATTAACAACAGGCAGGGCTAGATAGAGGTATTTTGGGGTGAATTAAGTCCAGAAGGATTAATATAATATGATGCAATGAGAAATAGATTGTGCATATTTGCACAGCTTGATATTTCGTTTGGGTCTCCATGTTATCAGTTCTACTCCAACCAGCTGCTTCATTAACCGTTACGCCACCTACTGTTCATCTGTTGGATGCCTCCGGAGGCTTCGCAGCGGGCAGCGCGGGTTCTGCATGGGGGTGTGCGTCACATAACCGTGCCATAGCAGGCTGCATCGGCGTGCATCACTCCATCCGTCAGTCAGGCGGCATGCCGTCACTCTGACCCTCCCCTGCGGAACTCTGCGGAATCATCCAGAAATCCACTGCTATCTGTCCCCCTCCCCCAACGCTGCCAGAGCGATTCAGGCACCGAGTCCCGCCCAGCTCATCTGCATTACAGTAATTTGTGCGTAATTAGCAGCGCTGCGTGGAAAAGGCTTGCGCTGAGTTTTGAACCACTGGCCCCTGGTTTTATTCCTGTGTCTCGAGTCGCCGCTGAGCTGCCCCCTCCCAGAATTCTCTGTGTGTGCTCACCTTGCCCCCGTCCCCTGCCTGCTCCTCACTTGTGTGCATGCGTACGTGCCTTTGTTGCTCTCCTTTTTGTCTCCTCTGTTTCTCCCCTTCCCCCCACTGAGCCCCTTGCCTCCTGGCTGCGTGCCAGGCGCACAGCATTGGGGGGGGGGGGGGGGGGGCTGGTAGGGTGGAGCTCTGGTGCCATCCATATGCAAATGATCCTTGTTTTGATTAAAAGCTAGCTACTAATTCAATTACATTTGATGGTATAAAAAAGGGGGCAGGCTGGGTGCAGTTTTGTTTATAAACTAATTTTCCTTCCTGGAATGGGGGGCTTTGATGGAGCAAACAAAGGGCTGATGGAATTGCTTTGATGGGGAATGGCAGTCCGCAGGCTGGCACTGGGATAGCTGCACGGCTGGTCCTATGCACAGAAACCTGCAGCTGTCTGTGGCAAGACACAGAGGTTCACCCGTCTGGCCTGAACCAGACAGACAGGGCAGACAGCCAGCCAGAAGACGAGGGCTGCTCCCTGGCACACGCGTCTGGAGTTCCTCCGTGGCTAACAGCCATGTAGCACCACCAAGCCCAGGGAGTCTCTCTGGAGACAGTGAGGTGATAAGTTGGCAGCTGCCACTTGCTAAGACCACGCTACGCTAAGACCATGCTACGCTAAGACCACGCTACGCTAAGACCATGCTACGCTAACACCGCACTACGCTAAGACTATGCTACGCTAACACCACACTACGCACCATGCTAACGGAGTATGTTTCAGTGGGAATATGCAGTGGGAAGTCCACCAACAAACACAAACTGGTACTTCTGGCTTTGGCATTCCTGAACCGACATGTTTGCATCTTTTTAGATGTAGGGCTCTGGAGTCTAGGGTCAAACTAAATAAAAATAAGAGCAAGAACGGTGCAGCTATAACACACTTTAATTTAGGCTTGAGTTTGGGGGGGCCTGTGTTCAGTTAAAGACCTTGGGTCCTCTGAGGCGGCGTGTGTGATATATGAGCAGGCGTGTGAACTGGCAAAAGCTGGCATGCTGCCCAGCCCAGTGACATGTGTTTGTGGTGGGACAGGGCGGGCTGAGGGCTCGGGAGGTGGGGGGGAAAGGGTGGATGCGTTTAATTAACCGCACAGCGGAGGAGGATGTTAATCCCAGACAGTAAATGGGTGTGAGACCTAGACTGATTAGGAGGGGCTGGGCGGGGGGTGTGGGCGTGGCTGGGGGCTGCCGAGGCAAGCTGGTACGACCCCACAGAGACCGAGGTGAGGGGGCCAATTTCAGGATTTGAAACTGGACAAGTGAAGCTGATGTGATCAACTGTGGGTTAACGAGCATAGGGAAAATGGTATCATTCTTTTACTAACTAGTTCTTTCTCCTTTAGTTTAATTAAGCAAGCGCTTACAGAAATTCAGTCAAAGGCATGGAGATTTATAGCTGAATAACACAATTTTTTCCGCATGCAAAGGAACCCACTTAATAACCTCAGTCTCTGTAACACAACCCCTTTTGTTATTAGAGAAAATTAAATTTATGCAAAACATCATTGATTACAATATTACTCATGAGTAAATGTTGGCTTGCAAAATTGCCGAGGTGTCTCTCATTGTGTCATTTCCTCTGCATCCTCACGGGTGTAAAATAAGAATAGGAGACCCTTTCCGACACAGGTCCACACAAACTGCAGAGGCGGAAAATCGTGAATGAGTGTTGGATCAAATCCCAAGACCCCAAGAAGCAGGTCTGGCAGTAATGCCCAGTGAAAAGAGAGTGAAACCTAAATCAATCAGTAAAATTACCCACGGGTATATAAATGGGTCCTGGGAGGGGGGCAGGGTATTTACAGGTATGAAATAGGAGAATCAGTGTGTGAGTTTCTGTGTGATACGTACAAAAGTGTTGGTTGAACCAGATGTATCTATTAAGTGATTCCTATAGTAGGAGATCTACAGTATAGATTTCTATAGTGATTCCTATAGTAGGTCCTTCATTTGAGAGCTATAGATTTCTATAGTGATTCCTATTGTAGGTATTTCATTTGAGATCTATAGATTGCTATAGTGATTCCTATAATAGGTGCTTCATTTGAGATCTATAGATTTCTATAGTGATTCCTATAGTAGCTATTTTATTTGAGATCTATAGATTTTTCGAGAAAAAATCAAGTGTTTTTAATGTAGCTCTATATGTGTTGGCCTTATAAGACAAATTTTGAGCTAAATCACATCTAATCTAATGATGCACCATATATTATGATTAGGACAGTTTATAACTGACTGGAATGTGTGCATTTATTTGTCATGCTGTCCACATTATTTATTAGTTTTACTTTTGAAAATAAGAAGTCTTAAAGTGAAAGATGGTGATTATTACAAACATTTTGAGCTCTACAGACAGCAAAAACCCTGCCCGAGTTCAGCACCGCTGCCCCCCTGTGTTAGCACGTAGAACTACATGCCTCTGTTTCAGCTGCTTCTTGTTTGCCAGCTGACAGTTAATTATCAGGTCTCTTGAGCGCAGATAGTCACTCTCCCTTACTCAGTTGCACACCTTCGCTTGCTTTTCACTCATGTTGACAGTTTAGTTTCTTAAAATGGAAATCACAAGTTAAGCTCACCTTATTTACATTTATATGATCAGATTTTCTCCCGTATGGATTCTATGCAAATTTGCCCTTTGCCTAGACCTACAATTGGCCTCCAGGAAGAAAATGACTAAGTTCTGATATCTCGGCCTCATGAATTTGGTAATAACAAATTTTTAAACCCTGCTTACTGAAGCTGTTTCTGATATTTTCACAGACTTTAATGGTGCTCTGGATGATCATGATACTGAAGAACAGAAGTGTGTTACAGGCAGGTCACTAGGGATGTGCTTAAAACTAAACAGCCTGCTTTTCTTGGGGCTCAGTCTGGTTCCTCCTCTCTGGTTTGTCTCATGCCAGCGTTTGTAGTTTTGGTTTTGTTTGGTTTAGATTTTGGTTTGCCTTTGGCTTCTTGTACTGGGTTCTCTGGTTTCCTGTGCTCCATCGCCCCATCCACACTCCAATCCCCTCTCTGCATATCTCTAACCGGAACCTTCCATCCAGGCAGAGTCCCCAGTCATTCACCTGTTCCATTCGATCCCCTGTCTGATAGACACAGGTAACATTGCCCAGAACACTGAGCTCTTTAGGTGGCATGGTCTGTGTTGGTTTGTCTTTATTTCAATGTCTTGTCCAGGCTTACAACAAAAACACCAGTTGCTTTTTGACAAATTGATTCTATTTTAGTACTTTTGCTTAGCCATTTGTGGCGCTTGGATCCCCCAACCGCGTGCGTATCTACAGGCCACCCCCTTGGCCGAGAAGACGGTCTCTAGGAGGAGCTTCTGCTCTGCGGCGTCCCGGCGGGCGTTGTAGTTCAAAGCGGAAGGGGCTGTTTGCCGGTCAGCCGGAATGAAAGGGAATTTAAGGGCTGTCTGATGAATTCCGTCAGGTCTCGTTTGGCCTGACAGCCGCTGGCTGACTGTGCTTCGCTGGAGCGTGACTTCAGGGCGATGGTAAATGGGCATCGGATTTTCGATTGGGGTGGTGGGGGGGGGGGGAGGCCATCTGGTCCAAGGGAAGGGAAATAGCAGTAGGGAAAATTACTTTCTGGCAGCATATTGCCAATGCCAGTCTTTATTCCTCAGGAAGGGTGCAGGTGGGGGGAGGGGACAACTGAGGCCATTACCGCTCCGTCGGGGGCCCCGTCAGACAGAACGCTGATGTGCAGCACTTAAGTGACACTCCAAGCGAGGCCTAATAATATAATCAGGTGATAAGAAATTAATTTTCCCCTCGGCTGCACCTTGACTGGGCCGTTGATACTGGGGGAAGTTGTGGCATGAGATTTCGGCTCCCCCTGCCCCCCCCGGTGTCCCCCTGTCCCCATAGCTCCACGCGCCCCCACTGCCAGCTTCCTGTATATCCCGAGTTTGTGGTGGCACCCGCAGATCAAGGTAGCAGTGCTCCAAAATGGGCCTTTGTTTTCGGCAGCTGGGGGGGGGGGGGCGCTCCCGTCACTGAGCTCTGTCACAGAGATCAGGTCGCTCATAAACAGGTGAGACGTCTGACACGCGGTGGTTCAGCATCAAGCCTCCCGGAAAACGGACTTCGGCTTCGAGGCTTATTTGCTATTTCATTTTGCTGAATCTCGCTTGAGCCGGATCACCGCTATTAATTAGGGGTCGGGAGTCCATCACTGCCTCTCTTATTTATCGTCCCTCCGAGTCCATCCCAGTCTGGCAGAGAGGGGCAATCAATTACCACCCCGCACATGCCTGTGCGGCGCTCTGGCCGCCGCCACCCTCCGAGCCCATCCGTCTCCGCGCCGCGCCGGTCGCTCGCATTCGTTATCCGCCGTGGCCGTTTATAAGTCCCGCTGATGGGAACCCGCTGCAATATGCAAAAAGGTAAAAATGCATGTTGCCCTGGCAACGGCAGGGTGATTTCCGAGCTCTGATGGAAATCAATGTCACGCGGCCGACTCCTCCGTCCTCAGGAAAATTAGAAAGGGGGGGTGGGGGTGGGAAAAAAAGGACAAAGAGGAATGCAGCTGAGGCAGTTCAATCAGGCTGCAGCTCTCCTGGGGGCTCAGTGACCCCCTTCGAACCTGACCGACACACTTACCTCTTCGTTGACGCTTTCAGCTGTCATTTAGGCCCCAGCCTTATTCAGAGGCAGAGAGGGACGAAGTTGTCCTGGAAGGTTTTGCACTCTGCACTTTCAAGCAGCAGGAAATCCACTCCCGGATTCCGTCAGGGGGTCCCGTGCCCTTCAGAAACATGCTGCCGGATGGTGGGGGCCGCCTCACATGCCGGCCCGGCAGCTGGGAGCGGGTGCCACGAGTCACATTTTTGGTTTCTGTAACTCCGTAAGAGGACCATCAGGGCTGTGTGATGATGGTCCAATTAAAATTTAAAGAGATTCGAGTGATTTAGCGGGTGATTATCTCAGCAGGTACTCTCGTAGGGATTAGGATGCTTGGAAAGAGCCGCGTTTTTTGTTTTCTAAACACGCAGTTTCCCCGAGTAACGGCACAGTGCTGCCCCCCGGTGAACGCCGGATGCTGGCTGGCCTCGGGGCACTGGCAGCTTCCCATGCTTTGCTGCAGTTGGCACGGATGGGCACAACAACGGGGATGTTGCGCAAGGGGGCAGCTCTGAGCACAAAGGCTCACCTGCCCCAGGACCCCACAATGCACCTTTGAGCCGCTGCCCGCTGTCGTTCTCAGGAAGCCTGGCGTCGATCTCTGGTTGGAGGTGGTCTGTTTGGGGATGGCAGAGGTGTGTCCCCTGGCCAGTTCTGCTGAAATATACCTGGCGTCGGGGCTGGTCTGTGCTCCCCAGGCCGCTGTGCTGCTTGGCAAGGCGGGCAGGCATAACCAAACGCCGGGAAGAAGAGCAGCATAGTGTGACTGATGGCTGAGGAGCTCCATCATTTGGCTCCACCTCTCCGGTAATCACATGGTAGTCGGCAGCTGTCAAGCAAGCAGCCTTCTGTCATTTTTTTTTTTTGTTGTTGTCCCTGAGAGGGGGTTGGGTGGGGCAGAGGGCTTAAAGACCTCCGCACCATGTGACTGGGGGGGTTCATTGTAAAGAAGGTCACCGCCAAGGCACCCACATGAGCGATACCGTTAAGTAGTGCCCAGACACATGGGTGTGCACAAAATGGGAGTATTTCGGTGCTGTTACCGAACCCATCAGCAGTTATTTCTAGTTCCTCTGGGGGCAGTATAGAGCAAGTAGAGGACGGGGGGCTGTGTGAGGTGTACTTCAGGGAGGTGGGGTGGAGGGGCTTGTGAGTAGGTATGAACTGGGATATAGTGGGAGGTACAGCAGAGTGACCATGTAAACCCTTTCCAGCCTTTAAGGGGATGTGATCTTCAAACCACATGGGACTCCAACTAGCTACCTATGCGTGCGTGGACATGTGAGAAGGACAGAAGCGTTTCTGCGACCTGGGTGGTGGCTGCTCCAAACCGGAGAATGGGGCATCTGGAAAGGTGGCGCTTATCTGAATGGCACATTGTCTAAAAACTGATATCCATCTGGGAAATGACTTCTGACTCAAAGAACCGGACCAGAAATCCCCCCATTGTTCTTAAGTGAGTGTAGTGAATTATAAAATGAATCCAATGCATTTAGTCATATTAAAAACTCATATTCCTGTTTCCAAGGGTTGCTTTGAATTTTGACATTTCCACATTATCATGGAAAATACTGCGGTGATAAAACACATAAGTAAAGCGAATCGCTTTCCTGTGCCTTTCTTACACTCCCAGTTAGATTCTGCTGAAAGTGGGTCTTCTGTCACACTATGAACCCACACCGCCATCTTTATCTGCCTGTCATCAGAGCAAGTCAGGCTTCCAATAAAAGTAATAGCTCACGGTGAAAAGTGCTTGCAGTAATTGATTTTTTTGAGAGATTAAATAATCTTTTGTCCTTTTGCCGCAGTGTTTGACAATAATAGTTAATTTGTCACTAAGAAGTCTGATTTCCTGTCTGCGCGGCTGCAATGTCATTGATAAACATATCATGCTACCTGGCAATTTTAATGAAGGAATGATTTGATTAATATGCATGGGCCGTGGCCGTGATGTATGTTGAGGTTTTAATTGAATGCATGCAGACGTGTATCGTTCGTGTATATCTAGTTAGCCTTTTTTCTCTGGGGTCATGAATATGGAATTTTGTCAAGCCTGCCTCTAGTGGCAACAACAGGTAATTGGATGAGGAGTTCACCGCGCCAAAGGTCTAAACCAGGGTGTGAATGCGGGCTTTCGCTGCAGCTCCCTAATTATATTAGTAATTAGAGGACTGATTGGCTGAAGAGTCCTCACACCTGGGTTTGAACAGCTGACCTAAAGGTCACCCCAAAAACCCGCATTCACACCGGCCCATTGCGGATAAGATCGGCCACCGCTGGTCTAAACAGGCAATAGCAGAAAAAGTGGGTGAGACTGTCAAGAAAAAACATTTATATCACAACAACCACCCCTCCTTCCAACATACTATCTGCTAAAGAATATGATTACATCTATTACCAAACTCCAACTGGAGAGACGTCGCCCTGTCAACTTATTGCAGTTTTTTTTACAGTTAATCTTAATATACAGTTTTATCTAAAGCAGCTGACAGTTCGCAGCTGTTTATCCAGCTACACGTTGTACTAGCACCGGTCAGGGTAAGTAATACAGTCGGGCCCGTCCTGGGACTTGAACTGGCAACCTACAGTTTTCAAGTCGTCGCCCTGGCTGACCTGCAACATCCCGTGTCAGAATGATAGCAGTCACTATAGATATCCCACTGGTGGTGGAACGGAGACTGAACCCAGGCCAGAAGATCAGTCTGCATAATACCCGCCAGCTGGCCAACCCCAAAGGCTTCTGAGAACCCGTATTTACCCGTCATTTAAATACATATAGACAATATGCAGGGTTTGGGTTAGAAAAGAGGTTTACGGTCGTGTTGTTATTATTAAAGAATGAAACAATGGTTATATTCGATTTGAAATTCAAATTTCCTGCTTGGACAGTATTTTAGAAATCAGAAAAACAGTAAATCTAATGAAACGAGAAGCCCAAGTGCCATAGCATGAACATACAATCCTTACGCAAACATTGTACGCGTATATATGTCTAACTGTAAGCGTATGGCTCAGCCTCGCTGTATAGCGACAATATAATATATTATAAATATAAGCTCATCCTGGGTGTCTGAGACTCGTACATGGTGCTCATATCTTGTTATACAAACAGCTGTTGTTTTCTTTCTCCCTGAGCTGTGTGATAAATCGATGTAAACTTTTCTCCATGCCTCCGTAAGTCCTTTTCTTCCGCTGCCTCATTGTCCTCATTGTAGCCTCAGGTCTGTGCCTCTATTTCTTGTCTCTGGCTGATATTCAGACCAGGTCGTTTTACGCAGAAGCCTTGTCGGTAATGAGACTGTCTTGTCTAAAGAGAGGCATTTTTCTTCATTCTGTCACTGGAAGGATTCCTGATTACTGCGTCCCTCAGATTCCGTGTCTGAATGTCCCTCCCCACCACCGCATGCACACAAAATACCAGTTTAAATGTCACTGATCGTGTCCAATCCCAGGCTGTTCTGATTTGATACCTCGTTCTGCATTCTGTACCAAACAATTGGGGCTAAAGGCGTTGGGAGCAAAGCCACACACGCACGCACGCACACACACACGCACAGACCTGTACTCATATCTTTGTGGGGACTCTCCCTTAATTTCTATGATCATAACCCTAATCCCAAGAATGACATCCTTAACCCCTACCCAGCCCTAGCCATAACCATAAGTAACCAAACATTGATTGCAGTCACAGAGTTTTATAAAATTGAATTTCCCCTTGTAGTGACCGGATAAATGGTCCCCACAACGTCAAAATAACAGGTTTCTAATCACATTGTGGGGACCAAAATGTATTGTACACCCGACCCACACACACAGAGACACAAACGGCCTGCCGTCCCCTCGCCTGTGCGTACACATGCTGAGGCCATCGTCACGCAGGCCTGCTCTGCACGCTGCCACATACACGCACACGTAGGAACGGGGTGACCTTAGAAAGCAGATGAAAGTGAGAATAGATGGAACATGGGAGAGAGAGATAGCGAAGAAGGGACGCCCTGGGGGCCCTGGGGGCGCTGGGGTACCCGGCTAGTTCGTCGCCGCCATTCCTTACATCTTTGACATTTTCAATTATGTCTTTCACACATGGCTGAGCTCCTGTTTTCCCTCCCCTTCGCTTCTTCCCTTTTCTCCACCTCTATTCTATTTTCTTTTTAACTACATGGTCCCGCCATCTGTTTGCTGTGCCATTTAATATGTAGGGGTCAGCTGGCCTAGGAGCGGCCGCCCCTCGATGCAGGAGAGTGAAGGATGGGAACAGTGGTGGAGGTCAGGCAAGGAACAAAGGGGGGGCGTCCATCTTGTGAAGGGCACCACCTCCCCCCCCCAAAGGAGCATATATGCGGGGGGAGCTCGGGTCCCCCCCCACAGAGGCAAGCATGAAGCATGTGGCGAGATGCGGGGCAGCCACCCTCGTTAATGTTGCATTAATTAAATGGCTTGTTTTGGGCAGCTCCTTATGCAGCTCGCTGCTTCACCAAGACGAAGACCAACTTGTGTGTGTGAGTTTCTGTGTTTCCTCCAAGAGGGGGAGCAAAAATGTGTGATTGCAGGCAGATTTTGCAGGTGGGCACACGTGTGTGTGTGTGTGTGTGTGTGTGTGTGTGTGTGTGTGTGTGTGTGTGTGTGCACTACTGGGTGTGACTGCTCACATCTCACTTGGAAATCCCTGAAAATACTCAGCCATCTGTGGGAAGCTTCAAGCTGCAGTAGGACCTCATTGCCTAACTGTTCCAGCCATTCCCAAGGGCATAGGTCTGGTGTCAGCATTGCTAGGGACTATATCACCCTCAAGCCCTCCTCCCTAAACACACCCACAGTTCCACATTGGCAGGGACTTCTCCCAGCCGTCCACACCCAAATCTACGCCCTTGGTCCTTCCTGTTTGTTTTTTCCTGATATTTACCCCAGTATCACCTTCATCGAGTGTCTCCGCTGGGTGCTGCAGCTTCTCATCCAATCGGGTCACAAGTGACTGCCTGGCGCCTTCCATTCACATTCTCTCTCAGCACCTGCTGAGGCGGGAGAGCCGTGTGCTGATTGGTGCATTGTTGTGGCTCCGGTTGCTGGCACTGAGAAACTCTGTGTGTGTGTCAACATGACTGGTAATTGCGGACAGTCGAGAATCCAGGACAGATGAAAGCCTTGCTTGGATCGCTGGTCGCCAACCTTTCGTGCTAATTTCTCTAAACCCTTACAATGCATCTGGTATACAAGCAGAGACAGATGGACATAATTAGTTATTCTAATGAGGGGGGGTCTCTCCCCATTACAGGAAACAGCCCTCAGAAAGATTTAGAGGTCAGGTGGGAAAACAGAGTGTGTTCTGTTGTTTTACATTCACTCAGCTAAATAATCACACTGTCTATTTACTACAACATCATTACCATTTGAAATAAACATGTACTTCTGTTCAATAATCAGACCAGTGTGGGTGAGTTGTTTCTGCAGGTAAGTCTTTAGAATGTTAATTAACTCCCTAAAATATGAGAGTGTTTAATATTGCCTTTAATAATCATCACAATTTACTTAGCAAAAGCACGCTGGGAAAATCCTGTTCAGAGGGGTGGATGGTTATATTTGTATGTGCATAGAGGGAGGGATCACCGTATTTGTGTACCTTAAACTAGTTTCTCCCTGCCTTGTGCCTGTAGTTTCCGGGATGGGCTCTACACCCCCCCATGACTCCGAGCAGGGCAAGCAGTTACGGAAAATGTGTGATGGATGGAAGGTACTTTCCAGGTTGGTGCTTAATTTATTTAAGAAAGGCCAATTGTGCAATTTCTGACTTCTTATAGAGAAGTAATATAAAAACACAGATGTGTTCATCATTGACCGGTTGTAACGAGACACCCTGACAGGTGCTTACTGCCGCTTGGGAGAAACCTCTGACCTGTGACTCATGGGCACCAAAAACTGTAGCTTCTGTAGTCGTTCCTCCAAGCCTTTCCGCTGCATCATGCATAATTATCGATCTGAGATGTGTAAAACGGCCTGTTAAATGACTGTGAAAGAATACACGTCATTAAAGGTGTTCTTCTGAAGTGTCTTCTGGCTGGATGAGCAAGGCCTTTCTCATTACGTAAACGGTAAGAGCCACTCATACCACTACGAATGAGACCAGGATCTCCGAGGTCTTTCATCAAGGGGGATCGCCAGAATCGCGGAATACCTGTGCCGTAGCCAAATAACAGTGCCCTGGAGACTAAGATTAAGATGATATTGTAGTTTTTTTTTTCTTTTCATTTACAGCAGGAAGGCAAATATGTCCTATCTTTTAGTTTTGGCATGAGAACCACGCATATGGTAAGAAGCAGTTTATAAGATCCTGATTCCAAGGAGACCAAATTGGCTGTAGGTGTGCATGTGTGTGAGTGTGTCCTGCGATGGGGTGGCGCCCCATCCTTGGTTGCTCCCTGCCTTGCACCCATAGCTTCCGGGATTGGTTCCGGACCCACCACGACCCTGAACAAGCGGTTTCAGGAAATGGATGGTGGGATATACACACACACATATATAGGCCTGTGATGGGTTCGCACCCCATCCTGGGTTGTTTCCTGCCTTGCGCCCTTAGCCTCCGGGATAGGCTCCGCACCCCCACAACCCGGATCAAGGAGTTTCAGAAAATGGACGGAAGGATGGGTGGGTGGATGGACGGACGGACGGATGGATGGATGGATGGATTCCAAGGAGAAAGACAGCTGGAGTTGTGCCTTTAAGAGATGTGCAGGGAAAAAAAGCAAATTATTGAGTGGGGATTGTGAGATCCGTGTTGCAGGAATTGTTTGCCTTCAACTCGGCTGCGGTTGGGGAGAAGTTTTAATATCCCTAAATCACCAGCACTATATTGAAAGTGTCACCTAATTGGAAATGATTTAGAGCGCTCTGTTGCCTGGCAATCACATATAAATTCACTCCTGACAGCCCTTACAAAGTCGCTCTATTTCTGCTCTGAGAGTCATTTGCATGGGAGCCTTGGAGATTATAAACCAGGCAAATGATACGGCGTGTTGCACAAGGTGATTTTGCCCCCACCTCTCTGCGCTGCAGTGCCCTTCCCCCAAGAGGAACGACGGCATTGTCGCAGTTGACATCCTAAGAGCCGTTTCTCAGGACTGTGGGCTGTGGGGCGGAGCCATGCACCGGTGTTTGGTGGGATCCTTTTGGGATGCCGTGTTGCGGGGGCTGTGTGCGGCCCACACACTCACCTTTGAGTCTCCTGTCACGTGGTACTGAACTAACACACACGCTGGTGCTACACACTCCTAAACAGCCTTATCGCATAACGCGAGTCGCTTTTGTGGAGAAGCATCCGCTTCTTCTGATCTCTAACTACGTCCATTTGCCGAGTCTTTCTTCCCAGTCAGCCGGGGCTGATCGATGCTGACCGCTCAATGCTGTGAGACGTTCCTCTTTGTGGAGATTTGTTACGCGTGCTGCAAATTGCCTGTTGTAGCGTGCACATAAAAATTAATGTCGTATAAAAAAGGAGCACGGCAGCTGATGTTTTGTAATTAGCAAGGAGCGGGACGAGGCTCCACCACACATCTGCGAGTGAAGGCAGGGTGTGCGTGACGTTCTTCCAGTGTGGGATGGATGTCCGGTCACAATGCTAAATCACACGGGGCTTTGGAGATGGGGTCTTGGAATCAGGCCATCTTATAAGGCCACTCCTCAAACCATTCAGCCTGCACCTGTCCCAGGAGCGCCTTCGATCCTACCTGCTCCCAACCCTGAGGAGAACACGGTGCGGAATCAGCTGCTGCTCCAGGCTCCTGGTGCCTCCCTCCACAGCTCTTTGCACGTATTCATCACGGCGGCCATGCCTGGTAAACAGGAGGACACGTACGACAAAGACGTCAGAATGAAACACATTAAATTATAAAGAAAATCAGCTCAGATGCAGATGGCTAGGGCGGCCTGAATTAATAAGGTAATTGCTAATTTAAGCATTAATTAGTTTATTTCACAGTGATGTACAGTACCTTTTGGCCCTCTGGTGGTGAAGATGCTTCCATGCACTCAGGCTTACAGCAGAGAGGAACACATGGGACCTCCATTATATATAAAAAAAACATCACCACTAGTCTTGTCTCAGGCCTATTAGAGGGAGACAGGAGAGCTTTGGTGCAGTTCTGTCCTGCCTGGGACACCTTCACATTCTAAGATTTTTTATTATTTTTTTTACAATTCCAATTAGCAGATGTAGATCGTTAGCTCAGTGAAGTCACCCATGAAAGGAATATCTGAAATGGCAAAAAAGTCAAGAGAAACAGGAGCTGGTAGCTCCGATGACCCCGCAAATGAGTCGCGGAGAGAAGCGCAACGTGAACAAAGATCAGAAGATATGTTAGCGAACTGAGAATTCCACCTGAGCGACCCGCACCAGGACCCGCACCAGGAACACGGAATCAGGCTGTCGTTACTGTCAGTGTCAATGATTAAACTCGCATCTTGTCTGCCTTTGTGATCCTGCACCATCACGCCTGTTTATTTGTGCTGCATGCAAATAATGCCACTGGAGTGGAATCTTCCAGATGCCTTAACTGCATGGTTTGACTGGGACCCCACCCAGCCTGTTTTGAGTACCGCAGTCTGTCTGTCTCCAGACTAGGTTGGATATCAGCAATGAAAGCCTTGAGTCACTCAATCAGAATCGTCCATCTATCCCTCTTCCATAACTGCTTATCCAATGCAGGGTCTTGGTCAGTCCTAGGAGGAACCAGACAGGTGACATCCTGCACTGGATGCCAGTCTGTCGCAGAACACATACTCACATATACACACATGCTTCTGCTATCACATCACACACTAATACAATTCAGTCTAATCAGAATCATTGTACTGAAGGGTCTATTGTATAATGTGGTAAAATATTACAACATAAACTTAGCACATGTCCATGGAGGAAAAGCATGTGCTGTCGAGAGATTAATGACAGCAATAAAAGAATAAATAAATTTTCATAGGTCGTCGCTGCTGTATTATAGGTCATGCTCGCTTTCATTAATCCTGTGTCTTGCAGGTTACTCAGTCCATGAAGCTCAGCTCGCCCAGGTGGGTGGGGGCTGGCACAGGGCTTTTGGGAGCACAGAGGGAGGTCCCCCGATGCTGTTTTTAGTTGTGGGTAATTATTGTTATATTTTCAAGTCCTTCTCCCTAACATTTGGTAAGTGAACTTTAAAAAATATATATATATATATATTACCCCATGACATTGTACACGGTGCGGACACGCGCAGCGCGCCCCCGCCCTGACCTGCGTCAAGGTGCTCCGCGCGGTCTTGAGATTTCCTGTACGGCGTCCGTTCGTCACAGTGACGGGATAACATCGCCAGTAATACTGGAGAAACAAGTGGATTAGGACTTATCAGGGACAGGCAATACCCCATGATGGATGACACCCGTCATTGTGGCTGGGAAGCATTTTTCATTGCGGAGTGAAATAAAATATAGACGGGGGTTGTCACCGAGACCGCCAGTACGGGGAGGAGTGTGTTTGAGGTTGCCGTAATAAGAGTTTCCTCTTCTCCTAATGGAATTGTACCATTCCTGTCCAGACCGTCTCCCCCCAGGACACAAAAAATGGGATGATGGAGATGTGTACCACACCACCGGTGACTCCTCAGGCTTCAGCGCCGCTGCGTGCCGGAGCAACCCGATATTTAGTTAGCCGCGTTCCATGCGACGGCACGAATGCGCCGGGAGCGCCCGCGCGAGCACCCGCGCGAGCGCTTGGTTCGCTTTCGGTGATGACAGCCCCTCTACGGGAATAGTAGCGGCGGTCGCTCGCTGCCGGCGGCGCCACGGATCTCATATTACGACACTGTGCTTCAAAGCGGAGCGGTGTCCCGCCAGGCGAATGTAGAGATGCCCCCCGTTCTGTGGGCACGGTCGCTTATTAAGTATCCAGTTCTTGATTAATTGGACCCCCCTCCCCTCCCGCGGACTACGGTCGCTGCCTCGCCGTAGATTTGAGCGCAGGGCCCCTAATTAATGGGAGCTAGTTTAAATACTAACACTAATACTGCTCCTGCCAGCTACCCGCATAACACCGGGCTGTCAGATTCATTAGAATGAGCAGTATGTTACATAAAATGCAAATCTATATTTGCACTGTCGCTTTTCTGCAACAATGCTCAAGTCTCCCATTGAAAGGAACGACCCTCTTACAATAATCATGTGTAATCACACAAGATGGTCTCCTTAGGCCTTCTCGAGTTGGCCTCTTACAGCAACTTAAATCGTCTCCAAGCCTACTGCCTATGTGAAAGGTAAACACAGACCTCCCACCCAATCCAGCACAACAGACAGCAAAATGGTTTTGTGCTGCAGTTCGGCCCATTTTGTGTCATTTTATCGTACCCTTTACAGCTATGTTGTTGCTGTTTTACTGAATCTTCCACAGATTGCGAGAATGCAGTAAGCATACGCATACCCATGGATGACTGACTCATCTCCCAGAACACTATTAGCAATATTAATCAGAAAATCTAAATTTATTTTACAGAGAAGAGACAGGAAATCCTCTTTATGTCATGCATGTGCTCACGCTTTTTTGAGTGTTTTAAATCGTGTTGTGTGTTTTTGTTTTTAAACCACAGGAGGCAAGTGAACAAATGAAAATATCAAAAGCAGTAACTGCTCTATCAGTGAATTTCTTTGTTTTGCGTTTCTATGACTCAGGTTGCTCTTATTCTGATGTTATGTTTGGTAACATCATGCTTATAAGCCAGTCCATCCTGTCCCCAGAGCCTTCACCTTCTTCTGTGGCTGTGCATAGGGACCTGAATGACCAATTTGCCAGACCCTGAGAGCGCCATCATCTTTCAGCACAAACTGAAAGGTATGGAAATGTATCCCTCCAATGTATCAATACAACACAGATGTGAAAGTTTCTGGGAGATGATGCCATGGAACTTACTTTATTATTATTTATTATTAAAAGATCACGATGGTGATGATGATGGTGACAATGACAGGCTATCGCCGGGGAAGGACTTTCACAACTTTGTAATTCGTAAATCTCCTCTCAGGTACCTTGGCTGGCTTGCTCAGCCTGGCGCGCGGCGGTGTTCACCTCCCCAGCACACTCTTAACTACGTGGCACCTCCGTGCCCAGGCTGTGCGGTTCCTGCGTGCGGAGCCTCCGTTCCTGCACTCGGCCGGGCAGATGCTGTTACTGTACAAAGCCAGTGCATTAATAATAATAACAATGAAAATGTAATCGGATCTGTAAAAACAATATATACTTAATGTTGGCCAAGGATTCGTGGCTAAAAGCCCACCTCATCAAACTGCAAATTAGTGCCCACTGTAACTTTATTACGGCCCGGCTCGGCACGGCATTCCATAAATAATTTACGCGGCTGTCTGCGGGAGCGGCTGATTTAATTCTGCGCCGCGGCGCACGCCGTGCGATATGAAACGCGGAGCCTCCTGGAGCCGTCCCCGGGCACACGGCACCGCGGCGGACGCGGTCCTCCGCCACAGAGCATCCCTCATAGAAAGCGTGGCGCCATGGCAACAAAGCTGCCTGCCACATCAGTCATCCGCGGTGTTTGTGCCCGTCGGAGCGGCGGAGGGGGGAGGGGGCGCGCGTGTGAGCGTGTGTGCCTGTGTCTGCGATGACATACAGAGGGGCAGGGTGGCGGGGCTGTCTGGACCCGCTGTTACAGAGCCAGCAGGTCGCAGAGTGCAGTTCCTGTTCCCTCCACCCCCGCCCGTCGTAAATCTGAGTGAGCGAATCCTATCTTTAGGAATTGGTGAATCCGTTCTGTCCCGCAGTTTGCTGGTTTGTCTTCCCCCGTATCTCCATAGCCGCCCCCCTCCTTGTCTGTGTCTCAGCGCCTGTCCTCTGTGCACCATAAAGCATCCAGTTTGTCGGGGCATGGGGGCGGGCTGTGGAGTATAGAGCGTGCGCTGCTCAACCCAGCGGTAATTGAGAGGGGGAGTAAAGAAAGGCAGGCAGTGTGGGGGCAGTGTGTATTTTAAATGGCTTTTCCCTCCAGCTTCGGTCCACTAGTCTGGCATCAAGACCTGGGGGGGGGGGGGGGGGGCAGACACAGGGGCAAGATGAGTGATGTAACGTCACAGTAATTTTAGTGGCAATATTGTGGTCTGAGAGTGGCTTAGGAGAGTGACACCCAGGAGAGTGGTAACCCCCCCCCCCCCCCACGCTTCCAGCTCCACTCCCCCGGCCACGTGCCCACCCCCCCACCCCCCAGCTGACAGCCACCTCCGGTACAGTGTCGGCGTGCCAGGACGATAAGGCAATATTACTGGGATAAGGCTGGAATTACTTCTCCGTCATGAAAGCAGGACTCGGGGCTATGATGGAGTGTGCGTAAAGGGGGGGGGGGGGGGGGGTCGGTGTTACCCAGAACTGCACCAATATTGGATTGTACCAGAAAGCAGGTAGTACAGCTTAGAGGGAGGGGGGTGCTTGGCCTTCACAGATGCTGAAAGAGACTCATTTGCTGCTGCTGCTTGGTTTCATTTCATCCCAGGTCTTAAAGAAGAACAGAGTAGAAGGGCCCCTGGGGGGGGGAGCTGCCTCTGGCTGGGGAGGGGGGGCTGCCTCCGGCTGATGCCTCCCTCCTCCTCTTCCTCCTTCTCTTCCTCAGTGAAATTAGTGACGAATGGTGCATGATGGTCCCATTCTTTCCTAGGTATCATTCTTAATACCCCAGTCCCCCCAGTAAGCCTCGATACGCACGTCCCCAGCCTCACTGTAATCCAGCCTCATTCCGAAAGTGAGCATTTGATGCTCTTCAAACATCAGGATGAAATGATCCCCGAGGCGGAAGTCAGCCCTGGCACAGAGGGGGAAGTGAGGGGGCCCCTGGACCCCGGCGGGCCCCCTGCCATTACTGATAAATCTGAGGCTGATATCTGGGAGGGCAGGAGTGTCCCAAAGCCACACAAATATCCTTATTCCCAGAACACGGATGGAAAGCGCAGGGGAAGCATGCAGAGCAACTCTGCACTAGCTTCATACCTCTCTGTGGTGCCAAGGTGCTGAAGACATCCCAGAATATTTTGTTTTTGTTGTATATGCAGTCTTAGAAGCAGTTGTGTTGCACACATATTTATTTTCATTAATATTTATACTATGTTATCATATTAACACATTCAAAGTTGCCAGGAGAACTGCTCATAAATGTTTGGGGTTTTGTAGGTTATTCAGATCACCCAGAACTGTGTGGAAAGAATTCAGGAAATATCCAGAAATTTTTTTTAGCAAAAAAAATCAGGCTTGAATAGGGCATCTGTTCAGCATTCAGAATATCACCAGTGTATAATTCATCTGTAGAATAATTTCGGAGACTTTTACCCAAAGATACAATTTCCTGACAATATAAACACTCATCTCAATCTGCCACACTGTTATTTACTAAATTTGCCGAGAATGGCATTTTGTGTCTCCTCAGCTGTTGCAACACCCAGAATAAAAACCCCCAGAATGGATACATTCAAAATCCGGCAGCTAATTATTACAAACAGCATTTGAGACATTAGGCTGGAATGCAGTAATTTCTGCTAAAAATAATCCTACCCAGAGGGCCGCCGCTCTTTCTGATGCCTCGGTGCGGCTTTGGGGAAGCCAGGAAGACCCGCTATATTCCGTCTCCCCTTGGGAAGTGTTAGCTTTCCTCATTACAGTTGGAAATGCCTGTCGCTAATTTTGACTTTTATTCCAAAACTGTGAAAGAAAGCAAAACATCTTAAGCCAAGACACTCTAATAACTGTTACATAATGACACATAAACACGTATAAATAATAATTGGCCTGCGATCCTGTCCCGCATAAGTGTTTGATGGATCTGTAGATGGATGGAACGTCATCTGCAGCAACACTGTGACCCCGTTCCTGGCTTTGCGGGTGTAGATCTGCAATGCGCTTCCTGCGTCAGAGTGGTTCTCCCCTGAGTACTCGTTGCGAATCGGAAAACTCGGAATCGCTCATAGTGTGTGATTGTGTGCTCTGTGATGGACTGGCGTCTCGTCCTGGGTGAGACATCCCTGTGATTCCCGGGATCTCCTCCAGACTTGCCATGAGATTTGGCGGATAAGAGGTTATGGAAGATGGATACATTGTATTTGCAGAATTAGAATTGCGTTTACAGTGTATATGTGGTCATTAAGTAGTTTGACAGTGTTGCCACCCCCTGCACACCCACTATGTCTGTTGTATCAAGCAGTGTAACCAGTGAGGAATGGGACCCATGGCCTCAGGGGACACTCATGGGGGGGTTGTGTGGTTCATTGCTGGGTAGGATCAGCCATATGCAGGGAGGGGCAGGATTAACTGAACATCATGCATCATGTGACCTCAAAGACCTCAGTAACCCACTCTCAAAGCCCAGGAGGTGGGCCACTGGGGGGAAGGGGGGGCGGGTGGTGCTTTTGCACATGTGACTCACTGCCACCCGCCCACCTCGCAGCAGTGGCTCCCATGATTATGGCGAATATGCGGCGGCTCCCATTCTTGCCCGGTACGTGTCAGTCATTTTGGCAAACCGTAATCAGAGAGGCGCACGCCGGCTCCGTGTTCTGCTGACTCCGGGAGCTCAGCTCACTCATGCTCATGTCGTTACGGACACGGTGACCCAGCAGTGTCGGTGGGTACACACGCCAGGCCCCCCACATCTCGCTCACCTCAATGCAAAGCTGTGGGGAGTCCGGCAAAGTCACAGGGGTGGGCTGCTTAGCCCCCCCCAGTAATTGACCATTAGCATATTTTGCTGAATATTTAATGGCCGTTTGCAGTTCAGCCTGCGGGACGTGTTACACGTGTGATACCACGTCAGTGTTTGTTAAGATCACAGATTAAATGCCGACCGAGACTAGAGCTTCTGATCAGCTGCTCGCTGGCGACCCCGCTGGACGATTCCGTCTCTGCAGCCTCCTGCTGAATCCTCCCCGCCGGTACACGTTAGACAAGAGGGTTTCTGTGCGTGTTTCGTACCTCCAAGTATCTGCATATTTCTGTGTTATTTTCCAGTGGACACGAAGCTGGGTTCTGGCCTGTGAACGTTTGATTATACGAGAGTTATTACAGTTAAACTCAAACAACAAAAAACATTTTTCATGAACTGAAATCTAGATACGAAAATAAATTTTTTTTTTTTTAAAAATATTGCTTCAGAAACTGAAATAAAATGAAAACCAACATCAAATACCTTCCATTAACGTTTTTACAATAATGTTTAGCTAGAGTAATGATTTGTTTAATGCCCATGAAAAATACCTGGAACATGTTTTGCCCATTTTAAGGACATTAATACATAATTTGCACTGTGTATTCATGTAGAATTCTCGGAAGATCAGGCACATAAAACAGCTCAACTTTTAGTCTATCCCTAGAAGTAAAGCTGATTAAACTTAGACTGAAACTAAAACGTATAATAAATAAATAGACACATAGCTTTAAAATAAAAATTAATAAACCACATGGAAAATTAATTAAAACTAGATGGGATTTCAAATGAAAATTGAAAATAATATAAAAATAAAAACTAAATCTAAAAACTGAAAACTGTAATAACACTGGACTTGCACTGCCTGTTTGTGCACATTTTAGCTTTTTCACCCGGTAATTTTTCTGCCCGTTATTCGTCTGAGCGTTTTGTGCCTGTTAGTGTATCTTCATTTTGTTCTGTGTGTAAGTGTCACCATTACTCCCCCCCAATATATTTCTGTTTGTATCATGACGCACATTCATTGAAAGCTGTGTTAGTTTGTCGGATTACTTTATACAGCTCTATACTATAGATATTTCTTTACCATAGATATCATTGTGCCATCGATGTCTCCGTACCATAGATATCTTGGCACACTGGGATTCATTGAATGCCAGGATCATACCCCACCATTGGCAGGTGGCCCTGCTGCCCTGACCATTTTACCCTTCCTGTGCCCCACACAAGCACAGGAAATACGAGTCCTTTCATTAGCGCGTTGCCAAAACAACAGGCATTGCCGAGGGGGTCAGTTTGCGGAGGTCCTGCCAACTGGCAGTGACTGTGGATTTGGAGGTACAGTAATTACTTGGGGCAAGGAGAAATCGGGGCTCCAGCAGCCTTTCATCGCACGTGTTGGTCTAAGTCCCGTCCCTTAATTAGAACGACACGCGGGCGGAAATGCTAGCGGCAAGGGTGAGGTGACTGGCTGCATGCAGCTGCGGGGGCCCTAATTAAGGGAGGGGGCTCCGGCGATGTGTGTGCGACACTTGTGCGGACAGTCTGATAAAGCTGTTATTTTACATAATTACCGCATAATTGTGCCGCTGACTGTGCTGATCATGGTAAGAATTGGAAACCGGGCAGCTCACGGGTTACCTACCACTTATGGCCAATGGTGTGTCTCAGCTGGACAGTATATACCTCCGTTACTGCCCTCTGCCAGCCCCTCGAACCCTCCATGGGGGACTTTTTCAGCAGAAACCTGTCACACTGAACATAGTGGTATCCGTCGGCTTGAAAAATGAGCACTGCCCGTGATTGTTTTGTCGTAGGTCAGAGGTTAAAGGGTGCCATTGGAGTGTGCAGGGAGCGGTTCGGAATGGGGGACATGCAAGCGCACTTCAGAGAGTGCTTTTACACACTTTGCGGGGACAGATTCTGACATAAAGCACAGTAGAGCATCGACTGATGGGAGTAAGCAGTCAGAAAGTGCATAGCCCTTAACTTTAACTGACACTATTTGTTTGGCAAAAAAAGTTTTGAAAAACAGGAAACAACCATAGATACCAGTAATATCACATTTGTATACAAAATGCATTTTTCTCTGTGTGGGTTTAAACAAACCACTGGATTCTTGATCAAATCAAGCCTGAGCTCACACTTGAAACACAAACAGATTGAATCTTATTTTGCTGACATTGTGAGACGACCCAGAGTGTTACAAATGACTAATTCTCAGCAAAGGTTCATGGCAAATGAGGAAGAAACGACCAGCAGCGGGAAACCTGAAGACCCAGAAACATGATAGAAAATTCTGGAGAAATGTCTTCTATATGGTTGCCAGGAGTTGATCCCAACTGCATGGCACCTAATATTAAAAAAATAATGTGGATTTATCTACAGCGCCTCCTGCTGGACGCTGAATCGCTGATTGTCCAGCGTTTGCATTCCACCCACTGCGCCACAGGCGGCTGCATTTCACGGAGATTTGCGGCCTTTGGCGGGTTTTTAATTACCGCCCGGCTTCTCCTGATGCGTGTACTCGTCTGTCTAATTAGCAATGAATATGAAACTCTGGGTTTTTAATTAAGGTCTGACGAGCACGAGCGGAACTAAGGCCAACGTAGCTGGAGAGCCCTAGAATGCGGCCAGGGTGGATGGGTCCCCCCCCCCCCCGCCACTTGCAGGCGGGCGCAGGTCGCAGCGGAGCTGTCACTGAGGTCTTCCAGAGTGCCCGCTACACGACTGGTGGCGGCGCCCTCATGCATGCGCCCACGGGCGTGACCTTCAGCGCTGTCCTTTGTCTCTCCGTCTCGCTCATTTATTTATTTTTTTTTGATGTTCTAAAAATATCCCCCAATCATTGCAGCGCTGCTCTGCCCCCCGGGCACGAGCTTGGCAAGGGGAATGCCAACGATGCGGCTAATTAACTCATCGAGGATCAGGCGGGGAGAGGCGCGGCAAGTGGTTCGGGGTGGGTGGGGCCGCTAATCAGATTGATGGGAGTGGTGCCGAGGTGGGGAGGGGGCGGGGGGGGGGGGGTGATAGATGGGGCTGCCCGGGTGCAGCCATCTGATATGAAAGGTGAGCGTGTGATTGGTTCGGGGGGGGAGCAGAGTGGCCGAGATCTAACAAACTCAATTAGCTGCCGTCCAGAAAGTAAACCACCCTCAATCTCACACGTCACACAAGCTGGCAGACATGGGGGGAGGGGAAGGAGGGTCCGGAAACATCCGCCTGGTTTTCCTCTCTCCGGCTTTCTGCTGGGGTTATGATGGCCGCGTCTCAGTCTCCCTCAGTAACAGGGAGGCGGAGCCTGACAGCATGTCAGTCGCGGGACGGGAGATGTGTGCTGTGGGGGGGGGGCCTGGCAGCTCTCTCCTCCACCCAAGTGCCACCTCTGAATCTGAGCCCACACCCCGCCCCCCCCCACCCCCCAGCACACACTCAATGCTGGCAGCCATCCCCGTCAGCCCCCCCCCCCCCCCCAGCTGAGACGGGAGGCCCGCGCTGGGTTTAATTACCGCAAAGGCTGCCTAATGAACATGTTAAACTGTCCAAAGGATGCCGGAGCGTGCCGAGACTCCTCCTCCACCCACCGTCCCTGGGAGGTGGGGCTGGGGGGTGGTTTGGGGGGGTGGGGGGCGTCTTGGCAAACGTGAAGCTGCGCCACCTGCCTGCGAATCCAGCCCAGAGCCACCGCCTGGCCGTCTGCTTGACATGGATGTTCTTGCTGTCACGGACCACCAGTCGTTGTCTTAGCCTGATGTTTTATTAGCGGGCTGCTAATAATGTTTGTGCTTCTTACACGGCTTGCAGTGGCGCCGTGTTCCGTGTTTTATCCTCACCAACATGGAGTAAAATGAGCAGACGGGGTTCTTTGTTTATCTGGGGCTGTTTCACTACTCTGGGGGCTAAAATCTGAGTCGCTTGGGGAAATACGTCTTGGGAAACTAGTACAGATGCTAGGAGGGTGTGAAGGGACAGGGGAGGGGTTGGGTGTAGGAGTGGGGGGGGTCACAGCCGCTAATGAGCTGGCCCGCGCCAAGTGAAAGTTAACCCACCTATACAAGAGATAGACAGCCACCTGGGAGGTAAGTAAGGAGAGGAGGTTATAGGAGAGGTGTTCAGTGAGGGTATAGGAGAGGTGTTCAGTGAGGTTATAGGAGAGGTGTTCAGTGAGGTTATAGGAGAGGTGTTCAGTGAGGTTATAGGAGAGGTGTTCAGTGAGGCTATAGGAGAGGTGTTCAGTGAGGTTATAGGAGAGGTGTTCAGTGAGGTTATAGGAGAGGTGTTCAGTGAGGTTATAGGAGAGGTGTTCAGTGAGGGTATAGGAGAGGTGTTCAGTGAGGTTATAGGAGAGGTGTTCAGTGAGGTTATAGGAGAGGTGTTCAGTGAGGCTATAGGAGAGGTGTTCAGTGAGGTTATAGGAGAGGTGTTCAGTGAGGCTATAGGAGAGGTGTTCAGTGAGGTTATAGGAGAGGTGTTCAGTGAGGCTATAGGAGAGGTGTTCAGTGAGGCTATAGGAGAGGTGTTCAGTGAGGCTATAGGAGAGGTGTTCAGTGAGGTTATAGGAGAGGTGTTCAGTGAGGGTATAGGAGAGGTGTTCAGTGAGGTTATAGGAGAGGTGTTCAGTGAGGCTATAGGAGAGGTGTTCAGTGAGGTTATAGGAGAGGTGTTCAGTGAGGTTATAGGAGAGGTGTTCAGTGAGGTTATAGGAGAGGTGTTCAGTGAGGGTATGGGAGAGGTGTTCAGTGAGGTTATAGGAGAGGTGTTCAGTGAGGGTATAGGAGAGGTGTTCAGTGAGGTTATAGGAGAGGTGTTCAGTGAGGCTATAGGAGAGGTGTTAAGTGAGGTTATAGGAGAGGTGTTCAGTGAGGGTATAGGAGAGGTGTTCAGTGAGGTTATAGGAGAGGTGTTCAGTGAGGTTATAGGAGAGGTGTTCAGTGAGGCTATAGGAGAGGTGTTCAGTGAGGTTATAGGAGAGGTGTTCAGTGAGGTTATAGGAGAGGTGTTCAGTGAGGCTATAGGAGAGGTGTTCAGTGAGGCTATAGGAGAGGTGTTCAGTGAGGTTATAGGAGAGGTGTTCAGTGAGGTTATAGGAGAGGTGTTCAGTAAGGTTATAGGAGAGGTGTTCAGTGAGGTTATAGGAGAGGTGTTCAGTGAGGTTATAGGAGAGGTGTTCAGTGAGGCTTTAGGAGAGGTGTTCAGTGAGGCTATAGGAGAGGTGTTCAGTGAGGTTATAGGAGAGGTGTTCAGTGAGGTTATAGGAGAGGTGTTCAGTGAGGGTATAGGAGAGGTGTTCAGTGAGGGTATAGGAGAGGTGTTCAGTGAGGTTATAGGAGAGGTGTTCAGTGCCTTATTGTCCGCTCCCTGAAGGCCACGAAACCTCCCATGCCTGATAGTGATGTTTTGGGATCTCAAGAACACAGATGCACTGTCCTGCGGGGGCCAGTCAGGAATCAGTCCCCTTACCCAGCCACCCGTGAGGACCCTCTCCATGTGAGCAGCCCCCCCCCCCACCTGCCAGATGTAGGTCTCATGAGCATGTGGCCCAGCCCATCCTGTGCCCCTGTTCCATCTCCCGATCGTTTGGTGTGTCTGCTCGATATCACTCTTTGGCCCAGTGTGAGCCAATAGTGATCATATACATGTAGGCCCAGGCAGTCCACATTTTTGCTTCCTCCCAAACCAACACACCTGTACCTGGTATTCGCTGCTGTTGATTGGCTAGGAGCTGGGATGGAGCAAAGATGTGAACTGTTTGGAAGGGTCGCCAAAGACTGGGTTAGGAAACACTGCTGTAGGCTAATGTTAGCCCCCGTATCCATCGGTTACCAGAATGTCTTCATGGAATTGTTGCGGCAAAGGGGAAGAGAGGCAGAGACTAAAGCAAAGCCCAGCCCTGGGATGTCTATGCCCCCCCCCCCCCCATCTTATGGCACCACTTATTGCTAATTCTTCTCCATATAAACAGTATTTAAAGAGAAATAAATGAAAAGCTGTGTGCTATTATTCAGTCGCACTCTCAGTGTCCTACTACCACCCCGTGCATGAACCTGAAGTGCGCCCCCCCCCCTCATCCCCTCACAGCCTGCGCTCAGCTCTTTGCATGAGAAAATGGGGCTTTGCGGGGTCTGCCTGGGAGTCAGCCTCGCCTCCGTGGCCCTCCATTCAAATGGCTGCAAAAGCACGGTCGGCCTTCCTGCCGGCTCTGGGGAGGGGGGGGGGGCAGAGCGGAGGAGGCCCCGCAGCGCAGGTCAGTTCTGTTTGAAAGAGCGTGGCGGGGGACCCACCTGCATTGCTGGCGAGCATCTGGAGGCTGACTGCAGGTCTGCATACAAACCCGGGGATTTAACGTGTGCCCATAGAAACACGTGTAAACGCTCTCGCACGTACGTC